>NW_027507718.1:173812306-174294806 GCF_037356315.1 Lithobates pipiens
GTTGGTTACAGCTGCCCTATAAAAAACACACACCAGTTCTGGGTTTGCTTTTCACAAGAAGCATTGCCTGATGTGAATGATGCCTAGCACAAAGGAGCTCTCAGAAGACCTATGATTAAGAATTATTGACTTGCATAAAGCTGGAAAGGGTTAACAAAAGTATCTCCAAAAGCCTTGCTGTTCATCAGTCCACGGTAAGACCAATTGTCTATAAATGAAGAAAGTTCAGTGGGTGGGGGGGGGGGGGATTGTCTCTCTTCTGGGGACCCAGATCTCATTAGTAGAAATTTAAAAATCTGAAGTGAGATATATTTATATATATATATATATATATATATATATATATATATATATATATATATATATATTACGTACACACACACCTATCAATAATAACAAACCATGGAATCCGCACTCAGATGTGTAACTAATATATATATATATATATATATATATATATATATATATATATATATATACCGTATATACTCGAGTATAGGCCGACCCGAGTATAAGCCGAGGCCCCCAAGTTACCCCCAAAAAACTGGGAAACCTATTGACTCGTGTATAAGCCGAGGGTGAGATATGCCTGTCCATCCCTGTGTGTGTGTGTCCATCCATCCATCCATCCCTGTGTGTGTGTCCATCCATCCATCCATCCCTGTGTGTGTGTGTGTCCATCCATCCATCCATCCCTGTGTGTGTGTCCATCCATCCATCCCTGTGTGTGTGTGTGTCCATCCATGTGTGTGTGTGTGTCCATCCATGTGTGTGTGTGTGTGTGTGTGTGTGTGTGTGTGTGTGTGTGTGTGTGTGTGTGTGTGTGTGTGTGTGTGTGTGTGTGTGTGTGTGTGTGTGTGTGTGTGTGTGTGTGGCCTTGTGTGTCCAGTCTACCTGTGTCCCGAGCCTCCGTCCGGTCCCGAGCCTCCGTCCGGTCCCGTCCCGTCCCGAGCCTCCGTCCGGTCCCGTCCCGTCCCGAGCCTCCGTCCGGTCCCGTCCCGTCCCGAGACTCCGTCCGGTCCCTTCCCGTCCCGAGCCGAGCCTCCGTCCGGTCCCGTCCCAGGATCACCGCTCTTCGTCGGCGCCCATTCCCCTGTTCAAATGCCGCGCCTCCCTGTCTGTGATAGGCGGAACACAATTTCCCAGCAGTCTGTGTTCCGCCTATCACGGACATCCTCTTATCCTCGTCCGTAGTATGAGGATGAGCGGATGTCCGTGATAGGCGGAACACAGACTGCTGGGAAATTGTGTTCCGCCTATCACAGACAGGGAGGCGCGGCTTTTGAAAGTTAGAATGGCTCTGTCTGTCTGCTCGACACGCTGTTCGGGCAGACAGACGGCGATGACTCGAGTATAAGCCGAGGGGGGCACTTTCAGCCTCAAAAAAGAGGCTGAAAATCTCGGCTTATACTCGAGTATATACGGTATATATATTACACACATGTATATTATATACATGTGTATGCCCGCCAAGTGTATGACTTTCTTTACTTCGCTGCTATGGGCTCTAGCCCCGGATCTTTTGTAGACCTAGCAGCACCCCTGCCCCCCACAATTCCCAAAGCTTATAAATCTTTTTACATTAAAATACTGCCACTATATACCTTTTTTGGTTGATCTGTATGCGATGGTCACATGATCAACTGCGGCGTTTGCCTGAGTGCCGAGTGTTCAGGGAGAAGATTTCCACTACAGCCTGTGTCCTCATGCTGTTATGGGAGGTGTATCATCCATCAATCAAGATGTGACATCCCACCCACTGTTCTTTTTTTATTAACTGGGACCTGGCTAGCTCTGATCAACAAAGAAATGTTCTCTCCAGCAATAGAGACCAAACTGAGCATATGCAGCAGTACCGTCACTGTGTCTTATCTGGACTTACCAAGAGAGACCCTGCAGGATGGGGAGGATCTGTCCATACAGCTTCAAAGAGCCTTTTTACACAATGCAGAGGATTAACCCCTTAAGTTCCACAGTGAGTATAACAAGCATGCTATTCTGCACATACAGACCGATTTCACTTTAACTCTATTTTGGCTAGAATTAGGCTTTGACTCATAATTCAGCTCATTTGTATTAAAAAGGGGCAAATAAAATTGTTACACACAGTATGTACATTGTAGTGTTAGGCAAAGGAACCCATATGCAATTGGTGGGCTTACATTAACCCCTTCAGCCTCGGAAGGATTTACCCACTTAATGACCAGGCCATTTTTTTTGTGATACAGCACTGTCATTTTAACTGACACTTGCCCGGGTGTGAGACATTGTACCCAAACAAAATTGATGTCCTTTATTTCCCACAAATAGAGCTTTCTTTTGGTGGTATTTGATCATCTCTGTGTTTTTTATTTTTATTTTCTTACAGGGGATGCAGAGCCATAGTACTTACTATGTGGGTTATAGGGCAACTGATAGGTGATGGACACTGGCATGCCCTAAGGCAAGAAGTGTAATCCCTATATAACCCCTCCCACTACTAGGAGTCCTCAGTTTTTTTTGCCAGTGTCTAAGGTGTTGGTCACGAGTAAAGATGTGCTGTGCTCCACTGGAAGCTTCCCTGCTGGGGCTAGCCATGCTGACCAGATCTGTTCTGATGTCCTTTCATGGGCTAAATGGATGGTACCCGGGCCTCGTGTCCGAAGAAACTAGGTTTTGCTTGCGAATGCTTCTCTTTAGAAATGTGGACCCTCGGATTTAGTACTTTTTGGTAGTAAGGCCATAAAGTTTTTTTACTGGCAGGGTGCTGTTGCAGGTCCAGGATTGTGGGTTACCTGAGGTTCCCCTGTTCCTGAAGGTTTCCTAAAGGTCTTGGAGCCCACTGTGAAGGGTGAAGATTGTTTTTTTAATCTAAGATAACCCTGCTGCGAGGAAAAGGTAATGGAGATTTTCTCAGGAATTTCTCCTTCTATGTATAATGCTATCATGCCTATGTGTCACCACTAGGGGCTGTATTGAGCATTCACCGGCCTGATGCTGGAAACAGGACAGAAGCCTTCATTTCTCCGGCCACAGCAAATCCTACGGTAAGAAAGGGGGGGTCTGGGTCTCTTCCTGCGCCCCAATATTAATCCTTTTCCCCTTCGGGGGATTGATATAAGAGCAGTTTGCTTTAAAAAAAAAAAAGGAACAGAACGTGCAGCCACTCAGTGGAGGATTTACCCCCCCCCACCATATCTGCTGCTGTTACAGGACGCCTGATGACCGCTGCTCGCGTGGGAAAACACTTTTGTTTGAAAAGAAAGGGGGGCCGTAATTCACGTGGGGGGCATGGCTAATGGCATCAGATGCCGGCCACACATGGAGGAAGTGTTTAAGCGCTGTGTATGTGTAGCTGCTGCTGGCTGCGGAGGAACAGAGCAGGAGGATGGCTTGTTTAGGTTATGCCGTGTACACACGATCGAATTGACTAAGTCCGCCGGACCACAGTACGCCAGACAATTCGATCGTGTGTGGGCTCCAGCTGGCTTTTTCATCGTAAAAGTCCAACGGACTTAGAAAGTAGTTTTGACTCAAAATTTGTCCGCCAGACTTGGCTTTCAGCGGACAATCCATTCGTCAGTGTGCTAGTCCGGCAGACTAAGAATGACGCATGCTCTGAAGCAAGTACGAGAAGGAAGCTTTTGGCTACCTGCTATTGAACTTCCTTTTTCTAATCCCGTCGTACGTCAAAGCGCTAGAAATCGCCAGACTTTCGGAGTGTCCGTGTGTGACCAAGTCCGTTCGTTATGAAGTCCGGCGGATTGTTTGGCGGACCAAGTCCGCCGGACAATTCGATCATGTGTACGCGACATTAGGGACACAGGCATTTCCCTTTGACACATTATACTTTACCAGGCTAGGATTAATAGCAGCTAATGGCACTGAACTATAGCCTAACAGTTTACATTCTTTTGCTGGTAGTGCCTCTGCTTTATGATTCAGGCTATGAGTGGTAATGGGACCAGGAACTTCTCTAAAGGGGTCAATGGTTTTCACTATAAACTAAATCCATTTCCAAAAGAATGTCATCCTCCTCTGAGAGGAATGCGGCTGGTCAGATTGAGCCGTCAGGGGAAACTGTTGTTGCATAAAACTATTCAGTCCCTGTATATATCATACAAAAGGTTTTTTCTTCTACCATTTGTAATTTGGAAAGAATATTGATGCTATGATGTCTCCATAGTGGGGCTAAACATAGCAGATTCCCATCTAGTGCTCAGGACCCTCTTATTGAGGTGCAGGAGGCTGGGGATTAGGTGGATCTTCCCAAATATTTGGAAAATACTGTATTTATTGGGGTATAACACACGCCGGCGTATAACACACACCCCAAGTTTAGGAGGGAATTTTAAGTAAAAAAACGTTAACATTTAAATGCCCATAAATGCAGCCTTGTCAATGTCATTTGCAGCCTTGCATTGCAGCCTTGGTCCAGCAATTGATGCTGCAATCGCCTCAGTGAGCAAGAATCTCACATGTCCGGATAATGCACTGATGTTAAAGGATCCAACAGATAAAAAGTTGGAACTTCTTTCTAAAAACAATATGTCTTTAGCAAGTTCAGTAGCGCAGCCAGTTCCTGCTGCAATTGGTGTATCTCAGTCCATTAAGGAACAGTTTGTGGAGATACCTGAAATTCTGCCTGATCAGCAGGCCCAGCAATATCTCACAGTAGATGCACTATACTGGCTTATGCTTGGACTAGTGCTTTCTCGCAGAGTTTTTTGGCTGAAAAATTGGTCAGCCAAAGCACTGTGTAAAAAGCTATTAGCCAGTTTCCCCTTTCATGGTGAATGGCTATTTAGAGATGATCTGGATAAGTACATCCAAAGGACCTCTAATGGGAAAAGCTCTCTTTTACCAGTAAGAAGAAGTTCAAATATTTCTCCTTTTAATTTACGCCCCTTTCCGAAAGTCCCCCGCTGCCTGCTGGGAAACACACAAAAAAAACGGCGGAACTCCCGGCGGACTCCCGCTTTAAGCCAGCAAAATGGTCTGGTCTGAAAGTGGTTAATCAATATCAATAATGCATATCTCCATGTGCCAAATTTTCCTGCTCACTAGAAATTTCTGTGCTTTGAAATATAAAATCATCATTTCAGTTGTGGCCCTGCCATTCGGTTTAGCCAGAGCACCACGGGTGTCTGAAAGATTCTGGCACCTTATTTAGCCAGATTAAGGGCTCAAGGCATAACGGCCCTAGCCTATTTAGAAAATCTACCTTTTAATACAGCATTCAGTCTCGGGTCTAAACCAGAGTCTGATCACAGCTGTAACTACCTGGAATCTCTGGGTTGGATACTCAACCTAGGAAAATCCTCCTTAAAACATCAAGGAGATTATAGTACTTGGCACTGGTTATAGATACCGTACAGAAGAAGGTATTCTTACCCAGAGAAGAATCAGTTCCATTGTAGGACTAAGCCCTTGTACACACGGTCGGAGAATCTGTCGGAATGAGTCTTATCGGACCGTGTCGTCAGATAATCCGACTGTGTGTGGTATGCATCGGACTGATTCCGTCCGAATCTCCGTCCGACCCAATTTTCCAACATGTTGGAAATATTTCCCGACCAACTGGGCCGGACGGACCTAATCCGATCATGTGTAGAGCATTTTCATCAGACCAAGTGCCACGCATGCTCAGATCAAATTCCTACATCAAAGCTATTGGCTACTAGCCTGAATGTAGTCCCATCGTAACGAAATTACGTCATCACGTTCTGAAAGATCGGATTTTTCGCCAACTTGGCCCGACCGTGTGTATGCAACAGTTTCGGACACAATCCGTCGGACTAAATCGGACGGGCAAAATCCGATGGATTTGGTTGGCAAAATCTCTGACCGTGTGTACGTGGGCTAATTCAACTTATCAAAACAAAGAAAGATCCTTCTATTTGGCTGTGCATGAGATTAAGGGGAAATAGTGGCCTCCTTCAAGGCCGTCCCTTACGTGCAGTTTTCACTCAAAAACTGCTTCAAAACACCATCCTGTCGGTCTGGAATAAAAAGATTCAGGCCTTGGTTTTTTACAATACACTTGCCTCCCGATGTAAGTCAGAGCCTAAATTGGTGGTTATCCAGCAAAAGGGAAAATCTTTTCTACCTGTATCCTGGAAAGTGTTAACAACAGATGCCAGCCTTCTAGGCTGGGCAACAGCCCTGGAAGAAGATTCTGTCCAGGGGAGATGGTCCAGGTTAGAGGACCTTGCCTATCAACATTTTGGAAGATTCAGGCAGTAATTCTGGCCCTAGAATCTGGGACGGTCAGACTACGGGAATGTCCTGTCAGGTTTCTGTCCGACAAGACTACGGCAGGTGGCTTACATCAATCACCAGGGGGGCACGAGAAGTCGTGCAGCCCAAAGAGAGGTGACTTATGTTCTAGCTTGGGCAGAACACAACATTCCTTGCCTATCGGCAATTTTCATTTCAGGAATAGAGAATTGGCAGGCGGACTACTTGAGTCGCCAACAATTATTTCCAGGAGAATGATCTCTTCACCCCGACATCTCCCTAGAGATATGTCAGAGATGGGGTATTCCGGATCGTGTCCAGATTCAACAAGAAAAGTCGACAACTTTGTGACGAGAACAAGGGATCCGCTAACAGGCGGAACAGATGCATTAGTCTTCCGATGGGATCAGTTTTCACTGATCTATGCATTTCCTCCAGTTCTGTTACTTCCGCTCCTTCTCCACAGGATTAAGCAGGAACAAAAGGAGGTGATCCTGGTGGCCCCAGAAGATCTTGATTTACTGAGATCATAAAGATAGCAGTAGGAGTCCTTCAGACTTTGCCATTATAGCCAGACCTTCTCGCACAAGGTACGGTATTTCATCCTACCTTACGAACAAAATATTTAACAGTTTTGATTGTTGAATCCCACTTTATAAAAGATCGCGGGTGATCTCCTTCGGTAGTATATACTTTGATTAATGCCAGGAAGCCGGCTTCCAGAATCACTTACTATAGAGTCTGAAAGGCATATGTTTCTTGGTGTGGATCCAGGGGTTGGCACGCCAGGAAGTATGTCATAGGTAGGATCCCTGATTTTCCTGCACGTGGGATCTGAAATGAAGTTGACCTTGACTCCTCCGATCAAAAGCCAGATCCCGGCCTTGTCAGTGTTTTTTTTTCAATGGCCTCTTGCTTCCCACTCTTGGTGCATAGCTTATTCAGGGGGCAACACGGATTAATCCCCCTATCAAGGCACCTCTAAATCCTTGGGATTTAAAATTGGTCTTATCGGCTTTGCAGAATTAGCCATTTGAGCCTTTACGAGAAATTCCCTTGACTCCTTTTGACAAGAAAGATAATCTTTCTGCTTGCCATTTTTTCTGCTAGAAGAGTATCGGAACTAATGGCTCTGTCATGTAAAGAGCCATATTTGATCATGCATAAGGATGAGGTGGTTTTATGTCCTCATCCTGAATTCCTACCAAAGTTGGTAACAGGTTTTCATTTAAACCAAGATATTATTCTTCCTTCTTTTTCCCAGAGCCTTAATCTAGGGAAGAGAAGGCACTACATTCCCTTGATGTAGTAAGAGCGATTAGAGTCTATTTTAGATCACTCAGGTTCACAAAACACATGTTTTGTTTGTACTGCCAGAGGGTCCAAAATGTGGACAGGCAGCGTCAAAATCCACTATTTTCCAAATAGATTGATCAATAGATTGATCAAGTGATTGTTTCAGCTTAAAGAAGAAAATTCTTTCTTCCTCCTTATGTTAGAGCACACTCATCCAGGGCGATCAGTGCCTCTTGGGTGGTGCATCATCAGGCCTCTATGGCTCAGATCTGTAAGGCCGCGACTTGGTCTTCGGTTCATATGTTTATCAGATTTTATCAAATCGATATTAAAGGTCATGAGGATATTGCATTTGGGCGAAGTATACTGAAGGCTGCAGTATGAGTCCTCTGGCCTCCTGCTTTTTTTTGTCTCCCTCCCTTCAGAAAACAGGATTTTTAAAACCACTTACCTGTAAAATCCTTTTCTTTGATGTTTTTGCACTATAAAGAAAAAAAGCAAAAATTTTGAAAAATTTTTTTTTTTTACTTTCTACTATAATACATATCCAAAAAATATATAAAAAAAAGTATTCATCAGTTTAGGCCAATATATATTCTGCTACATATTTTTGGTAAAAAAAATTGCAATAAGTGTGTATATATTCATTGGTTTGCGCAAAAGTTATAGCGCTTACAAAATAGGGGAAAAAATGTCTTTCTACTTTCTACTAGTGCGATCTGCATTTTTTTTTTAACCACTTGACCACTGGGCACTTAAACACCCTTAATAACCAGACCAATTTTCAGCTTTCAGTGCTCTCACAATTTGAATGACAATTACTCGGTCATGCAACACTGTACCCATCTGAAATTTTCGTCCTTTTTTCCCACAAATAGAGCTTTCTTTTGGTGGTATTTGATCACCTCTGCGTTTTTTATTTTTTGTGCTATTAATGAAAAAATACCGAAAATTTTGTAAAAAAAAGCATTTTTCTTCATTTCTATTAAAATTTTTTGCAAATAAGTAATTTTTCTTCATAAATTTGGGCAAAAATGTATACTGCTAAATGTCTTTAGTAAAAATAACCCAAATTAGTGGATATTATTTATTCTGCGTGAAAGTTATAGGGTCTACAAGCTATGGTGCCAATCACTGAAAATGTATCAATTTGATCACAGCTGATGTACTGACAGTCTATCTCATTTCTGGAGACCCTAACAAGCCAGTAATGTACAAAAACCCCCCAAATGACCCCTTTTTGGAAAGTAGACATTCCAAGGTATTTAGTACGTGGCACGGTTCGTTTTTTGAAGTTGTAATTTTTTCCCACAATTCTTTGCAAAATAAAGATTTTTTTTATTTAAATTTTTTTTCACACCAAATTGTCATTTTACCAGGCTATTTCTCTCACACGGCATATACATTCCACAAATGAAACCCCAAAATACATTCTGCTGCTCCTCCTGAGTACGGTGATACCACATGTGTGAGACTTTTATACAGTCTGGCCACATACACAGGTCCAACATTGAAGTAGCAACTTCAGGCGTTCTAGGAGCATAAATTACACATCTAATATCTCAACCACCTATTACACTTTTGAAGGCCCTGGAGCACCAGGACAATGGAAACGCCCACAAAGTGACCCCATTTTGGAAAGCTGACACCCCAACGTATAATCTATGAGGCATAATGAGTCTTTGGAACAGTTCATTTTTTTCATAAAGTTTTTGGAAATTGTGGAAAAAAAATTAAAATGCATTTTTTTTTACAAAAAGTTGTCCATTTATAAGATATTTCCAACACATAGCATGTACATAGCAAAAATGACACCCCAAAATATATTCTGCTACTCCTCCTGAGTATGGCGATACCACATGTGTTAGACTTTTACACAGCCTGGCCACATACACAAGTCCAACATTGAAGTAGCAACTTCAGGCGTTCTAGGAGCATAAATTACACATCTAATACCTCAACCACCTATTACACTTATGAAGGCCCTGGAGCACCAGGACAATGGAAACGCCCACAAAGTGACCCCATTTTGGAAAGCTAACACCCCGACGTAAAATCTATGAGGCATAATGAGTCTTTGGAACGGTTCATTTTTTTCCCAAAGTTTTTGGAAATTGTGGAAAAAAATGAAAATGCATTTTTTTTTACTAAAAGTTGTCCATTTATAAGATATTTCCAACACATAGCATGTACATAGCAAAAATGACACCCCCAAAATATATTCTGCTACTCCTCTTGAGTATGGCGATACCACATGTGTTAGACTTTTACACAGCATGGCCACATACACAAGTCCAACATTGAAGTAGCAACTTCAGGCGTTCTAGGAGCATAAATTACACATCTAATATCTCAACTACCTATTACACTTATGAAGGCCCTGGAGCACCAGGACAATGGAAACGCCCACAAAGTGACCCCATTTTGGAAAGCTAACACCCCAACGTATAATCTAGGAGGCATAATGAGTCTTTGGAACGGTTCATTTTTTTCCCAAAGTTTTTGGAAAATGTGGACAAAAATGAAAATGCATTTTTTTTTACAAAAAGTTGTCCATTTATAAGATATTTCTAACACATAGTATGTACATAGCAAAAATGACACCCCAAAATATATTCTGTTACTCCTCCTGAGTATGGCGATACCACATGTGTGAGACTTTTACACAGCCTGGCCACATACAAAGGCCCAACATTGACGTAGCAACTTCAGGCGTTCTAGGAGCATAAATTGTGCAGCCAATTTCCTTACAATCTATCACATTTTTGAAGGCCCTTCATATTTCTAACATAGCCCGTACATACCAATAATTACACCCTAAAATACATTCTTCTGAGTAAGGGGTAAACAAAAAAAATTACCTGTGGTTTTAGTAGTCCAATTGTCCGCAGGAGAGCCCTGATCCAGGCAGCAGGCAGGGACATGGTCAGCGACAGTAAATGGAATTGTCCAGGTAGCAGGCAGGAATATTGTCCATCCTGGGAGTAAGCAGGGACATGGTCCGAGTAGCAGGCTATGAAATAATGGGGACAGGGGTAGAGGCTTCTCCCGCCCAAATCTCTTTGAAGCCTCCGAGTCTCCAGACCCTAATCCGGGAATGAGAAAACTAAAAAATTAGTTTTCTTCACCCATAAAACAATTCTGGAGCCCCTCACATATGTGAGACCCCTTTGTTCCCACTAGCCTAGCAGGGTAAAAGATCAATCCAAGAGGCAGGCAAAAAACGTGGTCAAACAGTCCATGGTCAGTTCCAGAGCAGGCAGAGGTAGGTACAGTTTAGCGTTAGGCAGAAGCATGGTCGTATAACAGGCCAGGGTCAGTTCCGGAGAAGGCAGAAGTATGTTTAGCGTTAGGCAGAAGCTTGGTTGTATAACAGGCCAGGGTCGGTTCCGGAGAAGGCAGAGGTACGTTTAGCGTTAGGCAGGAGCTTGGTCGTATAACAGGCCAGGGTCGGTTCCGGAGAAGGCAGAGGTACGTTTAGCGTTAGGCAGGAGCTTGGTCGTATAACAGGCCAGGGTCGGTTCCGGAGAAGGCAGAGGTATGTACAGTTCAGTGCAGTGGCATAAGGGGTGTGGAGGAAAATGACAGGAAATTAGGTTTACCATACTTCCCTAATAATGTAGAGAAGTATGGTAACGGCGGAAGCATTCACCTATACAGAGGCCTGGTTGGGAAGGACAATCGGGACAATAAAATGTGGTGTCTCTTCTAATTCCTCCTCTGGAGCACACCCGGCATTTCTTCTGACGCCTGTAGCCTGTTTCGGGGAGGGGGATTTTGTCAGGAAAGTGGCGCTCGTGGAGTCTGCTCACACAATCAGAGCGAATAGTTTCTGGTGGGCCTTCAGGGTACAAAAGGGCGGAAATAACTTCTTCTTGGTAGTACAGATAGGATACGGGGTTCTCTGTAGATTTTTGGTAAAGGACATAAGTGTTATACATGGCCAAACTGAAAAGATAAATGGACACTTTTTTATACCAGTGGCGGGATTTTCTTGTGGGAAGGTAGGGTTCAATCATCTGATCGTTAAAGTCCACTCCTCCCATAAACAAATTGTAATCATAGATGCAGGCTGGTCTCTGGATTGGGCCGTTTCTTCTGGAGACTTCTATGTAGGTGTCATTATGTATTGTCGTCAGCATGTGGACGTTTCGTTTGTCCCTCCACTTGACAGCCAATAGCTCCTGGTTCCGCAAAGATGCTGTCTCCCCTCGTTGTAGCCTTTCATTGACTAGATTTTGCGGGAAGCCCTTTCTATTGGCTCTCACTGTACCACATGCTGGGGTGTCTCTCTGGTGAAGATTGCGGAAGAGGGGCAAGCTCGTATGAAAATTATCCACATAAAGATGGTATCCCTTTCCAAAGAGTGGATAGACAAGCTGCCAGACCACTCTTCCGCTGGCTCCAATGTAGTCTGGGCATTCAGGGGGATGCAGTTGGGAGTCCTTTCCTTCGTACACCAGGAAGGAGTAGATGTACCCCGTGGCTCGTTCGCAAAGTTTGTACATTTTAACCCCATATCGGGCCCTTTTGCTGGGGATAAACTGTTTGATGCCAAGCCTGCCTGAGAATTTTACAAGGGACTCATCCACGGAAATGTTCTGATCGGGGGTATATAATTGGGGAAATTTTTCAGAGAAATAATTTAGAAGTGGCCGAATTTTAAATAATTTGTCAAAAGCTGGGTCATTTCGGGGAAGGCACTGGGTGTTGTCATTGTAGTGGAGGAACCGCAAAATCATTAGGTATCGTGATCTTGGCATAAGGAATGAGAAGAGTGGCATGTGGTGGATAGTGATGGACGAACTTCCGACGGGACGTTTCGCGAACGCGAAACGCGAACGGACACAAACGTTCGCGAAAACGACCGTTCGCCGCGGGCTCCATTGACTTCAATGGGAGGCGAATTTCGCAAACCTTTAGGTCGAATTTGCGGCCACGGGGTAATTATTAGGGGGTAGCACGTAGTCCCACCACCTGGACAATAGCATAATACATGTATGAGGTGAATTTGGGATCGATAACTACAAGCATTTTTTTTTTATTTGGGAAATTGTTCTGACAATTCAGGACTATGGAGCTAATGAAGGCAATGGAGGAGAGGGAAGGTCAGGGACCAGGGTAGGCAAACAAGAGGGTGCAGGAGATACAGAGCACTGACAGCAGCACCGTAATACAGAGCACTGACATCAGCACCGTGACATACAGCGCTGACAGCAGCTCCGTGACATACAGCGCTGACAGCAGCTCCGTGACATACAGCGCTGACAGCAGCTCCGTGACATACAGCGCTGACAGCAGCTCCGTGACATACAGCGCTGACAGCAGCTCCGTGACATACAGCGCTGACAGCAGCACCGTGACATACAGCGCTGACAGCAGCTCCGTGACATACAGCGCTGACAGCAGCTCCGTGACATACAGCGCTGACAGCAGCTCCGTGACATACAGCACTGACAGCAGCTCCGTGACATACAGCGCTGACAGCAGCTCCGTGACATACAGCGCTGACAGCAGCACCGTGACATACAGCGCTGACAGCAGCTCCGTGACATACAGCGCTGACAGCAGCTCCGTGACATACAGCGCTGACAGCAGCTCCGTGACATACAGCGCTGACAGCAGCTCCGTGACATACAGCGCTGACAGCAGCTCCGTGACATACAGCGCTGACAGCAGCTCCGTGACATACAGCGCTGACAGCAGCTCCGTGACATACAGCGCTGACAGCAGCTCCGTGACATACAGCGCTGACAGCAGCTCCGTGACATACAGCGCTGACAGCAGCTCCGTGACATACAGCGCTGACAGCAGCACCGTAAGCAGCCCCAGGAGGAAGTCAGCACAGCACAGGGATGGTGTGATCCCCTCATAATAAGAACCCCCAGGAGGAAGTCAGCACAGCACAGGGATGGTGGGAGCCCCTCATAATAAGAACACCCAGGAGGAAGTCAGCACAGCACAGGGATGGTGGGAACCCCTCATAATAAGCAGCCCCAGTAGAAATATGACACCGCTCAACCTCTTCAAAGAGGAGGGTAGGGGCATATAGTACGGTGTGCTTTTTTGGGTCAGGGAAGTGAGCCAAATGAATTAAGAAGGTCTGTGTGCTTGATTCCAAAAATTGTTTATAGACATATACATGGTCTACTGATCACATGTGTTGAATTCCTCCGAGATCCATGCCTCATTCATTTTTAGAAATGTGAGGTAGTTAACACTGTGGTGAGCTAGGCGAGTACGCTTATCGGTCACAATCCCCCCTGCTGCGCTGAACGTCCTTTCGGACAGGACACTGGATGAGGGGCAAGCCAACAGTTCGATTGCAAATTGGGCAAGCTCTGGCCAGAGGTCAAGCCTGCCCACCCAGTAGTCTAGGGGTTCATCACTCCTCAGAGCGTCCACATCGGCCGTTAACCCAATGTAGTCGGACACCTGACGGTCTAGGCGTTCCCTGATGCTGGATCCGGATGACACCTGTCGATGGGTCGGCTGAAAGAATGACCTCATATCCGAAGTCACCAACACATCTTCAAACCGGCCTCTTCTTGCAGGCGCTGTTGGATTGGTACCCGCAAATCCTTCTCTGGGAGTGGGAATTGCTCCTCTGCCAGCGCACGCAAAAGCAGAATGCAGCATTTCTCGAAGCAAGGCCTGGAAGTGCTGCATTCTGACAGCCCTCTGCGACGGCGGTAACATTTCCGCCATTTTGTGTTTGTACCGGGGGTCTAAGTACGTTGCCACCCAGTACTGGTCCTTGACCCTCATGCTTTTTATACGGGGGTCCCTATTAAAACACTGGAGCATGAAGGCCCCCATTTGCACTAAAGTGGAAGCGGTGTGGTGGCCTGGCTCCTGCTCATCATCCAGGATAATGTCGTCCTCTTCATTCTCCTCTCCCCATCCTCGCACAACAGGGATCCCAGAAAGGTTTAAAGCATGCTCTTCTTGCTCCTGCTCATCCGCCCCGGCACCATCCTCCTCTGACTCCTCATCAGACTCCTGTTGTTGACTTGTCTCAGATAGAGTAGCCCCCCCTGGGAATTCATCCAGCATTGCGACTTCCTCATCTTCCCGCTCCTGCTCCTCCACAGCCTGATCAATGACACGACGCAATGCACGCTCCAGAAAGAAGGCATAAGGTACCATGTCACTGATGGCGCCATGGCTGCGACTGACCAGTTTGGTGATCTCCTCAAATGGCCGCAGAAGTCTGCATGTGTCGCGCATGAGCAGCCACTGGCGCGGTGAAAAAAAACCCAGCTCCCCAGAACCGTTTCTTTCGCAGAGTTCATACAGGTAGACGTTAACTGCACGTTTCTGCTGGAGCAGCCTATCAAGCATATAGAAGGTTGAGTTCCATCGCGTCGGGCAATCGCAAATAAGACGTCTGACCGGCAGATGGTGTCGCCGCTGAATGTCAGCAAGGCGAGCCATGGCCGTGTAAGATCTTCTGAAATGGGCCGAGATTTTCCTTGCCTGCCGCAAGATGTCCTGGACCCCAGGGTATTTGACAAGGAATCGCTGCACGACCAAGTTTAAGACGTGTGCCATGCACGGCACGTGCGTGATTTTGCCCTGTTTCAATGCGCTAAGCAGATTGGCACCGTTGTCACACACCACTTTACCAACTGTCAAATTGAGCGGTGTTAGCCACTCATCTGCCTGTGAACGCAAAGCTGAAAGGAGTGCCGGGCCAGTGTGGCTCTTTGCTTCCAGGCACAACAGACGCAGCACGGCATGGCAACGTCTCACCTGGCATGTGGAATAGGTTCTGGGGAGCTTGGGCGGTGCAGTGGAAGAGACGCTAGCAGCGGAAAAGGAGGAGGCAGCTGAGGAGGAGAGGGAGGAGGATGGAGTAGGAGGAGGAGAAGAAGAGTCAGGCCTGCATGCAATCCGTGGCGGTAAAACCAAATCTACACGGGTGCCACGGGTTACATGCTTGACGGCCGTCAGAAGGTTCACCCAGTGGGCAGTAAAACTGATATACCTTCCCTGCCCGTGTTTGCTAGACCACGTGTCTGTGGTCAGATGTATCTTGGCACCGACACTGTGTGCCAGAGATACATTCACTTGCCGCTGAACATGGCCATATAGCTCTGGGATGCCCTTCTCTGAGAAATACTTCCTTCCTGGGACCTTCCATTGTGGTGTTCCAATGGCCACAAATTTGCGAAAGGCCTCCGAGTCCACCAGTTTATATGGCAGTAGTTGGCGGGCTATGAGTTCTGACAAGCCAGCCGCCAACCGTTGGGCAAGAGGGTTATCCGGCGTCATCATTTTTTTACGCTCAAACATTAGGCCCACGGAAGCCTGCCTTTTTGCAGAAAAATGTGAGCTTGGCGTGATGGAAGGTGGAGTGGAGGACAATTGTGAGGAGAGAGGAGAAGGAGAAGTAGAAGACGAGGCTGGACGGTGAGAGCCTGCAGTGTGGCTTTGTGTGTTCCGTTGCTCCCACTGGGCTCGGTGATGGCTGCTCATGTGCCTTCTTAAGGCGGTCGTCCCTAGGTGAGTATTGGGCTTACCGCGACTAACGCGTTGACTGCAAAGATTGCAGATGGCAACGCTATTGTCAGCAGCGGACACGTTAAAAAAAGCCCACACTGCGGAGCCATGTGCCGGTGTCCTGGGAGCGCCAGATGTGACCGTACATGGTCGATGACTCGCTCCTGATACATTTGCAGTCTGCTTTGTCCCTGCTGTGCAATGTAAGTCATTGCTGCTTCTCCTCCCTATCTGCTGGTCCATATCTCCCTCTGAACTCCCCTCCTCTTCCTCTCTTGTGGGCACCCACGTGACATCACTAGACACGTCATCATCAACGTCACCTTCCCCACCGCTATAAGTAGAGTAGGCAGCAACACCGGGGACCAACCTCCTCCTTGGGCTGATCTGGGTACTGGCGTCAGACTGCTGAGTAGCGCTTGTTGCTACCTCCTCTTCCTGATCCAATACCAAGAGTGGCTGCGCATCAGAAATGTCCTCTTGATATGGATCGGAAAATAATTCCAGTGACTCAAGCGGAAGGTATGTGGTGGTGGTGGTGGTGGTCGTGTTGTTGGTGGTAGTGTCTTTGGGGGTGCACATAGCAGAGAGTGAAGAAGAGGGTGCAGATCGAGAGGATGAGGAGGGTGCAGAAGAGTAAGGCTGAGCGAGCCACTCAACCAAGTCTGGTGCATCCTTTAAAGTAATTGAACGCACCTTCTGCAACTTCCCACTTTGGCTCAAGCCTGTTGCTCCTGCCCTACCCCTACCACCCCTGCGGAAGGGCCTGCCTCTTCCTCTGCATGTCATTTTTTAAATGACCCTGTGACAAAACTCTTAGTCCCTATACCGCTGAAGGACTGCTGCAGTATAGGTGAGCGGTCAGCAGTGGTGCACGTCAACCCTATCTATTGTGGACCTATAGCGGTCCTTACAGAACAGCAGACTGTACCGCACTCAAGCCTATGTACCGTAGCACCCTATACCAAGTTACCAGTCCTTATAAGAACTTTTGTGGACCAAGCAGGTTGTGTATTAGTGTTTAGCAGACTGTACGTCAGTCCCTATACCGCTGAAGGACTGCTGCAGTATAGGGCAGCGGTCAGCAGTGGTGCACGTCAACCCTATCTATTGTGGACCGATAGCGGTCCTTACAGAACAGCAGACTGTACCGCACTCAAGCCTATGTACCGTAGCACCCTATACCAAGTTACCAGTCCTTATAAGAACTTTTGTGGACCAAGCAGGTTGTGTGTTAGTGTTTAGCAGACTGTGCGTCAGTCCCTATACCGCTGAAGGACTGCTGCAGTATAGGGCAGCGGTCAGCAGTAGTGCACGGCAACCCTATGTATTGTGGACCGATAGCGGTCCTTACAGAACAGCAGACTGTAACGCACTCAGGCCTATGTACCGTAGCACCCTATACCAAGTTACCAGTCCTTATAAGAACTTTTGTGGACCAAGCAGGTTGTGTGTTAGTGATTAGCAGACTGTACGTCAGTCCCTATACCAATGAAGGACTGCTGCAGTATAGGGCAGCGGTCAGCAGTAGTGCACGGCAACCCTATGTATTGTGGACCGATAGCGGTCCTTACAGAACAGCAGACTGTAACGCACTCAGGCCTATGTACCGTAGCACCCTATACCAAGTTACCAGTCCTTATAAAAACTTTTGTGGACCAAGCAGGTTGTGTGTTAGTGTTTAGCAGACTGTGCGTCAGTCCCTATACCGCTGAAGGACTGCTGCAGTATAGGGCAGCGGTCAGCAGTGGTGCACGTCAACCCTATCTATTGTGGACCGATAGCGGTCCTTACAGAACAGCAGACTGTACCGCACTCAAGCCTATGTACCGTAGCACCCTATACCAAGTTACCAGTCCTTATAAGAACTTTTGTGGACCAAGCAGGTTGTGTATTAGTGTTTAGCAGACTGTACGTCAGTCCCTATACCGCTGAAGGACTGCTGCAGTATAGGGCAGCGGTCAGCAGTGGTGCACGTCAACCCTATCTATTGTGGACCGATAGCGGTCCTTACAGAACAGCAGACTGTACCGCACTCAAGCCTATGTACCGTAGCACCCTATACCAAGTTACCAGTCCTTATAAGAACTTTTGTGGAACAAGCAGGTTGTGTGTTAGTGATTAGCAGACTGTACGTCAGTCCCTATACCAATGAAGGACTGCTGCAGTATAGGGCAGCGGTCAGCAGTAGTGCACGGCAACCCTATGTATTGTGGACCGATAGCGGTCCTTACAGAACAGCAGACTGTAACGCACTCAGGCCTATGTACCGTAGCACCCTATACCAAGTTACCAGTCCTTATAAGAACTTTTGTGGACCAAGCAGGTTGTGTGTTAGTGATTAGCAGACTGTACGTCAGTCCCTATACCAATGAAGGACTGCTGCAGTATAGGGCAGCGGTCAGCAGTAGTGCACGGCAACCCTATGTATTGTGGACCGATAGCGGTCCTTACAGAACAGCAGACTGTACTGCACTCAGGCCTATGTACCGTAGCACCCTATACCAAGTTACCAGTCCTTATAAAAACTTTTGTGGACCAAGCAGGTTGTGTGTTAGTGTTTAGCAGACTGTGCGTCAGTCCCTATACCGCTGAAGGACTGCTGCAGTATAGGGCAGCGGTCAGCAGTAGTGCACGGCAACCCTATGTATTGTGGACCGATAGCGGTCCTTACAGAACAGCAGACTGTAACGCACTCAGGCCTATGTACCGTAGCACCCTATACCAAGTTACCAGTCCTTATAAGAACTTTTGTGGACCAAGCAGGTTGTGTGTTAGTGATTAGCAGACTGTACGTCAGTCCCTATACCAATGAAGGACTGCTGCAGTATAGGGCAGCGGTCAGCAGTAGTGCACGGCAACCCTATGTATTGTGGACCGATAGCGGTCCTTACAGAACAGCAGACTGTACCGCACCCAAGCCTATGTACCGTAGCACCCTAGACAGACCAAGTTACCAGTCCTGATAAAGAGCTTTGTGGAACAAGTGAGTTGTGAATGATTAGCAGACTGCAGCAGAAGGGCAGCAGTCAAGTATAATATTCTTTCTATATTTGGAAGAAAGAATATTATACGTGTACAAGCCTATTACCGTACCACTGATACCAGTCCTGAAAAGAACCTTTGTGGAACTAATAGTAACAGCAAGTCTTTAAAATTATCCTCACTGCCTGACACACTGCTTCCTGCCTGTCCCTATACAAATTGGCAAAAAAGAGTAGGCTGGAACGATTAGCTGGAACAGCTCTTTTGTGGACCTGATAGTAACAGCTAATGATGATGATGATGATGATGATGAAGAAAGACTAATCTGGCTGAGCTGTCCCTAAAATAGCAGCATACAGCGCTCTGTCCCTTTATCTAAACTGACAAAAGAAACTCAGGCTGCTGACCTAACACCTATACCAGTCCTGAAAAGAACTTTTGTGTACCAAATAGCTAGCGTTTTCTCTGTCCCTACTCCACACAGGATCCTTTCCCTACAGTGACAGAAGAAAGAATGTAAAATGGCCACCGGATCGGGTGTATTTATAGGTTAGGGGGAATGTCCAAGTGTCCATGAGCTGTCATGTCTCAATTGGTTGTCCTGTAACACATGATAAACGTGTCACGAAAGGTTAAAGTTCTTGTATACATTAAACACGTAAGTCCGCCGGGGCGAACGACGGAAAAAGGCGTTCGAACCCGCGGACGGCGAAAGTCGGAAATTCGCCGCGAAACGACCGCCGGGCGAACCGTTCGGCCATCACTAGTGGTGGACAGGTTTGGTAGACCAATAGGAGTACAATTGTTTTTTTTTTGAAAGTCCCATTGAAAAAGTTAGGCCTAAGAAAATTTTGAATTCCTCTACGGTTAGTTCTCTCCACTGAAAGGGACGGGCATAACTAGAGCCAGGGTTGCTTACTATGTGCTGCTGTGCGTAGAGGTTGCACTGGGCCACAATGGATGATAGTAAGTCTTCGGTGAAAGCCAAATGAAAAAAATCTAGCATTGAAAAATCATCGGTGTTCACCTGGACACCTGGCTGGGCGGTGAAGGGGGGCATATTTGCTTCTCCGGAATTAGAGGGCAGCCACAGGGGGTGTTGAAGGGCATAGGGAAGGCTGGCATGGCCCCTATTCGAGGTGGACGGCACTGCTCTCGGGGTGGGCGGCACTGCTCTCGGGGTGGGCGGCACTGCTCTCGGGGTGGGCGGCACTGCTCTTGAGGTTGACGGCACTGCTCTTGAGGTTGACGGCACTGCTCTTGAGGTGGACGGCTCTGCTCTCGAGGTGGACGGCTCTGCTCTGCCGTCCATGGTAGTAGGCTGCGGGTCCACACCAGAACGCCTTCTTTTCACTGGCACACATTCCTCTTCTGATTTTGTATCAGACCCGCTGCTTGTAACGGGTTCATAGGCCGAATCCGTATCAGACTGAGACTCAGAGAGCTCCCCGCTGCTCTCGCTGGTCATACTTAGAAGCTTGTAGGCTTCCTCACTAGTAAAATATTTTTTTGCCATTCTGGTGGCTGGTGAGGCTGCACTGCAGAGCACTGTCGTGGCACAGGCGGCACAGGTGGGCACTGATGGACACAGGCAGCACAGATGGGCACTGATGGACACAGGCGCCACTGATGGACACAGGCGCCACTGATGAACACAGGCGGCACTGATGGACACAGGCGGCACTGATGGGGCACTGCAGTGGCACAGGTGGCACTGATGGGCGCAGGTGGCACTGATGGGCGCAGGTGGCACTGATGGGCACTATAGTGACTTTGGTGGCACTGGTGTGGCTCTGGTGGCACTGATTAGCACACAGATGGCACTGGTGGGCACACAGATGGCACTGGTGGGCACAGGCGGCACTGGTGGGCACAGACGGCACTGATGTGGCACTGCAGAGGCGCAGATGAGCACTGATGGGCACAGGTGGCACTGATGGGCACAGGTGGCACTGATGGGCACAGGTGGCACTGGTGTGGCACTGGTGTGGCACTGGTATGGCACTGGTATGCACTGTAGTGGCACTGGTATGCACTGTAGTGGCACTGGGGTGGCTCTGCTGGCACAGAGGTGGCACATAGGTGGCACAGAGGTGGCACAGGTGGCACAGAGGTGGCACAGATGGCACAGAGGTGGCACAGGTGATAGATGGCACTGTTCTGGCACTGTTGTGGCACTATTTGGGCACTGCTGGGCACTCACAGTTATTTTTTCATTTCACTGGAATGTTCTTCTCTCCTCTCACGCTGCATCGGTGTGAGGAGAGGAGACTGATGACCTTAGCTTGACCCGGCAAGCCGAATTGTTTACATTTGTGATCGCTCCGTCATTGGACGGAGCGATCACGTGGTAAAGGACCGCTGCCATTGGTCCTTTACCGCGATCCGTGTTGCGCCGGGTCCCGTGAACTCGGCGAGCACGGATGTTCCGGCGTGCGCGCCCCAGGGGGCGCGCAGGAACGATTCTCCGGGAGGCCGTTAATTAACGGCCTCTCAGAGATAGCAAACCGACCTGTAGCCGTTAATCGGCTATAGGCCGGTTATTAAGTGGTTAAGTGTTTCCTAGGAAGGTGTTTCTAACTGTATGGGGGACAGACTGACTGGAAGAAGAGAAAGTTCATGTTCCTGATTACACCTCTCTCTCTCTGTCTCCTCCCCTCCCCTCCCAGAATGGGGATCCATTCTGATAAGGGGAAAATGGATCCCCATTCTCCTCATGCCAGTTTACACTGGCTGATCCCCATTCTGCCTCTTTCTCACTATTGCGGGTGGCTGTCAGACAGAGTCCGCTGGACCCGTGAGCGAGCGCCAGCGGTACGTGTGCCAGCAAAAGCTAGGGCACGGACCACCGCACATGTACGGCAATTTAAGCAGAGTAGCCAACCTGCCACAGTGTAACTGCAGCGGCTGGTCAGTAACTGGTTAAAAAAAAAAAGAAAGAAGTTTGGCCACTGGCCAAAGACTACATTACGTGTTTGGCCTTGAAGAGTTGTTTTTGCTTTCATTAGGAGTCAGAGCTCAAGGTTTATTATAGCAATTATGCAGTTAATGCACTAAATTGATAACAATCAGTTTCTAAACTTGTTTTTAACAATAGCATTGACCCACTATCTCATCAACCTCATGGCCTGTCAATTACATTTTAGATCAGATCATTTTGAATTACAAATTGTCTGATAGTCATGCAAATATATTTAAAGAAAAGTTCACCATTGAAACAAGTTGCATGATTCACACCTATGCATATTTAGTGCTTTTTGCAGATTTGAGCTAGATTTAACATGGTTTCATATGGACCATGTTCTGTAGTGCAAAAAGCATTAATAATGCATAGGTGTAAATAAAGCCTTAAAGTGGTATTGCCACCAAAAAATAAAAGTGTTTAAAATTCTTTAGAAAAAATAAAAAATAATTGGAAAAAAAAATATTTTTTACTCATCTCTAAATACCTGTTGCTAGGGGGTCTCTCGTAGTCTGCCTTCTTCCTTGCCCGGGCTGGTGACATCACTTCCCCTCGCGCCGCACAGTCATCTGGGACCTGTCACGTGTCCCAGATGACTGTGCGGTGTATCACGGCGCCCTGCGCCGCTCGCGCATGTGCAGTGGGTGCCCGGCTGTGAAGCCACAGACGGATGCCCACAGTACGAATGACGGTGCCGCGAGAGGAGCGGGGAACGAGGGGGGGCTTCCTTCTCCCGCATCGCTGGACCCTGAGACAGGTAAGTGTCCGATTATTAAAAGTCAGCAGCTGCAGTATTTGTAGCTGCTGACTTTTAATTTTTTCTTTTTTTTAGGGGCACCCCACTTTAAAGTGGAACATGTAACCTGTTTCAGCTCCCACTCCTTCTCCCCCTGCCCCCCCCCCCCCCGTGACAGCAGGGCAGGGGTTCACATTTGCTGTCACTTTTAAAAAATAGTGGCTGTGTATTGCTCCGCCCACATAACCATGTCCTTTAATTCAGATTCCTGTAAATTAATAAACTATAAGGACCATCTTCCACCGCGGCAGGTGGCTTGTAGTTATCAATGGGCTGCGGTGGCGCTGATGCTCTCATAGTCTACTGAAATGTCCTCCAGCTTTCAAACTGAAAGCTTGTACAAAGGTATGGGCTGAAAGCCAGAGGACATGTCTACAGGAGCCCACATTTCACCCCTGATCAACTGATCGCATGTGCAATGTTTTCCAGCCTCCTGAAGGAAAAAAATACATGTGCAGTTTTTTTCTGCAAAACTATGTACAGTTATGCCGCGTACACACGTAGCCAACTATCCGACGGACTTAGTCTGACGGACTTCCCGCCGGACTGTCCGCCGGACTTTCCGAACGAGCTACTTGCCCACACATGGCACTTTTTCAGAGGACTAATATGGCGTACTAAGTCCGCCGGACTATCCGCCGTACTTTTGAAATGAACGTACTCGCCCACACACGCAGAGGAAAGTCCGCTCATTTTGAGTGCGTCTCCAGGTCTGGACTTAAAGGGGAACCCCTACACCGAAAAATCGGTGTGGGGGGTCCCCCCCTAGGTCCACATCAGACCCTTGCCCGAACACGCTACCCGGCCTGCCAGGAAAGGGGGTGGGGACGAGCGAGCGCCCCCCTCCTTAGCATGCCCTCAACATGGCGGGTGCCTTGGGGAAGGGGGGGCCGCACGGCCCCCCAACCCAAAGCACCTTGTTCCCATGTTGATGAGGACAAGGGCCTCTTTTCGACAACCCTGGCCGTTGGTTGTCGGGGTCTGCGGGGGCGGGGGCTTATCGGAAACCGTGAGTACCCCTACCCATTCACCTGTAAAAAAAAAGTAAAAAAAAACACAACACACAAGGGTTACATAGTTACATAGTTACATAGTTAGTCAGGTTGAAAAAAGACACAAGTCCATCCAGTTCAACCAAAAAAAAAAAAAAAAAATATATATATATATATATATAAAATAAATATACCAGCCCATATACCCAATTCTATACCCACAGTTGATCCAGAGGAAGGCAAAAAACCCCAGCAGAGCATGATCCAATTTGCTAAAGCAGGGGAAAAAATTCCTTCCTGATCCCCCGAGAGGCAATCGGATTTTCCCCGAATAGTTTATTGCACAGCTCCAGGGTCTTCTGTCTTCGGGGGTCTTCTTGCCGGACTCCTCCGCTATCTTCTGCTAGCTCTTTTACTAGCGGAGGAGCCCGGCTTTCTTCTTCACCGCCGCCCTCTTCTTCCGACTTCGGGGGTCTTTTCCCCCTCTTCGGGGGTCCTGTCCCCCTCTTCGGTTCTTAAAGGGGTGGGGGGACGCTCGACCTGGCACGGCTCAGGAGGGGGGGGGCCCTCGCTCATCCCCACCCCCTTTCCTGGCCGGTCGGGTAGCGTGCTCGGACAAGGGTCTGATGTGGACCTGGGGGGGGGGGACACACACCGATTTTTTGGCGTAGGGGTTCCCCTTTAAGTTCATACCAGGTGACGGGGCCAGCGAAGCCTCCTTTGCTGGCCCCGGGCTACCTGGAGACGCGCTCAAAATGAGTGGACTTTTCTCCGCGTGGGAAAAGTCTGCTCATTTCAAAAGTCCGGCGGACTGGCACACACACGGCCTTACTGTCCGCAGAAAAGCAAGTCCGGCGGACAGATTGGAGTGCAAAACTACTTTCTTAGTCCGCCGGACTTTTTTGGTAAAAAAAGTCCGCCGGAGGCTATACACGGGCGGATTGTCCGGCGGACTTGAGTTTGCCGGACTTTTCCACCGGATTGTTTGATCGTGTGTACACGGCATTAGACCCCTTTCACAACACGCCGCCCATAGCATCGGTGGTAAAACGCCGCTATTTTTAGGATTTTTAGGTGCATTTCGGCCGCTAGCGGGGGTAAAAGCACCCCGCTAGCAGCCGAGAAAGGGTTAAAACCGCCGGCAATACGCTGCAATAGCAGCGTTTTGCCGGCGGTATTACAGCGCTGCCCCATTGATTTCAATGGGAGTAGCGGTGGAGGAGCGGTAAAAACACAACGCTCCAAAGAAGCTGCTGGCAGGACTTTTCCTGCCTTCCTACCAGCACATCGCTGCAGTGTGAAAGCCCTTGGGGCTTTCCCACTACAGACAATGGTGCAGAAGTTTTAGGGCGGATTGCAAGCGCTATTTCTAACGCTATAGCGCCTGCAAAACGCCCTTGGTGGGAAATGGGTCTTATTGTTTCTGTAAAGACGAAGTTATCCTTTTAACCACTTTTCCACCAGTGCAACTTTTACATTTTTCACACGTTTAAAATACACATTTTTCACACATGTTAAAATCCAATTTTTTTGCTAAAAACTGCTTTAACCCTCCAAATGATATATTTTCTGAAAGCAGAGGCCTTGTAAAGTTAAAAGGCGAAAGTTGCACAATTTTTATGTGGCACAGTATTTGCGAACTGTTTATCAAACTCGTATTTGCAGGAAAAAATACAGTAGAATATGTTTTTGTGGCAACAAAACCATTCAACACTCAGTTTTTAGTAGATACTAAAAGTTGAGGTTGCGTTTTGAGTAATGTACATAAATAGAAAATGGCAAGCCTTAAAATTGTGCACGCCTGTGAAATTGAAAAAACAATGGCACCCAAAATTCTCCACAGATGGCAATTTTAAAAGTTTAGCCTTAACATGAATTATGTCCCTAGAATTATTGCCCTAAGTCTGACAATTGCAATGATATTAAACATGTATGGCACAATTCATAGTTATATACAGTTGCAAAAAAAGTATGTGAACCCTTTTGGAATGATATGGATTTCTGCACAAATTGGTCCATAAAATGTGATCTGATCTTCATCTAAGTCACAACAATAGACCATCACAGTCTGCTTAAACTAATAACACACAAAGAATTAAATGTTACCATGTTTTTATTGAACACACCATGTAAACATCCACAGTGCAGGTGGAAAAAAGTATGTGAACCCTTGGATTTAATAACTGGTTGAACCTGCTTTGGCAACAATAACTTCAACCAAATGTTTCCTGTAGTTGCAGATCAGACGTGCACAGTGGTCAGGAGTAATTATTGACCATTTCTCTTTACAGAACTGTCTCAGGTCAGCAATACAATACAAGCAATTCTTGGGATGTCTGGTGTGAATCGCTTTCTTGAGGTCATGCCACAGTATCTCAATCGGGTTGAGGTCAGGACTCTGACTGGGCCACTCCAGAAGGCGTATTTTCTTCTGTTTAAGCCATTCTGTTGTTGATTTACTTCTATGCTTTGGGTTGTTGTCCTGTTGCAACACCCATCTTCTGTTGAGCTTCAGCTGGTGGACAGATGGCCTTAAGTTCTCCTGCAAAATGTCTTGATAAACTTGGGAATTAATTTTTCCTTAGATGATAGCAATCCGTCCAGGCACTGATGCAGCAAAGCAGCCCCAAACATTGATGCCCCCACCACCATACTTCACAGTTGGGATGACGTTTTTATGTTGGGGTGCTGTGCCTCTTTTCTCTTACGTTCACTGACTGACACAGCTCCTTTATTCTAGACCATCAGGTTGTTATGCCACCTTCAGGAGAGGACTAGGCAGAACATGTTAACATGTACAAAAAAACAGAACTTTCTAGTTCTGCCCAGGGGGAGGTCCCTTCAGTAACAACTCCCCAGCCTGCATCCTGCAGCCTCAGTTTTTTTTCTGCCTAGTGAAGGAAATGGACCTAGGAACCCTGCGGGCCCATCGGTCCGGGGATTTTTTTCTGCAGCAGCCACCCGGTACGGATCAAAGAGTGGGTCTGTGATGGAATGTTCCCCAGCTCGTCCAGAGGATAAGTACAGCTCTCCCTGTCTTGGTGGGGCTGAGGAGCTGGGCATTCCCTGGGAGGTCGATTCGGTGGTCCCTCTCTTCTCTCCCTGTCCCTATTTCCCCTCCCCCTTGGGGGATGCTGCATGGGCTGCTGAGCGGTGTGTGTACCATAGACATGGGTTCCTTGGGAGGCTCTTATCTTGGGTGGGGGGCTGCGCTAGGTGGCTGTGCCCCTGGGTGTCTGTTGTCTCTCCGCTGGAGGTCTGCTATTCCTGATTGCCATAGCGCTGTCTGCTGCCATTTCTGTCTTTTTTTTTCACTGTCGTCCTCTGTGTATAGTTGTTTGGTGGCCATGTTTGGTGTGACCAGGGAGAAGCATGGGCAGGAACCATTTTACTGTAGCTCGGTGGCCATTTTCCCTGTGTTTGTGTCCTTTATACTGGACGCTCGTGGCCATTTTGTTGTAGCCTAGCTTATGCCCAGCACTGTTCCCTAGTGTCAGTAGTGGTGCTGAGGTGCCTGATTTGGCTAAAATGCTGGTCTTCGGACCAGACATCTAAAAAAGCCCTGACGGATCTACCTTTCCTTGGTAAACGGCTCTTTGGAGCCTCGTTGGATGACATCATTAATAATGCCACAGGTGGGGAAGAGTACCTTACTCCCACAGGCCAGGAAGGCTAAGGAGCCACCCCATAGGCAAGGGCTCTAATTTTCCGCTCACAAACTGGTTTTTCATCCACCCGGGGCTTCGGCTAAACATCCCAAGCACGGCAGGACGACCTCTAAGGGACAGGAGCATCCCTGGAACTGCAAGCATTACAAGTCTGCGAGCAAGAGTGCTACTGCATGAAGGTTTGCCCCCGTCCGTCTCACGGGTGGGGGGGTCGCCTTCAGGGGTTTGCAGCCCGGTGGGCTTCTCGGCTGTCTGACCAATGGGTCTGCAAACTGATTTCCTCTCGCTACAAGATAGAGTTCCTCTCTTGGCCACCAAACAGATTCTTCTCCTCCAGCATACCCTTACTTCTGGCCTGCCGGGAGGCCCTCATGGGGGCAGTAAGGGACCTGCTAAGTCGCGGGGTGATAGTATCCATTCCACAGCCGGAAAGATTCCAGGGGTTCTACTCCAATCTGTTTGGACATACCCCTTCCTTTTTGGGAACTACAAGCTGAGACCTAAAAGCCCTCAATTGCTTTGTGAAAGTACAGAGCTTCAGAATGGTATCAGTTCGCTCGAGAGTCGCCGCACTCCATCAAGGGGACTTCCTGGCGTCTTTCGACATCCAGGATGCGTACCTGCACATTCCCATATGCCTGTGGCATCAAAGGTTTCGGCAATTTGCAGTTGGAGACGCCCACTACCAGTTTGTGGCTCTCTTTTTTGGGTTGGCATCAGCCCCCAGAGTCTTTACCAAAGTATTGGCTCCAGTTCTGCTGCGATAACGCGGGATCCCAATTGTAGGTTACCTAGATGATCTCCTCCTGAGAGCATCTTCAGAATTAAAGGAGGATGTGGCGATCACCATGCAGACCCTGCAGGAATTTGGGTGGCTGTTGAACCTAAAAATGCCGGTGCTCATACCGACTCCATGGAAGCGAGAGTGTTTCTCCCTCCAGACAAGATGCAGAATCTCAGAGCCGCGGTAAAACTGTTGATGAACCGCAGGTGGTTGCTCTCTACTCTTCTGCATGCGAGTCCTGGGGCTCATGGTGGCCTCCTTCGAGGCAGTGCCATCCGCCCAGTTTACCACCAGAGTCTTGCAGAAGGAGATCTTGACGAAATGGGACAAATCTCTGTTATCCCTGGATCGGCAGATTCAGGTGAGCCAGTCAGTCAGGGACTCCCTGCTGTCATTGCTGTGATCCCCGGCACTTCAGTCCAGGAATTCGTTCCTACCTCTACATTGGAAAGTGATCACAACCAGCTGGGGTGGAGCACTGGGAGTACAGTCGACCCAGGGCCTCTGGTCGGGGGAGGAATCCAAGTTGCCGCTCAATGTGCTCGAGCTATGAGCGATCAGGCTATGCCTCTCCACATGGTCAATGAGACTTTGAGGGCATCCGAACAACGGCACGGTGGTGGCAATCATCAAGGAGGAACAAGAAGCTCGGCTGCAGCATGGGAGGTCGCTCACATCCTTCAGTGGGCAGAGCGACATGTACCGGCCCTCTCAGCCATTTACACCCCGGAGTGGAGAACTGCCAGGCAGACTACCTAAGTCACCAGATGCTGGACCCAGGAGACTCCAAAGACATGCAGGTAGGGTAATTGGCTTCTGTTCAAAATTGGCCCTAGTATATGAATGGGGACCTTGGATTGTGGGCTCCTTGAGGGTAGGAACCAATGTGAGTGTGCAGTGTACAGGGATAGGAACAGTTGTAGACACTCACTCAGGTTGAACTGGATGGACAAGGTGTCTTTATTCAACCTAACTATGAAACTATGAGACTGGGTGCTGCATCCGGAGGTGTTCAGGCTATTGTGCCTGCGATGGGGCACACCAGACGTGGATCTCCTGACTTCCCGTCTCAAGCGGAAGGTGCCGAGAGTCGTGTCCAGGAAGAGGGATCCTTGGGCATCTCTGTGAGGAGAAAGGATGGTGTCCGCGCTCCTTTTCCATACCCAGGATCTTGCTGTTTCAACAGCGTGGAGTAGACCAGAAATTGTCTTTAAGCACCATTAAGGGGAAAATATCAGCCTTGGCTGTCTTTTTTTCAGTGACCCCTGGCATCTCTCTCTAGTGAGCACCTTTGCTCAGGGGGTTCGGCATGTAGTTCCTCCGGTGCGCCCACCGTTACCCCTGTGGGATCTGAATCTGGTGTTATCGGCGCTTCAGAAACTGCCGTTTGAGACTATCGGAGAAATTCCCTTGTTGACTTTCTCAGAAGTGGTCTTTCTAGTGGCCATTACATTGGCCAGGAGGGTTTCGGAACTGGCGGCCTTGTCTTGCAAGTCGCCCTATCTGGTTATCCATAAGGATAAGGTGGTGTTGAGTCCGCAACCTTCTTTTTTGCTGAAGGTGATTTCGGCATTCCGCATCAATGAAGACATTGTGTTACCATATTTGTGTCCTAAACACACCCTAAGGAGGTGGCCCTTCGTTCCCTGGAAGTGGTCCAGGCTCTAAGGGTGTATTTGTCTGCCATGGCTCCCTTTCAGAAGTCAGACTCTGTTTGTTTCGGTAGCTGGTCCAAAAAAACTTGTGTCGGTCTCGTCGGCCACCATTTCCAGGTGGATCAGACAGATTGTGGTACAGGCCTACATCTTGAAGGGGCAGGTGCCCCCCTTTCCTGTCACGGCCCATTCCACCAGGGCAATTGGAACTTCTTGGGCCTTCTGACATCAAGCATTTGTTGCTCAGGGATGTAAGGCGGCAACTTGGTCATCTGTTCACACCTTTGCAAAATTCTACAAGGTAGATGTCAGGGCATCGGCTGATGCCTGTTTTGGCCGCAAAGTTTTGCAGGCAGCCATGTAATTTTGCAATCGCACTTATTTCTTTCAGTTTTTTTGGTAAGAAACACAGTTAATTTTTGAGTATAATGTACTGTTGCATTGTTACCGCAAGTTCTAGGGTGGCACAGTGGTGTAGTTGTTAGCACTCTCACCTAGCAGTAAGAAGGGTGGCTGGTTCAAATCCCAACCACGAAACTACCTGCCTGAAGTTTGCATGTTCTCCCTGTGCCTGTGTGGGTTTCCTCCCACAATCCAAAGACATGCCGGTAGGTTAATTGGCTTCTGTCCAAAATTGGCCCTAGTATATGAATGGGGACCTTGGATTGTGGGCTCCTTGAGGATAGGGACCAATGTGAGTGTGCAATGTACAGGGATAGGCACAATTGTAGATACTCCAGGTTCAGGTTGAACTGGATGGACTGGTGTCTTTATTCAACCTTACTAACTATAACTATTCTGATGCGGTTAGATAAGGTGGTTACTCCCCTGTTAGGGAGCACTTCTCTTTTTGTGGGTGAAGTTTTTATGCGGTTTCCCACCCCTTGTTATGACACTGCTTGGGGACGTCCCGATCGTCTAGAATAAAGGAGCTGTGTCAGTCAGTGAATGTAAGAGAAAATAGGATTTTTGTACTCGCCGTAAAATCCTTTTCTCTTACGTTCACTGACGGACACAGTACCCTGCCCCCCCCCCCCATTGATTACGTTATACTGCTTGATGCAGGCTGGGGGTTGTTACTGAAGGGACCGCCCCCTGGGTGGAACTAGAAAGTTCTGTTTTTTTGTACATGTTAACATGTTCTGCCTAGTCCTCTCCTGAAGGTGGCTTAACAAACCGATGGTCTAGAATAAAGGAGCTGTGTCAGTCAGTGAACGTAAGAGAAAGGGATTTTATGGTGAGTAAGAAAATCCTATTTTTCTCCACACATAGTGTTGTGTGTTTCTTCCAAACAACTCAACTTTGGTTTCATCTGTCCACAGAATATTTTGCCAGTACTGCTTTGGCACATCCATGTGCTCTTGTGCAAACTGTAAACGTGCAGCAATGTTCTTTTTTGGACAGCAGTGGCTTCCTCCGTGGTATCCTCCCATGAAATCCATTTTTGTTTTACGTATCGTAGATTCGCTAACAGGGATGTTGGCATATGCCAGAGACTTTTGTAAGTCTTTAGCAGACACTCAAGGATTCTTCATCACATCTGCAGTCTGTGCTGTGCTCTTGCAGTCATCTTTACAGGATGCCCACTTCTAGGGAGAGTAGCAGCAGTGCTGAACTTTCTCCATTTATAGACAATTTGTCTTACCATGGACTGATGAACAGCAAGGCTTTTGGAGATACTTTTATAACCCTTTCCAGCTTAATGCAAGTCAACAATTCTTAATCTTAGGTCTTCTGAGAGCTCTTTTGTGTGAGGCATCATTCACATCAGGCAATGCTTCTTGTGAAAAGCAAACCCAGAACTGGTGTGTGTTTTTTATAGGGCAGGGCAGCTGTAGCCAACACCTCCAACCACATCTCATTGATTGGACATCAGTTGGCTGACACCTCACTCCAATTAGCTCTTGGAGATGTCATTAGTCTAGGGCAGGGATCTGCAATTAGCGGACCTCCAGCTGTTAAAAAATTACAAGTCCCATCATGCCTCTGCCTCTAGCTGTCATGCTTGTGGCTGTCAGAGTCTCGCTATGCTTTATGGGATTTGTAGTTCTGCAACAGCTGGAGGTCCGCTAATTGCAGATCCCTGGTCTAGGGGTTCACATACTTTTTCCACCACACTGTGAATATCTTCATGATGCGTTCAATAAAAACATGGTAACATTTAATTCTTTGTGTGTTATTAGTTTAAGCAGACTGTGATTGTCTATTGTTGTGACTTATGCCCCGTACACACGAGAGGACTTATGTCCGACAGACTTCCAAAGGAGTTCCGCCGGAGTTCCGCCGGAGTTCCGACGGAGTTCTGACAGACTTTTCGGCCGAACGGACTTGGCCACACACGATCACACTAAACTCCGACGGATTCGAACGTGATGACGTACGACCCGACTCGAATAAGGAAGTTCATAGCCAGTAGCCAATAGCTGCCCTAGCGTCGGTTTTAGTCCGTCGGAGTAGCATACACACGAGCGGAGTTTTCGAAGGGGACCGGGTCCGGCGGAGTTCCTTCGGGAAAATTTGACGCATGCTTCATTTCTAAAGTCCGTCAGACTTTGGCGAATCAAAAGTCCGTTGCAGCCCACACACGATCGGATAGTCTGACGGACTCGGTCCTTCGGACTTTGGATGTTGAAAAGTCCGCTCGTGTGTACGGGGCATTAGATGAAGATCAGATCACATTTTATGACCAATTTGTGCAGAAATCCATATCATTCCAAAAGGGTTCACATACTTTTTTTTGCAACTGTACAGATGTAGGCCTTATGTGCACGCTTGCATTGGAGTATGTATTGGAGTGATTTAAATTAAAAATGTATAAATTTTATTAAAAATAGATTTTTCCCTTGTCATAAGGACAACAATATAAGTAAATGCATTGTTAAAAACACACATTACATGACATGAGATTATATAATGAATGATGGGGTAATAGACTGTATAATTGAAGAGTGTAAAAAGGGTGGGGGGGGGAGTAAAATAAATACAATTTAAGTATCAAATAGGATAGTGATGTGGGAGAAAAAACGCAGCTAAAGGTGAGGCCAGGAAGGTGCACGGCTCGCCCCCACACACAATGAAATTAGAAGAAATGGCCGCACACCACTGTAGATCAGTATCCTCTTTATTTGGAATCCCAAAAAATACAGGCACCAGAATGCTGGGTAGACGCGTTTTGCACACTTCGCGTGCGCTTAGTCATTACACAGGTAGGTCAGCAAAACAGTTCTTATAGTCCCGTCTATAACAGGCTTCACTAGGTGCTTATTGCAAACTTCCTGTTGCATAAACCTCATGTGAAAGAGAGACCGTGAATACATAAATTACATACCGTATATACTCGAGTATAAGCCGAGATTTTCAGCCTCTTTTTTGAGGCTGAAAGTGCCCCCCTCGGCTTATACTCGAGTCATCGCTGTCTGCCCGCTCGATCAGCGTGTCGAGCAGACAGACAGCGGCCATTCTATTCAAAAGCCGCGCCTCCGGCTCCGCCTTCGCCTGTGATAGGCGGAACACTGAATTTCCCAGCAGCCTGTGTTCCGCCTATCACGGACGTCGTATCATCCTCGTACTACGGACGAGGATGATACGACGTCTGTGATAGGCGGAACACAGGCTGCTGGGAAATTCAGTGTTCCGCCTATCACAGGCGAAGGCGGCGGCGCAGCTTTTGAACTTACAATGGCCGCCGACGAAGAGGGCACGGGACGGCACGGCACGGGACGGGACGGGACGGGGGCAAGGCAAGGCACGACACGGGACGGATGCAAGGAGGCAAGGCCCGGCACGGGACGGAGGCAAGGAGGCAAGGCACGGGACGGAGGCTCGGGACAAAGGTAGGCTGGACACACACACACACACACACACACACACACACACACACACACACACACACACACACACACACGGATGGAGACACACACAGGGATGGATGGATGGATGGATGGAGACACACACACACAGGGATGGATGGATGGATGGATGGATGGAGACACACACACACAGGGATGGATGGATGGATGGATGGAGACACACACACACAGGGATGGATGGATGGATGGACACACACACACACAGGGATGGATGGACGGACACACAGGGATGGACGGACACACAGGGATGGACGGACACACAGGGATGGACGGACACACAGGGATGGACGGACACACACACAGGGATGGACAGGCATGTCTCACCCTCGGCTTATACACGAGTCAATAAGTTTGCCAGTTTTTTTGGGGGTAAATTGGGGGCCTCGGCTTATATTCGGGTCGGCCTATACTCGAGTATATACGGTATATCACATATAGACAAAAGAAAAACAAATAACTAAAAATGTACATGTGCTCTAACAAGACAAAGTATTATTCTATAAAGACTAAATATAAAAAAATAAAAACATTGTCATAAAACACCATGCAGTCTTGTCATTCCGTATCCTTATACTCTAAAACAATTGGCCAATATACAACAGTTTTCCCTCCCCACCCTGATATAAACACATACATATAAATAGATGGGGAATCCCCTAACATAGGAACCAGAAAAGACAAACAGCACAAGACACAGAGACAGACAATTGACAAACAAGTATACTCTATTTTGCAGAACCCATTCATATACAATGTGGCCCACATCTGTAAGGAATAGACACGTGCATTCGCTTTCGTACGAATGCATTATCGTTTGACGTGCAGAATCCGAAAACTGAAAGATCCGAGATAAATGCTTTATTTTTGTTTTCATTGTGACAACAGTTTGATATAGATAGGAGATTCGCCGTGACACTGACAATAGCAATCTGTGTGTCCATCGAACCTGTGGTCGAATGTGCCTAACCTTAGCTCTATTAGTCCAAGATTATTCGACATAGAGAGAAGATTTGACAAAGCAGTCGTCGTGAGCAGACATTTATGGTCAAATGCTCTGCCCATAGGCTATAGAAGAATTCTAATGTTGGTTGACTAGTAATAATTAATAAATATAATTATTACTAGTGTCATACTATAGCTTGTAGGCAGAACATTCATCCAGAAATGTATGATTGCGGTGTCATACAGTTTAGCTGCTCCGTTGAATCTTCTTAGAACATTCAACAGACACCATAAGCCTTCAATGACAGATTCGACCTTAATTATTTCGGATTTTCAGACGAATGCATTTTTTAACGAAACAAAATAAACAAAAATTAATTTCGGGAGTAATCAAATGCATTTGTCGGACGAAAACAAAATTCTGAAACAAAATATTTCTGTGTGCACATGTCTAGTAAGGAACAGACCGGGCACCATTGGATAGAACACACCATGAAATTGGTAGGATAAACAGCCAAAAGAGGGGGCAATGGACATGGGTGGCACAATTTGGGTAAAACGCACAGTAAACTGCAATATTACCGCCCATCAATCTGTCCCTTAACCACTTCCCGACCAGCGCACGACGATGTACATCGACAGAATGGCACGGGCAGGCATATTGGCGTACAGGTACGTCCAATATTCAATGCCGCCCTGCCATCGGGAGCGCGCCGCCGGCGGCGCGCTCCCGCGCTGGTCGGGACCCCCGTGAGTCCGGTCGCGGGACCTGCGGACTCGATCGCTGCGGGCATCCCCGCGATCGTCTCACGGAGCGGCCGAATGGAGGAAATGCTGTGTAAACAGCATTTTTCCATTCTGCCTAGCAACTAGTGATGCTGATCTCTGCTCCATGTGATTGGAGCAGAGATCAGTGTTCACTAAATGAAAGCCCAACCCCCCCACAGTTAGTAACACACCCCTAGGAACACTTAACCCCTACACTGCCACCCACTGGTTAACCCCTTCACTGCCAGTGTCATTTACACAGGAATCACTGCATTTATATAGCAGTGATTACTGTATAAATGACAATGGTCCCAAAAATGTGTCAAAAATGTCCGATGGGTCCCCCACAATGTCGCAGTCACAATAAAAATCGCTGATCGCCGCCATTACTAGTAAAAAAATAAAAAATAAAAAATGATTAATAAAAATGCTATAAAACTATCCCTATTTTGTAAACGCTATAACTTTTGCGCAAACCAATCAATAATCGCTTATTGCGATTTTTTTACCAAAAATATGTAGAAGAATACGTATCGGCCTAAACTGAGGGAAAAAAATGTTTTTTTATATATTTTTGGGGGATATTTATTATAACAAAAAGTAAAAAATAATGCGTTTTTTTCAAAATTGTCGCTCTATTTTTGTTTATAGCGCAAAAAATAAAAACCGCAGGGGTTATCAAATACCACCAAAAGAAAGCTCTATTTGTGGAAAATAAAGGACGTCAATTTTGTTTGGGAGCCACGTCGCACGACCGCGCAATTGTCAGTTAAAGCAACGCAGTGCCGAATCGCAAAAAGTGGTCTGGTCTTTGACCTGCAAAATGGTCCGGTCTGCAAGTGGTTAACTTACAACCGGCTGTGAATATCTGGGTTAAAAATGAATGGAAGAAGAATGTGTATCAAGATGCATGCCTAGACATTACTTCCATACACAATAACACCGGATGTTTTTTTACAAATCGCCTTATTTAGTACAATCATAATGAATGAAGGATATTGATAAAAATGACAATAAAGATGTGCGTGTAGTGTATCGGGAACCATCCTCTGCACAAATAAAGATCTCACCATATTAATGTGTATCGATTGCTGTCAGAGGGAGGAATTACACTGTACTACTCATAAAAATGGCTCACATCCCACTCAAAGTTTAACCCCTGCAGAATGTGAGTCTAAAGCTGGACTCCAGGACACCTCCCTCCCGGCAGAGCAAACAAAACACATCACCACCTCTACTGGGGGCCTTCACTTTTTCAATGACCTGTACATGCATGGCTGAAACATTCTCATTGTGGCAAAAATTGAAATGTTTGGCCACGTTAGGTTTTTAGCCACACTGTATATATGCTCATTAAAACTATCCCGGAGGCGTCTCGTCGTCCTACCTACATATTGAATATGGCATATGTCACAAGTAGGTAGGTACACAACATAATTGGTATTGCAATTATGAAAAGAATCAATGTCATCTTCTTTCTGTGTAGCTTATGAGCAGAATTTATTGACACCCTTAACCATTTCTCGCCCGCGCTATAACCGAAAGACGGCTACAGCGCGGACGTTACCTGCCGGGAGGTCGTCCCTGGACTACCTCCTATTTACTTCCGCAATGCGCTCTCCTGAGAGAGCGCATCGGGGAAGTTCTGTGCTGGCCGTGTCCCTCAGACACAGCCAATCAAAGATCGCTGTAAACGGCCAATCACAGTGGCCGTTTACAGCGCGATCGGCGTGTCCAATGAGAGATGATCTCATATGTAAACATATGAGATCATCTCTCAGCGCTGCTCTCCCTCCTCACACAGTCAGTGTGTGAGGAGGGAGAGATGAACGGCTGCAGCGGCCGTAAGTAAAAAAAAAAGGAAAAGGAAAATAAAGTGCCATCTGCCCCAGTCCCATCTGTCATCAGTGCCATCTGTCATAAGTGCCATCTGTCATCAGTGCCATATCAGTGTCACGTGTCATCAGTGCCACGTATTGGTGCCATTTGTCATCAGTGCCACCTGTCAGTGTCACGTGTCATCAATGCCACGTTTCAGTGCCATCTGTCATCAGTGCCACGTGTCATCGGTGCCACATATTAGTGCCATATGTCATCATTGCCACGTATTAGTGCCACGTGTCATCGCTACGTATTAGTGCCACGTGTCATCAGTGCCACATATTAGTGCCATCTGTCATCAGTGTCATGTGGCAGCTGTCATTACAAAAGATTTTGAATCAGTGCCACATCAGTGTCACGTGTCACATGTCGTCAGTGGCATGTATCAGTACCATCTGTCATCAGTGCCACGTGTCATTGTCCTGGTGCTCCAGGGCCTTCAAAAGTGTAATGGGTAGTCAACAAGTTAGATGTGTAATTTATGCTCCTAGAACACGTGACGGTGCTCCCTGCATGTTGGGCCTCTCTAATAGTGATGGCCGAACGGTTCGCCCGGCGGTCGTTTCGCGGCGAATTTCGGCTGTTCGCGGTCTGCCCGTTCGGCGGACTATTGGCGCCGTTCGCCCGGCGGACTTCCGTGTTTACTGTGTAAAAGAACTTTGATCTATGATGACACATCCATCATGGGGTACAGGACAGCCAATTGAGACATTACAGCACATGGACACTTGGACATTCCCCCTAACTTATAAATACACCCGATCCGGCGGCCATTTTACATTCTTTCTTCTGTCACTATAGGGAGAGGTTGCTGTGTGGAGCAGGGAGAGATTACAGTGACCCAATTCGCTAGCTATTTGGTACACAAAAGTTCTTTTCAGGACTGGTATAGGTGTTAGGTGTAGTTCAGGATAGGCAGTGCTGTGCTAGTGATTGTTGCAGCAGCCTGAGTGTCTTTTGTCAGTTTAGAGAAAGGGACAGGACGGTGTGTGCTACAGGGACAGCCAGTTTAGTCATTAGCTGTTACTATCAGGTCCACAAAAGTGCTATTTCAATTATTGTTCCAGTAGCCTCTGTTTTGTCAGTTTATATAGGGACAGGCAGGAAGCAGTGTGTGAGGCAGTGAGGGTCAGTTTAATCAGTAGCTGTTACTATTAGTTCCACAAAGGTTCTTTTCAGGACTGGTATCAGTGGTATGGTAATAGGCTTGTACACGTATAATATTCTTTCTTCCAAATATAGAAAGAATATTATACTTGACTGCTGTCCTTCTGCTGCAGTCTGCTAATCATTCACAAACCACTTGTTCCACAAAGCTCCTTATAAGGACTGGTAACTTGGTCTGTCTAGGGTGCTACAGTACATAGGGTTGAGTGAGGTACAGTCTGCCATTCTATAAGGACTGGTATAGGTCCACAGTACATAGGGTTGAGGTGCACTACTGCTGACCGCTGCCCTATACTGCAGCAGTCCTTCATCAGTCTGCTAATCACTCACACACAACCTACTTGGTCCACAAAAGTCCTTATAAGGACTGGTAACTTGGTCTGCCTAGGGTGCTACAGTACATAGGGTTGAGTGAGGTACAGTCTGCCATTCTATAAGGACTGGTATAGGTCCACAATACATAGGGTTGAGGTGCACTACTGCTGACCGCTGCCCTATACTGCAGCAGTCCTTCATCGGTATAGGGACTGACGTACAGTCTGCTAATCACTCACACACAACCTACTTGGTCAACAAAAGTCCTTATAAGGACTGGTAACTTGGTCTGTCTAGGGTGCTACAGTACATAGGGTTGAGTGAGGTACAGTCTGCCATTCTATAAGGACTGGTATAGGTCCACAATACATAGGGTTGAGGTGCACTACTGCTGACCGCTGCCCTATACTGCAGCAGTCCTTCATCGGTATAGGGACTGACGTACAGTCTGCTAATCACTCACACACAACCTACTTGGTCCACAAAGGTCCTTATAAGGACTGGTAAGGTATAGGGTACTACAGTACATAGGGTTGAGTGAGGTACAGTCTGCCATTCTATAAGGACTGGTATCGGTCCACAATACATAGGGTTGAGGTGCACTACTGCTGACCGCTGCCCTATACTGCAGCAGTCCTTCATCGGTATAGGGACTGACGTACAGTCTGCTAATCACTCTCACACAACCTACTTGGTCCACAAAGGTCCTTATAAAGACTGGTAAGGTATAGGGTACTACAGTACATAGGGTTGAGTGAGGTACAGTCTGCCATTCTATAAGGACTGGTATCGGTCCACAATACATAGGGTTGAGGTGCACTACTGCTGACCGCTGCCCTATACTGCAGCAGTCCTTCATCGGTATAGGGACTGAGAGTTTTGTCACAGGGTCATTTAAAAAATGACAGGCAGAGGAAGATGCAGGCCCTTCCGCAGGGGTGGTAGGGGTAGGGCAGGAGCAACAGGCTTGAGCCAAAGTGGGAAGTTGCAGAAGGTGCGTTCAATTACTTTAAAGGACGCACCAGACTTGGTTGAGTGGCTCGCTCAGCCTTACTCTTCTGCACCCTCCTTATCCTCTCGATCTGCACCCTCTTCTTCACTCTCTGCTATGTGCACCCCCAAAGACACTACCACCAACAACACCACCACCACCACCACCACATACCTTCCGCTTGAGTCACAGGAATTATTTTCCGATTCATATCAAGATATTTCTGATGCGCAGCCACTCTTGGTATTGGATCAGGAAGAGGAGGCAGCAACAACCGCTACTCAGCAGTCTGACGACAGTACCCAGTTCAGCCCAAGGAGAAGGTTGGTCCCCGGTGTTGCTGCCTACTCCGAGATCTCTACTTATAGCGGTGGGGAAGGTGATGTTGATGATGACGTGTCTAGTGATGTCACGTGGGTGCCCACAAGAGAGGAAGAGGAGGGGAATTCAGAGGGTGATATGGACCAGCAGATAGGGAGGTGAAGCAGGAATAACTTACATTGCACAGGAGGGACAAAGCAGACTGCAAATGTATCAGGAGCGAGTCATCGACCATGTACGGTCACATCTGGCGCTCCCAGGACACCGTCACATGGCTACGCAGTGTGGGCTTTTTTTAACGTGTCTGCTGCTGACAATAGCGTTGCCATCTGCAATCTTTGCAGTCAACGCATTAGTCGCGATAAGCCCAACACTCACCTAGGGACGACCGCCTTAAGAAGGCACATGAGCAGCCATCACCGAGCCGAGTGGGAGCAACAGAACACACAAAGCCACACTGCAGGCTCTCACCGTCCAGCCTCGTCTTCTACTTCTCCTTCTCCTCTCTCCTCACAATTGTCCTCCACTCCACCTTCCATCACGCCAAGCTCACGTTTTTCTGCAAAAAGGCAGGCTTCCGTGGGCCTAATGTTCGAGCGTAAAAAAATGATGACGCCGGATAACCCTCTTGCCCAACGGTTGATGGCTGGCTTGTCAGAACTCATAGCCCGCCAACTACTGCCATATAAACTGGTGGACTCGGAGGCCTTTCGCAAATTTGTGGCCATTGGAACACCACAATGGAAGGTCCCAGGAAGGAAGTATTTCTCAGAGAAGGGCAGAGAAGGGCATCCCAGAGCTATATGGCCATGTTCAGCGGCAAGTGAATGTATCTCTGGCACACAGTGTCGGTGCCAAGATACATCTGACCACAGACACGTGGTCTAGCAAACACGGCCAGGGAAGGTATATCACTTTCACTGCCCACTGGGTGAACCCGTGGCACCCGTGTAGATTTGGTTTTACCGCCACGGATTGCATGCAGGGCTGACTCTTCTTCTCCTCCTCCTCCTACTCCATCCTCCTCCCTCTCCTCCTCAGCTGACTCCTCCTTTTCCGCTGCTAGCGTCTCTTCCGCTGCGCCGCCCATGCTCCCCAGAACCTATTCGACATGCCAAGTGAGACGTTGCCATGCCGTGCTGCGTCTGTTGTGCCTGGAAGCCAAGAGCCACACTGGCCCGGCACTCCTTTCAGCTTTGCGTTCACAGGCAGATCAGTGGCTAACACCGCTCAATTTGACAGTTGGTAAAGTGGTGTGTGACAACGGTGCCAATCTGCTTAGCGCATTGAAACAGGGCAAAATCACGCACGTGCCATGCATGGCACACGTCTTAAACTTGGTCGTGCAGCAATTCCTTGTCAAATACCCTGGGGTCCAGGACATCTTGCGGCAGGCAAGGAAAATCTCGGCCAATTTCAGAAGATCTTACACGGCCATGGCTCGCCTTGCTGACATTCATTTCAGAAGATCTTACACGGCCATGGCTCGCATTGCTGACATTCAGCGGCGACACAATCTGCCAGTCAGACGTCTTATTTGCGATTGCCCGATGTGATGGAACTCAACCTTCTATATGCTTGATAGGCTGCTCCAGCAGAAACGTGCAGTTAACGTCTACCTGTATGAACTCTGCGGCAGAACCGGTTCTGGGGAGCTGTTTTTTTTTTCACCGTGCCAGTGGCTGCTCATGCGCGATGCATGCAGACTTCTGCGCCCATTTGAGGAGATCACCAAACTGGTCAGTCACAGCCATGGCGCCATCAGTGACATGGCACCTTATGCCTTCTTTATGGAGCGTGCATTGCGTCGTGTCATTGATCAAGCTGTGGAGGAGCAGGAGCGAGAAGATGAGGAAGTCGCAATGCTGGATGAATTCCCAGGGGGGGCTACTCTATCTGAGACAAGTGAACAACAGGAGTCTGAAGAGGAGTCAGAGGAGGATAGTGCCGGGGCGGATGAGGAGGAGCAAGAAGAGCATGCTTTAAACCTTTCTGGGATCCCTGTTGTGCGTGGAGGAGAATGAAGAGGACGACATTATCCTGGATGATGAGCAGGAGCCAGGCCACCACACTGCTTCCACTTTAGTGCAAATGGAGGCCTTCATGCTCCAGTGTTTTAATAGGGACCCCCGTATAAAAAGCATAAGGGTCAAGGTCCAGTACTGGGTGGCAACGTACTTAAACCCCCGGTACAAACACAAAATGGCGGAAATGTTACCGCCGTCACAGAGGGCTGTCAGAATGCAGCACTTCCAGGCCTTGCTTCGAGAAATGCTGCATTCTGCTTTTGCGTGCGCTGGCAGAGGAGCAATTCCCACGCCCAGAGAAGGAGTTGCGGGTACCAATCCAACAGCGCCTGCAAGAAGAGGCCGGTTTGAAGATGTGTTGGTGACTTCGGATATGAGGTCATTCTTTCAGCCCACCCATCGACAGGTGTCACCCGGATCCAGTATCAGGGAACGCCTAGACCGTCAGGTGTCCGACTACATCGGGTTAACGGCCGATGTGGACGCTCTGAGGAGTGATGAACCCCTGGACTACTGGGTGGGCAGGCTTGACCTCTGGCCAGAGCTTGCCCAATTTGCAATCGAACTGTTGGCTTGCCCCTCATCCAGTGTCCTGTCCAAAAGGACGTTCAGCACAGCAGGGGGGATCGTGACCGATAAGCGTACTCGCCTAGCTCACGACAGTGTTAACTACCTCACATTTCTAAAAATGAATGAGGCATGGATCTCAGAGGAATTCAACACATGTGACCAGTAGACCATGTATATGTCTATAAACAATTTTTTTAATCGAGCACAGAGACCTTCTTTCTTCATTTGGCTCACTTCCTTGTCCAAAAAAAGCACACCATAATATATGCCCATACCCTCCTCTTTGAAGAGGTTGAGGGGTGTCATATTTCTACTGGGGCTGCTTATTATGAGGGGCTCCCACCATCCCTGTGCTGTGCTGACATCCTCCTGGGGCTGTACCTCTGCTGTGCATATTATGAGGGGCTCCCACCATCCCTGTGCTGTGCTGACTTCCTCCTGGGGCTGTACCTCTGCTGTGCATATTTTGAGGTGCTCCCACCATCCCTGTGCTATGCTCATTATGAGGGGCTCCCACCATCCCTGTGCTGTGCTAAATTACTCCTGGGGCTGCTTATTATGAGGAGCTCCCACCATCCCTGTGCTATGCTGACATCCTCCTGGGGCTGCTTATTATGAGGGGCTCCCACCATCCCTGTGCTATGCTGACATCCTCCTGGGGCTGCTTATTATGAGGGGCTCCCACCATCCCTGTGCTATGCTGACATCCTCCTGGGGCTTCTTATTATAAGGGGCTCCCACCATCCCTGTGCTATGCTCATTATGAGGGGCTCCCACCATCCCTGTGCTATGCTGACTTCCTCCTGGGGCTGCTTACGGTGCAGGTGTCAGTGCTGTATATCACGGTGCTGATGTCAGTGCTCTCTGTCACGGTGCTGCTGTCAGTGCTGTATATCACGGTGCTGGTGTGAGTGCTTTATGTCACGCTACTGATGTCAGTGCTCTCTATCACGGTGCTGCTGTCAGTGCTGTATATCACGGTGCTGGTGTGAGTGCTTTATGTCACGCTGCTGATGTCAGTGCTCTCTATCACGGTGCTGCTGTCAGTGCTGTATATCACGGTGCTGGTGTGAGTGCTTTATGTCACGCTGCTGATGTCAGTGCTCTCTATCACGGTGCTGCTGTCAGTTCTGTATATCACGGTGCTGGTGTGAGTGCTTTATGTCACGCTGCTGATGTCAGTGCTCTCTATCACGGTGCTGCTGTCAGTGCTGTATATCACGGTGCTGGTGTGAGTGCTTTATGTCACGCTGCTGATGTCAGTGCTCTCTATCACGGTGCTGTTGTCATATCACTCTATCACGGTGCAGGTGTCATTGCTGTATGTCACGCTGCTGATGTCAGTGCTCTCTATCACGGTGCTGCTGTCAGATGACTTCATCATGGTGCAGGTGTCATTGCTGTATGTCACGCTGCTGGTGATCATCTCCTGCACCCTCTTCTTTGCCTACCCTGGTCCCTGACCTCCCCTCTCCTCCATTGCCTTCATGCGCTCCACAGTCCTGAATTGTCACAACACTTTCCCATATAAAAAAAGAATGCTTGTAGTTGTCGATCCCAGATTCACCTCATACATGTGTTATGTCATTGGCCATGTGGTGGGACTATGTTTGCACAGCTATTAATTATTTTGTGGCTGAAAATTTAAACCTGTAGGTTTGAAAAGTTTGCCTCCCATTGAAGTCAATGGGGCCCGACGCGAACGTTCCGGTTCGCGAACTATCGGCCGCGTTCACGAAACGCCCCGTCGGAAGTTCGTCCATCACACATGTGGTATCGTAATACTCAGGAGTAGCAGAATTTATTTTGGGGTGTCATTTATGGTATACACATGACATGGGAGAGGAATAACCTATTACAATGACAATTTTGTGGAAGAAAAAAAAATAATTTTGCAAAGAATTGTGGGAAAAAATTACAACATCAAAAACCTCACCATGCATCTTACTAAATACCTTGGAATGCCTACTTTCCAAAAAGGGGTAATTTGGGGGGTATTTGTACTTTCCTGGCTTGTTCGGCTCACAAGAAATGTGATAGGCCACCAGTACATCAGATGTGATCAATTTTGTATGATTGGCACCACAGCTTGTAGACTCTATAACTTTCACAAAGACCAAATAATATCCACTAATTTGGGTTATTTTTTACCAAAGATATGTAGCAGTATAAATTGTGGCCAAAATTTATGAAGAAAAAGTAATAATTTGCATAATTTTATTACAGAAACAAAGAAAAATTCCTTTTTTTTTTAAATATTTTTCATTTATAGCGCAAAAAATAAAAAACCCAGAGGTGATCAAATACCACCAAAAGAAAGCTCTATTTGTGGGGAAAAAAAGGACAACATTTCATTTGGGTACAGTGTTGCATGACTGAGTAATTGTCATTCAAAGTGTGAGAGCACCGAAAGCTGAAAATTGGTCTGGGCAGGAGGGGTGTTTAGGTGCCCAGTAGGCAAGTGGTTAATGTGACCACAGCATAAACATCCTGTAGCTCCACAAAGTTGCCCTTAAATTGTAACCATGTAGCAGTTTTCATGGTCTTACTGGCGAAGAAACTGGGGGATAAAGAGCGGTCTAATGTGGGGGCCCTCTGGTATACTATATTGATACCTCCCTGCAATATATTTGCACAGGCATAATCCGCAAACAAAACAGAGAGATGTCTGTTTATGATGTCTTTGATGTCTCCAAATTCAATACTAAATGGGGTCGATAGGGTCATTTTGTTTCGATGAGGACTACCTTTTTCCTGTACCCTACCTACAAGAGTTTTCCTGTCTTTGCTTTATATAGTTTCCAAGGCTCTGTTAACCATCCACCTTGGATACCCTCTCTGTAGAAAGTGACTATATAGGGCAGCTGCCTCACATTCAAAATCTGAATCATCCCTACATATTTGTCTTACCCGTAGGAACTGTCCCACTGGTATACCTTTGATGGCATGCCTTGGATGTCCTGACTGTTTTTAACAGGAGTGAGTTGCCAGATAATGGTTTTCTGTATAGGGCAGGGGCGGATCCAGAGTCTAGTCTCGGGAGGGGCACTTCTATAAAATATGTTTTTTTTGGGGCAATTTATATGGGAAATGGCTGGTATTGGCACTTCAATCATTACGGCACCATGGTTGTTATGGTGTCAGGATGATTGAAGCACATTATTTCTATTAATACATTGTAATATAAAATTAAATGGTTCAACTCACCATAATGCAGAATCAATGGGAGCCCTGAGGGTGTCTTTCGCCATGTCGCCTGCCACCAAATGCGGATTGTCACTTGCCACGTCACTTGTCACCAAATACGGATTGCTACTTGCCACATAGCCTGCCACGCATTGCGGATTGTCACTTGCCACGTCACCTGCCACACATTGCGGATTGTCACTTGCCACATAGCCTGCCACACATTGCGGATTGCCACTTGCCACGTAGTCTGCCACACATTGCGGATTGTCACTTGCCATGTCGCCTGCCACACATTGCGGATTGCCACTTGCCACGTCACCTACCACACATTGCGGATTGTCACTTGCCACGTCACCTGCCACACATTGCGGATTGACACGTAGCCTGCCACACATTGCGGATTGTCACTTGCCACGTCACCTGCCACACATTGCTGACTGTCACTTGCCACGTAGCCTGCCACACATTGCGGATTGTCACTTGCCACGTCGCCTGCCACACATTGCGGATTGCCACTTGCCACGTCACCTACCACACATTGCGGATTGTCACTTGCCACGTCACCTGCCACACATTGCGGATTGGGACAGATTGGGCGGCAATATTGCGGTTTACTGTGTGTTTTACCAAAATTGTGCTGCCCATCTCCATTGCTCCCTCTTTTGGCTGTTTTATCCTACAAATTTCATGGCGCGTTCTATGCGATGGTCCCCGGTCTGTTCCTTACAGATGTGGGCCACATCGTATATGAATGGGTTCTGCAATATAGAGTATACTTGTGTGTCAATTGTCTTTCTGTCGCTGTGTCTTGTGCTGTTTGTCTTTTCCCGTTCCTATGTTAGGAGATTCCCCCATCTATTGATATGTATGTGTTTATATATATATATATATATATATTGATTGTTTTTTATATCAGTGTGGGGAGGGAAAACGGTTTATTGGCTAATTTGTTTTAGAGTATAAGGATACGGAGTGACATAAGACTACATGGTGTTTTATGACAATGTTTTTATATTTAGTCTTTATAGAATAATACTTTGTCTTTTTAGAGCACCTATACATTTTTGGTTATTTGTTTTTTTTTTCTTTTGTCTATATGTGATGTATACAATTTATATATTCGTGAGTCTCTTTCACATGTGAGGTTTATGCAACAGGAAGTCTGCAATAAGCACCTGACATACCTGTGTAATGACTAAGTGCATGTGAAGTGTGCGAAACGTGTTTACTCAGCATTCTGATGTCTGTAGTTTTTGGGATGTCCAAATAGAGTATTTTGATCTACAGTGGTGTGCGGCCATTTCTTTTAATTTAGAAGAAGGATAGTGATGAGGTGGAGGGGGGTGTTAGATTACCCCTGATCCAATCGGGAAGAATATTTCATGGAATTGCTTTTAATAGTAAATATTAGTCCCATAGATATAAAGATATTATATAGGTGATGAATGATGCAAACAAAATCTACCCTAATGGCTCCCCATAGAGGGGGAAGAACTAGAGAGGATATGGATGTATTATTCAGGATGGGAGAAGTACTTCCAGGGGGACCATATATTGCTAAATTTTAATGGTTGTTCCCTTAAGAAAACTGGTAAGGTTTTCCGTATGTTCTATATGAATTTTATGGAACCATTGTTGTATAGTGGGAGGTGAAGCGAATTTCCAAAGACCTGGAATGCAGGCTCGGCCCGTATTTACCAAATAAAAAAAAATCACATTTTTGTATGTTTTAAGAGGAATGTCTGATGATCTGTGAACTTTTTGGGTAACAGTGTGAACAGAAGTTCAAAACCTATGGAGAAAGGGACAAGTCCAGAAAATATTTAGTAAGTTTGCCTGTGCTTTGTTGCATCGCCAACAGGAATCTGAAAAACAGGTAAATGGAGTGTAATATTTTAGGGATATGATACCAGCAAGAGAGCAATTCATATACAGATCCCTGGTATTGCATACATATAGAAAGACTGAATCGATAATATGAATATTTTGGCTCTAGCTTGAGGTGTAAACTTAATATCCAGATCTTGTTGTCATTTATCTACAAATCCTGGAACTGACTGTATTGTATCTAAAAGCAAGAGTTTATAGGAGAATGAAAGGGCGTTAGGAAAAGGGCCTGTATTTGTATATATTTGTTTAAAAGTTGTAAGAGAATGTCCTAATGTGTCGGCATCTGGTAAAGTGCACAGAAAATTTGAAATATGAAAGATTTGTAATGGCCCAATCGAAGAGAAAGGAAGGTCAGATGACATTTGTTGAGTAGTTAGCCATTCCAAATTTTGTAAAAAAATGAAAAGTGAGTTATTTATCTATTGTTATTAACATGTTGTTTTTTTTTCCTCGTTTTCCTTGAGTAAATTTGAGATGGTCTATAATCGGTAGAAGTGGAGAGGGCAATGGGGAGATCCCACATTTATTAGGTCTCATGCACACTGGACGTTTTTACAGCTGCTGTTTTTTGGCTTCAGACATTTTTTCTGCTGTCAAACTCCCTACAATGTTATTCTATGTGTCCATGCATACATAGGCTGTTATCAGTTTATGGCAGGGGCATTTTTCAGTTGGAAGCCCCCCCCCCCCCCAGAACTAGTGGGTTTTGAGAGGAGTTTCTTCAGCTGTAAAAAAGGCTGAAAAAGTTAAAAACAGTGTTTATCAGCGTTTTTGAGCCATAATCTTTTATGGGAGTATAGTATTGCTAAAAAACGCTGCAGCTAAAAAAAAGCTGAAAAACACTACTTCAAAAATGCTGAAAAACTCACTCTAAAGCTACAGCTTACATTACTGCCTTTTTTTTATAAAGCCCAGTGTGCATGAAGCCTTAAAAGTGTGTTTACAATGTTTCCACATTCGTTTCTATAGTAGGATGGGACTGTAGGGTCAAATATGGAAATATTGGGCTCCAGAGAAGAGCAGGTAGAAGTATGGGAGAAAGATTGTTCAGTGGAAACCCATTGTTTAATAGCAGAAGGTTGACACCAATCAATAGCTCTTTAGTGATGAGTGGTCATATAATAAAGTTTAATATCGGGGAGGCTCAGTCCACCTTGGTTTTTTGGTCTGCGAAGAGCCGAAGAATAGTATGTTTAATCCTGGCTGATTTGGAAGCCCAAACTAACTCGTTGAATATAGATTGCAATGATTTAAAGAAGCCAGCAGATATATTTTCAGAATTCTTTTGAAAGAGGTATAAAATCTTGGGAAGGACATTGGGTTTCAAAACATTACATCTGCCTGTCCAGGAAAAGTTAAAAGAAGACCAGGCTGACAATTCAGAACAGAGTTGAGATAGCAGTGGAGAAAATTTGAGTGTGTATAATGTAGATAGAACAAAATATTACAGTACACACATGCAAAAAAGACATTTACCTCCTGCAAGGCTATTTAAAACGATTAGACATTTTCAAAAAATATGGGGGTTTGGTCACACCATATTGCTATATGGTGCTTAAGCCCACTTACTGTGACAAAGTACCCGATGGTTAGTGGCACCTACGCTATCCATAGACTGGGAGATCCTGCTTCTCTGAACCATGGGAGCCATACACTCCTCTATATGGGAGAACTAAAGGTCTCCACTAGGGATGAGCTTCGTGTTCGAGTCGAACGTACGTTCGACTCGAACATTGGCTGTTCGCCGTTCGGCGAAATCCGAACACTTGGTCCGTTCGCGTCAAAATTCGCGTGGCGCTCACGGCCCACAATGCACTGCGATGGCGCAGTGCATTGCTGGCTCATGATTGGCCAAGCATGCACTGTGACCCCGCATGCTTGGCCAATCGCAGCGCCAGCAGCGAGGAGAGCCATGATTGGCCACAGGCAGTATGCCTGTGGCCAATCATAGCTCAGGCTGTGTAGTGCACGCCCCACACTATATAAGGCCGCCATTGAGGCGGCCTCGTGTAGTATGTTGGCATCTGAAGCAGTGGGTGTTCTGTGTACCTTCAACACAGTACACACCGATCGTTTTTGGCTGATTTCCTATCTTGCTGTTGTGTAGTGGTTATTGTCTGTGCCCTGACCGCAGTATACACCACTATATTCACCTCACCTATATAGCTAGTGATCTATCTTTAATAATAGAGCTTGCAGTCAGTAGTGTTAGGAGATAGTGCGTGCTGTCTGCGTGCTCTGTACCCAGTACATACCGCTATAATCCACCTACATAGCTGTTCTCTATTTGAGCCCAATTGCCATCTGCAGGAGTTATTGGAAGTTGTGTGTGCCTCCAGCACAGCACAGTATACATCTGTATATACCCCTTTATCTCTGCTGTTTTCTGGTTATTGTCTGCGTGCCCTGACCGCAGTATACACCGCGATATTCACCTCACCTATATAGCTAGTGATCTATCTTTAATAATAGAGCTTGCAGTCAGTAGTGTTAGGAGATAGTGTGTGCTGTCTGCGTGCTCTGTACCCAGTACATACCGCTATAATCCACCTACATAGCTGTTCTCTATTTGAGCCCAATTGCCATCTGCAGGAGTTATTGGAAGTTGTGTGTGCCTCCAGCACAGCACAGTATACATCTGTATATACCCCTTTATCTCTGCTGTTTTCTGGTTATTGTCTGCGTGCCCTGACCGCAGTATACACCGCGATATTCACCTCACCTATATAGCTAGTGATCTATCTTTAATAATAGAGCTTGCAGTCAGTAGTGTTAGGAGATAGAGCGTACTGTCTGCGTGCTCTGTACCCAGTACATACCGCTATAATCCACCTACATAGCTGTTCTCTATTTGAGCCCAATTGCCATCTGCAGGAGTTATTGGAAGTTGTGTGTGGCTCCAGCACAGCACAGTATACATCTGTATATACCCCTTTATCTCTGGTGTTCTATAAAAAAGGCATCTGCAGGAGTTAGTGGGTGTTGTGTGCCTCCAGCACAATATAAACTACCCAACTGCTGTTTTACCCAACTCCCTTCAGGCCATTACCATGTCTGGAAGGCCAGCAAGGAGAGGCAGACAGGCGCGAGCTGATAAAAGAAGGCAAGCAGGCTCTGTGTCTAGAGACAACAGTGCTGGTCGTGGACGCGGTGCATTGTCATCAGCACGTGGCCATGCTTGTCCTTCTTTTCGGCAGCTGGACATGTTGAACCGCAACATGCCAACGACTTGGTAGAGTGGATGACCAAGCCCTCTTCATCCTCCTCATCCTCTCTCACCCAGTCTCAGGGTAGTAGCAAAGCAGCTGCCAACGCATCGTCTTCCCTCCTCTCAATGTCATCATCAGTGACTCCTTCCCTAGACCCACCACGTCCTCCTGAGGAGTCTCCTGAACTCTTTGAGCACAGTGTTGGGTACATGCTCCAGGAGGATGCCCAGTGTTTGGTGGGCTCTGATGATGACACTCAGCTAGAGGAAGGCAGTAGCGTGAGCGCAGAGAGAGGGGATGCTCAAGAAGGACAGCAATCTGACAGTCATGTTCCACAAGCTGCAGCATACTGCCAGGTTTGCTACAGCGATGAAGAGGGAGGGGATGATGAGGGCACTGACTCCACGTGGGTGCCTGGAAGGAGGGAGGAGGAGGAGGAGGAGGAGGAGGAGGCACATGTCCAACGAGGCAGGATGCCCTCCGGGGGCCAGCTTAGGGGCAGCACACCGACTGAATCACACCGCAGAGCTCCGCCTGCGCAGAGCGCTTCCTCTGCGCGTTATTCTAAAAGTTCTTTGGTGTGGGCCTTTTTTGAGACCAGTGCATCAGATCGCACCGCTGCTATTTGCAACATATGTCTCAAGCGTATCTCACGTGGCCAAAACATCAGCCGCTTGGGCACCACATGCTTGACCAGACATATGTTGACCTGCCATGCAGCTCCTTGGCAAGCGTACCTCAAAGACCCACACCAAAGAACAAAGCGGACCTCTCCTTGCTCCTCATCAGCTGGCATCTCCAACCCCACTAGACCTTCAGTCCTCTCTGAAACCTGCTCTGAGAGGAATGAAGGTGTAGAATTAGGAGTGTCACAGCCAAGTGCTTCCGGGAACTCTGCTAGTGGTACACCCACGTCCGATTATATCAGGCAAATGTCCCTGCCCCAGCTGCTGGACCGGCGGAAGAAGTTTACTCCCAGCCATCCACATGCCCAGCGGTTGAATGCTAGCTTGGCTAAATTGCTAGCACTTCAACTGCTGCCTTTTCAGTTGGTAGACTCGGCCCCCTTCCGTGAGTTTGTACAATGTGCGGTTCCTCAGTGGCAGGTCCCCAAACGCCACTTTTTCTCATGGAAGGCGATTCCGGCTCTCTACCGGCATGTGGAAGGCAATGTCCTTGCCTCGCTGGACAGGGCGGTCAGCGGTAAGGTGCATATTACCGCTGACTCATGGTCCAGCAGGCATGGACAGGGACGTTACCTGTCTTTCACGGTCCATTGGGTCACTCTTCTGGCTGCTGGGAAGGATGCAGGACAAGGTGCAGTAGTGTTGGAGGTTGTTCCGCCACCACGCCTCCAAAATGCTACTATTGGTTGTGACACACCTCTCTCCTCCACCCCCTCCTCTTCTTCTTCCTCCATGGCCTCTTCCAGTGCTCTGTCCTCAGAACCAGCGGTGCTCCGTAGGCGTTCCAGGGGCTACGCAAGTACGCAGGCAAAACGATGCCATGCCATGCTTGCGCTGGTTTGTTTGGGGGACAGGAGCCACACTGGGGCGGATGTTTTGTCAGCTCTGCAGGGGCAGGCCGAGAGGTGGTTGACGCCACGCCAGCTTAAGCCAGGAATGGTGGTTTGCGACAATGGCACCAACCTCCTCTCCGCCCTCCGACAGGGACAACTGACCCATGTGCCCTGTGTAGCTCACGTCCTTAACCTGGTGGTGCAGCGGTTCTTGGGCAGGTACCCCGGCTTACAGGATGTCCTGAAGCAGGCCAGAAAAGTCTGTGTGCATTTCCGCCGATCATTTAATGCCTGTGCTCGGCTGGCTGAGCTCCAAAAGGAGTTGAACCTGCCCAAGAACCGCCTTATATGTGACATGCCCACCAGATGGAACTCAACATTGGCCATGCTGCAGCGGCTGCACACGCAGCAGAGGGCCATCAATGAGTACCTGTGCGACTACGGCACCAGGACAGGGTCAGGGGAGCTTGGTTTTTTCTCACCACGCAAGTGGGGCATGATCAGGGATGCATGCACTGTCCTGTCACCGTTTGAGGAGGCCACAAGGATGGTGAGCAGTGACAGTGCATGCATCAGTGACACTGTACCTCTTGTCCACCTCTTGGAGCATACGCTGCATGGAATAATGGACAGGGCACTTGAGGCAGAACAAAGGCAGGAAGAGGAGGACTTCCTTGCCTCTCAAGGCCCCCTTTATCCAGACAGTGTTCCTGCTGTGCCACCCATCACACAGGAAGAGGATGAGGAGGAGGAAGAGGAGGAGGAGGATGATTGTGTCAGCATGGAGGTGGAGGCTGGCACTCAGCATCAGCATCAGCATCAGCATCAGCAGCAGCAGTCTTATAGGGATGATTTACAGTCCCAAGAAACACGTGGACTTGTACGTGGCTGGGAGGAGGTAGCTGCGGATCATGTTGTCCTTAGTGACCCAGAGGACTCCGGACCGAATGCCTCAGCTAACCTACGCTGCATGGCCTCCCTGATCCTGCAAAGCCTGCGGAAGTATCCTCGTATTCTTCGGATCAAGGAGAGGGACCATTACTGGCTGGCCACTCTCCTTGATCCACGGTACAAGGGTAAGGTTGCCGACCTTATCTTGCCATCGCAGAGGGAGCAGAGGATGAGACATCTCCGGGAGGCCTCGCAGAAAGGTCTGTGCAATGCGTTCCCAGAGACTGGGAGGTTACAAACTCCTGGTCCTGGACAACGTGTTGCTGAGGCATCGGTCAGAAGGAGCGGTGGAGAAGGTGGCCGTCTGACTGATGCTTTCAGACAATTTTTTAGTCCGCAGCCCCAAGGTATGGTTCCAGCACCCATCGCCAGCGTCTGATTTACATGGTGCAGGAATACCTAGGGGCAAGGTCAGACTTGGACACCTTTCCCACCGAAAATCCTCTGGCTTACTGGGTCTTGAGGATGGATCACTGGCCAGAGCTTGCACAGTATGCAATTGAGCTACTGGCCTGTCCTGCATCCAGCGTTCTTTCGGAACGCACCTTCAGTGCTGCTGGTGGCTTTGTTATCGATCACAGGGTGCGCCTGTCCACCGAATCAGTTGATCGACTGACCTTCATCAAGATGAATCAGTCTTGGATCACCCACAGCTACCAAGCACCTGAAGCTGATGTAACCGAATAATTTTTTTTGAAATACCACATCCCTTCAAGACTGCCTATGCTGATGCTGAGTGACTGTCCTGTTATGTTGATTGTCTATCCTCTTCCTCCTCCGCTGATATGTTGGAAGAACATTTTTGGTTCTGGGTGATGCCAGCAGCCCAATTTTTCTGCCCCTGTTTAACAGGGGCATTTAATTACAATTTTTGATGCAATGCTTTGCAGCAGGGCTAATTCCTGCAATAAAACTAGAGTATGTGGGAGAGGTTGCAGTGTGGTGGCACCAGCACCAGTGCCTAAGGCCCAATTTTTCTGCCCCTGTTTAACAGGGGCGTTTAAGTACAATTTTTGATGCAATGCTTTGCAGCAGGGCTAATTCCTGCAATAAAACTAGAGTATATGGCAGAGGTTGCAGTGTGGTGGCACCAGCACCAGTGCCTAAGGCCCAATTTTTCTGCCCCTGTTTAACAGGGGCGTTTAAGTACAATTTTTGATGCAATGCTTTGCAGCAGGGCTGATTCCAGCAAAAAAACTAGAGTATATGGAAGAGGTTGCAGTGTGGTGGCACCAGCAGCAGTGCCTAAGGCCAAATTTTTCTGCCCCTGTTTAACAGGGACATGTAATTACAATTCTTGATATAATATTTCACAGGAGGGCCCCTTTCTGTGCCCACCCAGAGTAACGGTGAGGACTTATAGTGTTGTGGCACCAGCACCACAACCACCAAAGGTCAATTTTTCTACCACTGTTCAACAATGGCATGTAATTACAATTCTTGATATAATCGTTCACAGCAGGGCGCTCCAGCACCCACCAAGAGTCACTTTGAGGGCTTACAATGTTGTGGCAAAACCAACACCTTGTTCCGCCATTTCTGCAGAGCATATAGGGCAGGCCCCTACTTTCAAACATCCAACTTACAAACATCTCCTACTTGCAAACGCAAGGAGACAGCAGCAAGTGAGATGAAAAAAGATGGACGACAAAACAAATTATACAGGGGTGATAACCCTTCCCTATGTTTTCCAAAAAGCTTAAAAATAGTTTTTTTGACTGGAGCTACACTTTAAAAATGTACCAGTTGAAAATTACAAACAGATTCAACTTAACACAACAAACCTACACAGTCCCTGTCTTGTTTGCACCGCCTGTATACTGCTGTTCTGAGTATATAGGGCCTGGGGGCCACACGCATTTCCTTTTTTTAATATGGGTACAGGGTTCCCCTTAATATGCGTACAAGACCCAAATAGGCTGGTAATGGGCAGGGAGGGCTACCCATGCCATTTTTCTCAATGATTTTCAACCATATTGCAGGAACCAGATATAACATTAAAACCGCAAGCAGTTTTAAATGGTGTTATTTCCGTTTAATGTCATTTTGTGCAGGGACTGTTCTAAACACGAGAAACACGTGGCACTTCACAGGCATACTACAGACACCCCCCAAGCACCATATTTAAAGGAATATTTCACTTTTTTTTTCACTTTAATCGTCAGTAAAATCAGTGCTCCCGCCAAAACGGCCATTTTTAAAAACATTTTAGGCATTGACCCATGTCCCCTGGGGCAGGAGCCAGGTCCCCAAACCCTTTTTAGGATAGTATCTTGCATATTAGCCGTTAAAATTTGCACTTTCCATTTCGAACGTTCGAGTCCCATAGACTTCAATGGGGTTCTAACGTTCGTAACGAACGTGGGGTCCGTTCGAAAGTTCTGGTGCGAACCGAACCGGGGGGTGTTCGGCTCATCCCTAGTCTCCACCTATGACACAGGTGGACATTAATGAGACACTGATGAGGGAGTGGGCTGCTCCTGCCCAAAAGGATTTGGCCAGAATCCATACAATAGACACACAAGATATTTGGGGGGGCACACCATAAAAGATGCATTAAAGATGGTGCAGCCATAAGACCAAAGGATTTGGTCAGAATCCATACAATATAAAAAAAAAATGGGGAATATCTTTTTTGTCTATTGTATGGATTATTGTATGGATTCTGACCAAATCCTTTTGGGCAGGAGCACCCCACTCCCTCATCAGGGCCTCTCATGAGTGTCCACCTGTGTCATAGGTGTATGTCATGGTCATGCAATAGAGTTTGTCTCCTTACCTGTCTCCATGTGTTCAGCTCTAGAGACCAGCCGACCCTCACCTGACTGCTTTTGTAATCCATCCTCTGGCATGGCTCCACCCTAGCTCCTATCAGAGAACTCTATATTAACCTGTGCATTGCAGGCCATACCTGCTGATCAACCTTTGTGAGTTTGGATTCCTGTTACTTGACGGGTGCTCTTCTGTTGTTCTGTTACCGACTTTGGCGTGTCTCTGACTATCCCTGTTTGCCTGTGATCATGACCTTTTGGCATGTCCCTGACTATCCCTGTCTGCTTGTGGCCCCGACCTTGGCTTTATCCCTCACTATCCCTATCCTCCTGTTGCCTACTGTGGGTGTGAGCTGGGGGACCCTGGGGGTCGCGACCTGGAGCCAGTTGCAGCCCAGTCCATCCTCACCACTAGATGCTTTGGTGAACACCTGCTGGCTCTTAGACTCTGCGCCCCAAGGAATCTTACGCTCTAACCCCGGTGGGATCCGTCTTGGTGTTTTGGCAGCCCTGCCTTCCTTATCACCTTGACTCCCAACCGCATCAGTCAGCCGTAGGGTCCACAACCTTGCGGTGCACTCCTGATCCCTGCGGTGTGCATCTGTCACCTGGCCTCAAGGTGACCTGACAGTGGAGACCTTTTAGTTCTCCCATATAGAGGAGTGTATGGCTCCCATGATTCAGAGAAGCAGGATGTCCCAGTCTATGAATAGCATAGGACCCACTAACCATGGGATACTTTTTCGCAGTAAGTGGGCTTAAGGACTATTCTGACTGCAGATCAGGTGCACATATATACACAGCAGGCTGTGGGAATTCTACAATTCTACATCTTTTGACTATTCTGGCACCGATTTATTGTGAAGCAATTTATCCCTTGTGAGACCTCTATGCCTGGCTTGTATAAGATATAATCACTGAGGACAAACCTCATCAGATAGCTTGAACTCACCAAATACTGATTCAATCCATAAGATGCTTTTATTCTGAACATCAGGTTACAGCAGATGACAGGATACAAACAGATGAATAGGCTGTGGTATTTAAGCGGTCAAACGATATTTTCTGTAGCTTACAATGCAGAATACATGTGCCCTGCTACATGTGGCTTGTTACTGCATCCATGACACAGGAAATACAACCACAGGAAGAAGGGTGGAACATTATATACAAAGGAAGTGTGTCATAACATCAGGAAAGGGAAAATGAGAAAACAAGTGCATTACCACAACAGATCACTGTATGGCAGCATGTGCACTAAATATATAAACGTCCATAGAAAATGGTTAATAAAACAGTCTATATACATTCTATGCCTCGTTGGGGCAGCACACTCCCTGTCTGGCATGGTAAATGTTACTATATGCATCAGAACGGTACCCTATTTCCCCGAAAATAAGACCTTGCGTGTTTGTAAGTATTGGCTGCAATATAAGCCCTACCCCTCAAAAAAGCCCTACCCTGTTTTCCCGAAAATAAGCCCTACCCTGCAAATAAGACCTACAAGGACTTTAACTAGGGCTTATTTGGGGGGTAGGGTTTATATTGCAGCCATCACAGAGAATCATGCTAGGTCTTATTTTCAGGGAAACAGGGTAGTGCAACTGCAAACAACAAACAGTATAATTTGCTAGATGTCTTAAAGACCTGAAAGACATAAATAGAACATGCATATAATGCAATAACTTTTAATTCAAGGCTTCAAGATATGTCAACTAAAGTCCAAAACACTTTCTTCTTGCAGTCACAGGTAGGATCCAGAAGCGTAGGCAAACAAGTTCATTCTCCAAAGGGCAAGAGCAGAATAAGTTCCTTGATGGGTCTGATGAAAGTCTTTATAGTCCCTTGTCTTGAAACCTTCACCTCCACCTTACGTACCTTACCATCATCACTAGGAACGCTCTTCACATTAAGTCCCATGGGCCATTCGATTCTTTCAGCTTGCTGGTCCTTAAGCAGAACAAGAACTCCAACTTGTATGTTAGGGTTCAGTCGTTGCAATTTCCTGTGACCTTGCAGAGTAGAAAGATACTCTGTTTTCCAATGATTCCAGAAGCAGTTGGCGAGGTGTTGTACTCGCTTCCACTGGTCATAGCACAGATTTCCTGCTTTAAAGTTTCCAGGGGGAACAGGAATAGACCCAAGCTTCTGGGTAAGAAGAGTAGCTGGGGTAAGGATAGTTGGGGTCTCTGGATCTTTGTCAGGTTCTAGAAGACTGAAGACCTCAGCTGTGGTTTCTTCTGGATGATCCAGCAGGAATTCAGGCCCTATTAACCAAGAAGAATTTGCAAAAACACTTGCAGGGTTAATTTCAGATGGAACATAATGCTATTGTTCAGGTTTAGATGATTTCCTGATTCTCTCTACACGGTTGCTGACATAGACATAGAATCATTTAGTCTGATTGTATATGTAGCCCAAAACCACGTTGCCGTCTGTAGATTCTGATGTCCATCTATCTAAACGTCTAGCTCACGCAGTATGAAATCTGCTATTTCTACAGCTAGCACAGTCCTACAAAGTTCAGCCTGAGAATCTTGTGTTCAGGCTTAGGTGCTAACTTAGCTTTCCCAAACAGAAACCCTATGTGGATTTGATTAGAGGAATCTCTTACCTTGAGATAAGCAACAGCTGCTATGGCCTCAGTAGATGCATCTAATGCCGCGTACACATGATCAAACAATCTGGTGGAAAAATCCGGCAAACTCAAGTCCGCTGGACAATCCCCCTGTGTGTAGCCTCTGGCGGACTTTTTTTACCCAAAAGTACGGCGGACTTAGAAAGTAGTTTTGCACTCCAATCTTCCCGCCAGACTCGCATTTCGGTGGGCAATCCGGCCGTGCGTATGCCAGTTCGCCGTACTTTTGAAATGAACTGACTTTTCTCGCCCGGAGAAAAGTCCGCTCATTATGAGCACGTCTCCAGGTAGACGGGGCCAGTGAAGGAGGAGTCGCTCGCCCCGTCACCTGGTATGGACTTAAAGGGGAAAAAATCGGCGTGGGGGTCCCCCCCAGGTCCACATGAGACCCTTGTCCGAGCACGCTACCCGGCCGGCCAGGAAAGGGGGAATGAGCGAGCCCCCCCCTCCTGAGCTGTACCAGGCCACGTGCCCTCAACATGGGGGTTGCCTTGGGGAAGGGAGGTGGTGCGGCCCCCTCACCCCAAAGCACCTTGTCCCCATGTTGATGAGGACAAGGGCCTCTTCCCAACAACCCTGGCCGTTGGTTGTCAGGCTCTGCGGGCGGGGGGCTTATCGGAATCCGGGAGCCCCCTTTAATAAGGGGGCTCCCGGATACCGGCCCCCCACCCTATGTGAATGAGTATGGGGTACAATGTACCCCTACCCATTCACCTGTAAAAAAAAGTTAAAAAAAACACAACACACAAGGGTTAAAATAGTTTATTGCACAGCTCCGGGGTCTTCCGTCTTTGGGGGTCTTCTCGCCGGAGGATGCTGGGACTGTGACATCATAATAGGCAGGGACATCATCCGGTGATGTCCCTATATAAGTCGCCGCGCGTCGCGTCCGTGCCATTGTGAGCGGAGGATGCGACGAGGCAACATCTGAAGAGAAGAAAAGAACAGAAGACGGCGAAACCGGCGAAAGCGGAGACAGAGGCGACAGAAGACCGGGCCACCGCCTGTAAAAGAGCTAGAAGAAGGCGCGGTGGCCTGGCAAGAAGAACCGAAGAGAGGGACAAGACCCCCGAAGAGGGGGACAAGACCCCCGAAGTCAGAAGAAGAGGGCGGCGGCGAGGAAGCAAAAGAGCTAGAAGAAGATAGCAGAGAAGTCCGGCGAGAAGACCCCCGAAGACGGAAGACCCCCGGAGCTGTGCAATAAACTATTTTAACCCTTGTGTGTTGTGTTTTTTTTACTTTTTTTACAGGTGAATGGGTAGGGGTACATTGTACCCCATACTCATTCACATAGGGTGGGGGGCCGGTATCGGGGGCCCCCTTATTAAAGGGGGCTCCCAGATTCCGATAAGCCCCCCGCCCGCAGACCGACAACCAACGGCCAGGGTTGTCGGGAAGAGGCCCTTGTCCTCATCAACATGGGGAAAAGGTGCTTTGGGGTGGGGGGGCTGCGCGGCCCCCCCTTCCCCAAGGCACCCCCCCATGTTGAGGGCACGCAGCCTGGTACGGCTCAGGAGGGGGGGCGCTTGCTCATCCCCCCTTTCCTGGCAGGCCGGGTAGTGTGCTCGGATAAGGGTCTGATGTGGACCTGGGGGGACCCCCACGCCGAATAAATAAAATAAAATTTATTCGGCGTTGGGGTTCCCCTTTAAGTCCATACCAGGTGACGGGGGCCAGCGACGCCTCCTTCGCTGGCCCCGTCTACCTGGAGACGCGCTCAAAATGAGTGGACTTTCCTCCGCGTGTGGGCGAGTCCGTTCATTTCAAAAGTACGGCGGATAGTCCGGCGGAATTAGTATGCCATATTAGTCCGCTGAAAAAGTGCCGTGTGTGGGCAAGTAGCCCGTTCGGAAAGTCCGGCGGACAGTCCGCTATGTGTGTACGCGGCATAAGAAGATCTTTCCTCTGACTTGTGGCAAGGGAGGCAGAAGTGTAGCAGTGTGGTATACAGATTACATATATGGCATGTAGAGATTGTTTCCAGGACTCCCACTTTGAAAGTTGGTCTATTGGTAGTGGAGTTGGTTCGGCATCATCATTGTAAAAGATTGAAAAAGATCCTTTTCTTAAAAGCGATGAAATGGTCCTTCATTTCAGGCCTGTTCTTTAGTGTTCATTGAAGTGAGTTGAATCTGGATAGAGCCTGTTCACAATTGATTGGGAGTTTAACCCTTGCAACACAAAGAGGTAATGGTGCAACCCAGCTGTTAGACTCATCCTGGAAGAATTCTTTGTTCATTATTTTGATGAACTCTGTCTTGGACTGACAAGGCTATTTTGTTATCGCTTGTAGTACAAAACACTGTGGTACCTAGGTTGTCATCACAAATGTTGGGAGTGACATCAGGTACTTGGATGATGTCAAGAGGCTTCTCTTTTACTTCGTCATGGCGAGGGCACTGTTTGACATGGGATGCATATCCGTTTCCTAAGGCCGCGTACACACGGGCGGACTGTCTGACGGACTTGGTCCGCTCGTGTGTGGGCTTCAGCGGACTTTTTCAGCGGACAGTCTGGCGGACTAATGCCGCGTACACACGAGCGGACTTTTCAACATCCAAAGTCCGACGGACTTTAGAATATGGAACATGCTTCAAATTTTCCCGACGGAACTCCGCCGGACCCGGTCCCTTCGAAAAATTTGCTCGTGTGTATGCTATTCCGACGGACTAAAACCAACGCTAGGGCAGCTATTGGCTACTGGCTATGAACTTCCTTATTCGAGTCCAGTCGTACGTCATCACGTTCGAATCCGTCGGAGTTTAGTGTGATTGTGTGTGGCCAAGTCCGCTCAGCCGAAAAGTCCGTCAGAACTCTGTCGGAACTCCGGCAGAACTCCGGCAGAACTCCTTCGGAAGTCTGTCGGACATAAGTCCTCTCGTGTGTACGGGGCTTAAGTCTTTCGGAATTTCCGTAATATTGTCCGTCCAAACTTGGTTTCAGCGGACAGTTCGCTCTTGAGTAGGCAAGTTGGACGGACTAAGTATGGCACATGCTCAGAAAGGATTTACACAGCCGAAGGTTGCATTGCAGTGTATTGGACGTCGTATTTCTAGTCCCGTCGTACGTGCTGTACACGTCATCGCGCAAGCTTTCAGCGGACTGTCTGTTCATCGTGTGTGGTCAAGTCCGTTCATTCAAAAGTAGGACGGACTGTCTGTCGGATTGTCTGACGGACTTAGTTGGACGGATAGTCCGCCCGTGTGTACGCAGCCTAACATGTACGTTTTGAAGGGGTGGATCTCGAATGACGTATGCATTCTATCCAAGCATACGTCTCCCATGATTACCCAGCCTAGATCGAGTTTTTGTGCATAAGGGGCATAATGAGATCCATTCAAGAATTCAGTACTCATGTCCATTGCAGGAATTTCATTAACAAGGTGCCTGAAGTGAGGATGGTGATATACAGCTGCTGGAGTAGGAATTTCTTCCCTTTCATCTAGTATCTGGTCACACTCAACTAATGTTGGTAGGGGTATGCCCTCTCTCTTATCAATAAGACCCAGTGAACCCATCGGCCCTTCTACTGAAGGTCTCTTCACGACCAGAACAGGTTCTGAGAGTATACGGTGATGCATGTCCCTCTATACCAAAGATCTGAAAGAATTTATGCTTAACCAGGGATCTGTTGCTCTGTTCATCTATTATGGTATACATCCTAATAGCTTCCTCAGGTTGACCCTTTGGGTATATTTTGACTAGGCATATCTTAGCACAGCATTTATGATCTAAGCCTTGTCATCAAGCCTTGCCTTCTGTACATGAAGGAGAAACATTAGCTGTGGCTGGAGCATGACCTTGTTGCTCCCTGCCATGACTTGAGACAGGGCTGGAGGTAGGAGGCTGCTGTGAATTGTCTGAGGGTGGACCCGGATGCATATCTGTAACATGTCTGTCGCTACTGCTTCTGTGCACTTGATGACAACTTTACAGTCTTTAGCAAAATGTCCATAAAAAGCACAGCACCTGTAGCATATTCCAAGTTTCTGAAGAATCTCCCTGCGCTCTTGTAACGTCTTTGCCCTAAGCTCACGACATTTCTTTAGGGGGTGGGGTTTCTTGAGAATAGGGCACGGACGATTAGATTCTTTATCTCTGTCACCGAATCACTCTGGTGAGCAGGAGAGGATATGGGTGGTAAGATGTCTGTCCTTTTAACAGATATTGCTCTGTTAAAGTCTTTATGTTTAGCTGATATGTTATCATACCTTGATGAAGATGATGATGAAGCAAGCAAGTTGGGTTCACTGAAGCTGAAGCTGGGATTGTTTCTCATCCAGGCTTGATCACTGATGAACCTGCAAAAATATGCGAATGGAGGAAAAGATACGTTCTAATCTCTTTTGTAACTTGAGCCCATTTCTCTTGCAGGCTGTATGGCATTTTAGACACCACTGGATTGACACCATGAGCAGTGTCCAGGTAGACGTCTGTCTGTCTTTGCCAACTCCAGCTCCATGAGAAGATCACTCAGATCTTGGAGCTTGCGATAGTCTTTGTTCCCTATTTTTGGGAAGTTTTGCAGTCACGAATAGTGTGCTTTCTATGGCTTCAGAGTTACCATAGGCTTGCCCATCCAGCAACAAGACTTGCATCTGGGTGGTCAACATGCACTGTTCTCAGTCTTTTAATACAATCTGCCAACACAGATTCTAGCCCCAGCCACTTTATGAGCAAATCAAGTTCCTCCTTGGGAGTAAGGTTGAGATCAGCAATGGCAGCTTTGAAGGTTGATCTCCAGGCCCTGTAGCTCTCCGGACAGTCGTCAAACCTTGAGAGGGTAGTGTTAATGAGCTCACGGTGTACCATATATCTGGTGAAATCATTCAAGTCTGATCTCTCACTCTTCGGTGCCAAAATAACTTGTGGAGCCCCTTGGGTATGAAAGTTCTCTGGTGAGGTAGGGTGAGATTTATCAGGATGAAATGATGTTGCAAGAGTGTTTTAACTGTGGTGTAGTCCCTAAGGCTTGTGCTGGCTGTGGCTTGAGCTGCAGCTTGTCACTGGAAGTCACCTTGTTGGCAGCAATGCTTACAATGCAGAATACATGTGCCCTGCTACATGTGGCTTGTTACTGCATCCATGACACAGGAATTACAATCACAGGAAGAAGGGTGGAGCATTACATACAAAGGAAGTGTGTCATAACATCAGGAAAGGGAAAATGAGAAGACAAGTGCATTACCACAAAAGATCACTAGATGGCAGCATGTGAACAAAATATAAACATCCATAGAAAATGTTTAAGAAAACAGTCTATATAAATTCTATGCCTCGCTGGGGCAGCACAAGCACCATATAGCAATATGGTGTGACCAACTCCCCATATTTTTTGATTTTTTTTTTAAATGTCTAGGTGTTTTACAGTGGTGTGAAAAAGTGTTTGCCCCCTTCCTCATTTCCTGTTCCTTTGCATGTTTGTCACACTTAAGTGTTTCGGAACATCAAACCAATTTAAACAATAGTCAAGGACAACACAAGTAAACACAAAATGCAATTTATAAATGAAGGTGTTTATTATTAAAGGTGAAAAAAAATCCAAACCATCATGGCCCTGTGTGAAAAAGTGATTGCCCCCTAAACCTAATAACTGGTTGGGCCACCCTTAGCAGCAACAACTGCAACCAAGCGTTTGCGATAACGTGCAATGAGGCTTTTACAGCGTCCTGGAGGAATTTTGGCCCACTCATCTTTGCAGAATTGTCCTAATTCAGTTACATTAGAGGGTTTTCGAGCATGAACGGCCTTTTTAAGGTCATACCACAACATCTCAATAGGATTCAGGTCAGGACTTTGGCTAGGCCACTCCAAAGTCTTCATTTTGTTTTTCTTCAGCCATTCGGTGGTGGACTTGCTGGTGTGTTTAGGATCATTGTCCTGCTGCAGAACCCAAGTTCGTTTCAGCTTGAGTACACGAACAGATGGTCGGACATTCTCCTTCAGGATCTCTTGGTAGACAGCAGAATTCATAGTTCCTTTTATCACGGCAAGTCTTCCAGGTCCTGAAGCAGCAAAACAGCCCCAGACCATCACACTACCACCACCATATTTTACTGTTGGTATAATGTTCTTTTTATGAAATGCAGTGTTCCTTCTACGCCAGATATACTTGGACACACACCTTCCAAAGAGTTCCACTTTTGTCTCATCGGTCCACAGAATGTTGTCCCAAAAGTCTTGGGGATCATCAAGATGTGTTGTGGAGAAATTGAGATGAGCTTTGATGTTCTTTTTGCTCAGCAGTGGTTTTCTCCTTGGAACTCTGCCATGCAGGCCATTTTTGCCCATTCTTTTCCTGATGGTGGAGGCATGAACGCTGACCTTAACTGAGGCAAGTGAGGCCTGCAGTTCCTTGGACGTTGTTGTGGGGTCTTTTGTGACCTCTTGGATGAGTCGTCGCTGCGCTCTTGGGGTAATTTTGGGCGGCCGGCCACTCCTGGGAAGGTTCACCACTGTTCCATGTCTTCGCCATTTGTGGATAATGGCTCTCACTGTGGTTCGCTGGATTCCCAAAGCTTTGGAAATGGCTTTATAACCCTTTCCAGACTGATAGATCTCAATTACTTTCTTTCTCAATTGTTCCTGAATTTCTTTGGGTCTCGGCATGATGTGTAGCTTTTAAGGATCTTCTGGTGGACCTTACTGTGTCAAGCAGCTCCTATTTAAGTGATGCCTTGATTGTGAACAGGTGTGGCAATAATCAGGCCTGGGTGTGGCTAGAGAAATTGAACTCAGGTGTGGACAACCACAGTTATAGTATGTTTTAACAAGGGGGGCAATCACTTTTTCACACAGGGCCATGATGGTTTGGATTTTTTTTCACCTTTAATAATAAACACCTTCATTTACAAATTGCATTTTGTGTTTACTTGTGTTGTCCTTGACTATTGTTTAAATTGGTTTGATGTTCCGAAACACTTAAGTGTGACAAACATGCAAAGGAACAGGAAATGAGGAAGGGGGCAAACACTTTTTCACACCACTGTAACTAGCCTTGCCGGAGGTAAATGTCTTTTTTGCATGTCTGCGTTGTAATATTTTGTTCTGTTGTATGGTATTATGGCTGCACCATCTTTAATGCCTCTTTTAGGGTGTGCCCCCCAAATATCTTGTTTGTATAATGTATATAGGTCTGCAGGTAGCAAGATACCTAGATATTTATTGTGGGATGAAGCCCATTTAAAATGAAAATTTGATTCTAGACTTAATGCACATTTTAGAATTGTGAGATTTAGAGCTTCCAATTTCTGGTAATTAACATGGAAATTTGATAAGGTTCCATAATGTTTAATTTCTGTGAGAAAGACCGGCAAAATAGTAATAGGTTTACTAAGAAAGAAAGGGTCATCTGCGTATGTCGAAATTTTATGTTCTTGATTTCTGCAAAAAATCAATATCTGTATTTGCATGAAGGGTTCTCAGGGAGGATTCCAATTATAGTATGAAGATAAGAGGAGATGGACCACCCAGACGAGTCCCATTTGTTATTGAAAAAGTGGAGGAGAGTAAACTTTACACATAGTCGTGTAGAGGGATTGGAATAGAGGGTGTCAATCCAGGATCACATATGTGGAGCTAAGCCCATAGTTATGCACGTATGAAGGACCAGTCAACCCTATCAAGGGTTTTTCTTTCCTTACATCAGGGGACACAGAGCCATAGTAGTTACTATGTGGATTATATCGGACCGACGTGATGGACACTGGCACGCCCCTAACGTGTGTACTCCCCTATATAAGCCCTCCCATTACTGGGCGTCCTCGTTTTTTTTGCCAGTGTCTAAGGTGTTGGTCACGAGTAAAGATATGCTGTGCTGAGCTCCACTGGTAGTAATCCTTGCTGGGGCTAGCGATGCTGATCGCTTCCATTCTGATCTCTTTTCATGGGCTAAATGAATGGTACCTGGGCCTTGTCCGAAGAGAAAAGGTTTTGCTTGCGACCGCTTCTCTTTGAGAGCTGGGCCCTGGGATCCAGTACTTTTTGGTAGTGAGGCCATAAAGTTTTTACTGGCAGGGAGCTGTCACAGGTCCAGGATTGTGGGTAACCTGAGGTTCCCCGGTTCCTGAAGGTTTCCTAAAAGGTCTCGGAGCCCACCGTGAAGGGTGAAGATTGGGTCTTTATCTCTGATAAATCCCTGCTGCGAGGATAAGGTAATTTACAGGGGGGGCGTGGCTAACGGCGTCAGACGCCAGCCACACATGGAGGTAGCTGGTTTTAGCGCTGTGTATGTGAAAGCTGCTACTGGCAGTGGAGGGACAGAGCAGGTGGATGGCTTGGTCAGGTTAGTGAACACAGGCTTATTCCTTTGGCACATTATACTTACTGAAGATAGAGTTAATAGCAACTAATGGTGCTGAACTATAGCCTAGCAATGTACATTCTTTTGCAGAGTACCTCTGCTTTATGGTTCAGGCTATGAATGGTAATGGGACCAGGAACTTCTCTAAAGGGTCATTCGTTTTTCACTGTAAACTAAATCCATTTCCAAAAGAATGTCATCCTCCTCTGAGAGGGATACGGCTAGTCAGATTGAGCCGTCAGGGGAAATTGTTGTTGCATAGAACACTTCAATCCCTGTATATATCATACAAACGGGTTTTTTCTTCTACCATTTGTAAATTGAAAAGAAGATTAATGCTATGATGTCTTTCCATAGGTGGGACTAAACATAGCAGATTCCCATCTAGTCCTCAGGACCCTTTTGTTGAGGTGCAGGAGGCTGGGGATCAGGTAGATCTTCCCAAATATTGGAACATACTTATTTATCCTCTTCGGAGGATCCTAATATGGAAGGAGTAGCATTGCAAGTCAGGTTGCTTGTGTACTCCCTTACTCAACCTTTTACCTACCTCTAATTGAGTTCATTAGAACCTCCCCCACTTGGGGATGTTTTTTTCCTATTCACACATTGCAAAATAAAAAATAAAAAAAAAAGCTTATGTATTCTGAATGGGAACATCAGGATAAACAATATTATCCTCCCAAGAAATTCTCTACACTTTATATATGAAAGAGGATTTCTATGAAGAAAATGTGGGGTTCCTGCAATTGATGCTGCAATCACCTCAGTGAGCAGAGTCTCACATGTGCAGTGGATAATGCACTGATGTTAAAGGATCCAGCAAATTAAAGTTGGAACTTCCTTTTAACCACTACAGCCCCGGACCAATAAACACCTTAAGGACCAGAGGTCTTTTTACAATTTCGCACTGCGCTGCTTTAACTGGTAATTGCGCAGTCATGCAATATTGCACCCAAACGAAATTTGCGTCCTTTTCTTCCCACAAATAGAGCTTTCTTTTGATGGTATTTGATTGCCTCTGCGATTTTTATTTTTTGCGATATAAATGGAAAAAGAGCGAAAATTTAGAAAAAAATGATATTTTCTTCTTTTTGTTATAAGAAAAATCGAATAAACTAAATTTTAGTCATACATTGAGGGCAAAATTTATTCAGCCACATGTCTTTAGTAAAAAAAATGTCAATAAGCGTATATTTTTTGGTTTGTGCAAAAGTTATAGCGTCTACAAACTAGAGTACATTTTCTGGAATTTACACAGCTTTTAATTTATGACTGCCTATCTCATTTCTTGAGGTGCTAAAATGGCAGGGCAGTACAAACCCCCCCCCCCAAATGACCCCATTTTGGAAAGTAGACACCCCAAGGAAACTGCTGATGGGTATGTTGAGCCCATTGAATATTTTATTTTGTCCTAAGGGATTGAATAATGACAAAAAAAAAATAAAAATTACAAAAAGTTGTCACTAAATGATATATTGCTCACACATGCCATAGTTATATGTGGAATTGCACCCCAAAATATATTCCGCTACTTCTCCCGAGTATGGGGATACCACATGTGTGGGACTTTTTGGGAGTCTAGTCGCGCACGGCACCCCGAAAACCAATCACCATCTTCAGGATTTCTAAGGGTGCAAATTTTTGATTTCACCCCTTACTACCTATCACAGTTTCGAAGGCCATAAAATGCCAAAATAGCACAAAACCCCCCAAAATGACCCCATTTTGGAAAGTAGACACCCCAAGCTATTTACTGAGAGGCATGTTGAGTCCATGGAATATTTTATATTTTGCCACAAGTTGCGGGAATATTACAAACTTTTTTTTTTTTGCACAAAGTTGTCACTAAATGATATATTGCTCACACATTCTATGGGCATATGTGAAATGACACCCCAAAATACATTCTGCTGCTTCTCCTGAGTACAGGGATACCACATATGTGGGACTTTTTTGGAGCCTAGCCGCGTACGGGACCCCGAAATCCAAGCACCGCCTTCAGGATTTCTAAGGGCATACATTTTTGATTTTACTCCTCACTACCTATCACTACCTATCACAGTTTTGACGGCCATAAAATGCCAAGATGGCACAAAACCCCCCCAAATGACCCCATTTTGGAAAGTAGACACCCCAAGCTATTTGCCGAGGGCCATCTTGAGACTATTGAATATTTTTTTTTTTTGTCCCAAGGGATTGAATAATGACAAAAAATAAATTTTTTTTTTTTTTTTTTACAAAAAGTTGTCACTAAATTATATATTGCTCACACATGCCATGGTTATATGTGGAATTGCACCCCAAAATATATTCAGCTACTTCTCCCGAGTATGGGGATACCACATGTGTGGGACTTTTTGGGAGTCTAATCGCGTACGGCACCCCGAAAACCAATCACCACCTTCAGGATTTCTAAGGGTGCAAATTTTTGATTTCACCCCTCACTACCTATCACAGTTTCGAAGGCCATAAAATGCCAAAATAGCACAAAACCCCCCAAAATGACCCCATTTTGGAAAGTAGACACCCCAAGCTATTTACTGAGAGGCATGTTGAGTCCATGGAATATTTTATATTTTGCCACAAGTTGCGGGAATATTACAAACTTTTTTTTTTTTGCACAAAGTTGTCACTAAATGATATATTGCTCACACATGCTATGGGCATATGTGAAATGACACCCCAAAATACATTCTGCTGCTTCTCCTGAGTACAGGGATACCACATGTGTGGGACTTTTTGGGAGCCTAGCCGCGTACGGGACCCCGAAATCCAAGCACCGCCTTCAGGATTTCTAAGGGCATTAATTTTTTTATTTCACTCCTCACTACCTATCACAGTTTTGACGGCCATAAAATGCCAAGATGGCACAAAACCCCCCCAAATGACCCCATTTTGGAAAGTAGACACCCCAAGCTATTTGCTGAGGGGCCTGTTGAGACCATTGAATATTTTTTTTTTGTTCCAAGGGATTGAATAATGACAAAAAATAAAAATATTTATTTTTTTTACAAAAAGTTGTCACTAAATTATATATTGCTCACACATGCCATGGTTATATGTGGAATTGCACCCCAAAATACATTTTGCTGCTTCTCCTGAGTACGGGGATACCACATGTGTGGGACTTTTTGGGTGTCTAGTCGCACACGGCACCCCGAAAACCAATCACCACCTTCAGGATTTCTAAGGGTGCAAATTTTTGATTTCACCCCTCACTACCTATCACAGTTTCGAAGGCCATAAAATGCCAAAATAGCACAAAACCCCCCAAAATGACCCCATTTTGGAAAGTAGACACCCCAAGCTATTTACTGAGAGGCATGTTGAGTCCATGGAATATTTTATATTTTGCCACAAGTTGCGGGAATATTACAAACTTTTTTTTTTTGCACAAAGTTGTCACTAAATGATATATTGCTCACATATGCTATGGGCATATGTGAAATGACACCCCAAAATACATTCTGCTGCTTCTCCTGAGTACAGGGATACCACATGTGTGGGACTTTTTGGGAGCCTAGCCGCGTACGGGACCCCGAAATCCAAGCACCGCCTTCAGGATTTCTAAGGGCATTAATTTTTTTATTTCACTCCTCACTACCTATCACAGTTTTGACGGCCATAAAATGCCAAGATGGCACAAAACCCCCCCAAATGACCCCATTTTGGAAAGTAGACACCCCAAGCTATTTGCTGAGGGCCATGTTGAGACCATTGAATATTTTTTTTTTGTCCCAAGGGATTGAATAATGACAAAAAATAAAAATTTTTTTTTTTTTACAAAAAGTTGTCACTAAATGATATATTGCTCACACATGCCATGGTTATATGTGGAATTGCACCCCAAAATACATTTTGCTGCTTCTCCTGAGTACGGAGATACCACATGTGTGGGACTTTTTGGGAGCCTAGCTGCGTATGGGGCCCCAAAAACCAATCGCCACCTTCTGGATTTCTAAGGGCGCAAATTTTTTATTTCACTCCTCACTACCTATTACAGTTTCGAAGGCCATAAAATGCCAAAATAGCACAAAACCCCCCCAAATTACCCCATTTTGGAAAGTAGACACCCCAAGCTATTTACTGAGAGTCATGTTGTCTGAACGAAAAAAAAGAGATTGATCGGTGGGTATGCCCACCATTAGAATACCTCCCTTCATCCACCCACTTCTAATGATGGACATACATGCACCATTTATATATGCCGAAGCATGGGGGCATCCTCCCGCAAAAAAGTTATGCCGCGTACATACGTTCAAACTTTTCCATGGGCAAGCCCTCCGTCGGAATTTTGACCGTATGTACGCGGCATTAGGAGCAAAATCGCTCCTCCACCCCTTATGCCCCCATGCTTCGGCATATATGCTCTTTTTTAACTGTGGTGGTGAAATCACCTCCTACAGCACTGGAGTCACGGCTTTATGTATCGTGGGAGCAAACGCTGTTGCTGTCAAGATAAATAAATCCGCGCTGCAGCTGAATGGCGTACCTGCTAAGCAAATTATGGTTAACGTTAAAACAAAGAAACATCACAGTAAAACCTTACCATACCATACCTGCAAAGCAATTGCCCAAAAAAACAGTAAAAAATAAAAATTTTTTTAACACAACCTGTGCCTAAAATATATATATGCCGAAGCATGGGGAAATCCTCCCGCAAAAAAGTTATGCCGCGTACATACGTTCAAACTTTTCCACGGGCAAGCCCTCCGTCGGAATTTTGACCGTATGTACGCGGCATTAGGAGCAAAATCGCTCCTCCACCCCTTATGCCCCCATGCTTCGGCATATATGCTCTTTTTTAACTGTGGTGGTGAAATCACCTCCTACAGCACTGGAGTCGCAGCTTTATGTATCGTGGGAGCAAACGCTGTTGCTGTCAAGATAAATAAATCCACGCTGCAGCTGAATGGCGTACCTGAAAACATGAAAAATGGTTAACAATAACACAGTAAACAGTAAAGTATAAAAAATTAGAGAGAAGAGAGAGAGAGAGAGAGAGAGAGAGAGAGAGAGAGAGAGAGAGAGAGAGAGAGAGAACAATAAAATGACAACTATTTTTGGTTTTTATATTTTATATTTTTTTTGGTTTTTTTATTTTACTTTTTTTTTTTTTTATACACTTTTTTTTTGAACTGCAAACTGTAACAACTGTAACGGTTCGGGTCTCTCAAAATGCGATGGCATCTTGGGAGACTCTGTGTTAGTGTGCCTAGCCTGTGAAATGCTGTACCCTACGCTAATACTTCACTAGTGTGTGGTAGCGTTCAAAACACTCACCAAGGCAAAGACCAGGATTGCCAGGACAGCGTGGACAATAACAACGGGTGTCACGCCTAAATCCGCGCTTGGTACAGACACAACATCTTTTTTGGGGGGCTCGTTGGGTAGGGGTACTCGGGAGGACATAAGAATAATGCCTCTCATGCAGCCGGCTTACTGCATTTGGTTGGGAATGGTGAGGTGCAGAACCGTCTGGATACAGAAGCTCTGTGACAACCTCTCTTTGGAAGAAAAGAAAGGTTAAAGTCCCACCTGAAGTTTTGTATAGCACAAAAGCATTCAGCAAAGCCAATTGAAATAAGTAAGCAGACACTTTTTTGTACCAGCGTCTGGCCTTACGGGAAGCTAGATACGGCGCCAACAACTGGTCATTGAGGTCCACCCCTCCCATATTTTTGTTATATTCGTGGACACAGAGGGGTTTCTCCACAATACCAGTCGCCGTAGAAATTTGGACCGTCGTGTCTGCATGAAGGGAGGTAAGAACGAAAACATTCTTATTATCCCTCCACTTCATAGCGAGCAAATTATTACACCGATAGCAGGCTCTCTCCCCCAGCCTAAGACGGGAATCTACAAGCCGCTGGGGAAAGCCCCGGCGATTAGGTCGCACGGTGCCACATGCTCCAATCTGATTATCAAACAAGTGACTAAACAGTGGCACGCTGGTGTAATAATTGTCCACGTACAAGTGGTACCCCTTTCCGAATAAGGGTGACACCAATTTCCACACTATCTTGCCAGCGCTTCCTATGTAGTCAGGGCAGTTCTCCGGCTCTACGTAACTATCTTTACCCTCATAAACCATAAAGCTCCATGCATAGCCTGTGGCCCTGTCACAGCACTTATAGAGCTTGACCCCGTATCTGGTATGCTTGTTGGGAATGTACTGTTTGAATGACAAGCGACCAGTAAACTTAACCAGGGACTCATCAACGCAGACAACTTTTTGGGGAGTAAACAAGTCTGCAAAACGTTGGTTGAATTGGTTTATGAGGGGCCGAATTTTGTAGAGCCGATCGTATTCAGGGTCTCCACGTGGACGACAAAGTTCATTGTCACTGAAGTGCATGAACCGCAAGATCTGCTCGTATCGTTTCCTGGACATGGAGTTAGAGAACACGGGCATGTGGTCAGTCGGATGCGTGGACCAATAAGCCTGCAACGTCATGAATTTATATGTGCCCATGTTGAGGGAAAGGCCCAGAAAGATCTTAAATTCGGAAACCGTAACTGGTTTCCAATCTCTGGCAAGAGACGGCAACTGGGGATTAGCGGCGATGTGTTGACCAGCATATAAATTGGTTTGGTCCACAATAGATCTATAGAGATCTTCCGTGAAATACAGAGAATAAAAATCGAGTGGCGTAAAATCATCTGTATCCACCTGAATACCGGGTTGGGCAGTGAATGGGGGAAGTACTGGTGCTGCAGAAGTGGTGGGCACCCAATCAGGATTGGCCAATTCTGCAGGAAGGGCACTATGGGAACGACGGGCCTGTCTTCGTCTTCTTGGTGGCAGCGGGACACTACTTGTGCTTGCCACCTCGCCAGCTTGAACTGCACTTATGGGACTCGCCACGTCACCACGTGATACTGCAGTGCTGGATGTACGTCCAGGGTGTACTAGGCCGCTGGTGCTTGCCAGTTCACCAAAAGGATGAGCGGCGCTAGTACTGGCTCTATACTCCATACAAGGGACTTGCGGTTCCTGCACCTCAACAACATCAGAAGATCGGGGTCGGGTACGCCTGACGTTAGCAGGGACCTCTTCTTCGTCGTCAGAGCTATCTGACATGGAGGCGCTGTCCTCTACAGGTTCGTATTCTGAGCCTGAATCTGACAGATCAGTGTCTTCCTCTTCACTATCTGTCATGCTCAGAAACGTGTAGGCCTCTTCACTAGTGTACCTTCTCTTTGCCATTTTGGGCTCTAAATTTAGGGGTACAGTAGTGAGACTCACAGGTAAAAAAGCACCTAGCCTGTCAGCGACTGTATAAAACGCTACAAAAAAAATTGTTAGTGATCGCAGGGATCAGGCCTGACTCTGCGAACGCTGCAGTTATGTGTGTTGTGTTTTGTAAGTGACAGTGATCGATCGATACTGCACTTGGGTGGGCTGGGCTGGGCTGGGCTGGGCTGGGCAGAGGGGCAAAACGCAGGTGCTAGCAGGTATCTGGATTGATCCTGCTAACAATGCGTTTTTTTAGAACCCTAAATTGCTGGGCACGCTAGTATAGATCTGATCAGATCAGATATTGATCTGTTCGGATACTATACCACTAAGGGAGGTGTATGCTTTGCGCGTGGGTGTTAGCGGTACTGGCACTAACCTAGCACTGCCTGGGGCGACGCAGACCCTTTCTGACCCTAAAACCAAATTTATATCACCCGCCGGGTGATCAGGGGGTTAAACCTTTATTAGGTAATAAATGGCGGGTGCCCTGATGCTATAAAATGCGAACTACCTAACCAGCGTCACCCGTAACACTTATACGGTGATCACTGGTGAAAGGGTTAACTAAGGGCAATCAGGGGGTTAAAACCTTTATTGGGTATTTATATGGGGGTACCTAAAGCTTTATAAAAACCTGACCGGGAACCTAAATAACTAAATAACTAACTGGCTAACCAGCGTCACCAGTGACACTTATGCAGCGATTGCTGGTGAAAGGGTTAACTCTAGGGGCAATCAAGGGGTTAAAACCTTTATTAGGTTATATATCGGGGTACCTAACTCTATAAAAACCTGGCGTTGAACCTAAAAAAAACTAGCTTCCTAGCGGGACCAGTGACACTATTGCAGCGATCAGAAAAACGATCGCTTAGTGACACTGGTAAAAGGGGTGAAAGGGTTAACTGGGAGGGCAATCAAGGGGTTAAACCTTTATTAGGGGGGGTAGGGGGCTACCCTGGACCTAAAGGGGCCTATCACTAGCTGCCCTGACACTTTTTACAGTCACAACTGACACTAAATGTAGTGATCAATAAATAAATGAACACTGCATTAGTGACACTGTGACTGGGGGGGGGCGGGGGGCCAATCGGGGGGGTGATCGGGGGTTGACTGGGGTGAAATGTGTGCCTATGTGTACCTATGTGTCAGTGGACTGTTGGTGCACTTACTTGTGTGTCTTCACTCCGCGCTGTCCGGTCAAAAAGACCGCCACGGGGAGTGTGACATCACTTCCTCCTCCTGTGTTTACATTTTCACAGGGGAGGAAGTTCGTCACTGGCCAGGAGCGATCGAGAGGGGATGGCCAGAAACCAACGGCCATCCCTTCATCACGGATCGCTCCGGCAGCGAACGGGACCGCCGTATCCAGCGGGAGGGGGTCCGATCGGACCCCCCACCCGCTGGAAGGCAGGCACGTACAGTTACGTGCTTGTGCCTGCCTGTGCCATTGTAATGACGTACAATGGCTATACGGCGGTCTTTAAATGGTTAAAGACAAATGTCTTTTGCAGTTCAGTAGTGCAGCCGGTTCTTGCTGCAATTGGTTTATCTCCGTCCATTAACCCTTTGACGTTCTGCTCCACCATTTTGGTGGAGCACATTTTAAGTCACGCTAACTCATTGAAAAATGTGGACTTCAAAGGGTTAAGGAACAGTTTGTGGAGACACCTGAAGCACTGTGTAAAAAGCTCTTAGCCAGTTTGTTTTCTTAATGGCATACGGTTATTTAGAGACAATCTGGATAAGTACATCCAAAGGACCTCTAATAAGGTAAAGTTCTCTTTACCAGTAAAAAGAGGTTCAAACATTTCTCCTTTTTATTGTGCTGCCTCTCCTATGCCAGGGGCATCTGCCTCTAGGCAGTCTCGTCTGCCTCAACTGTCAGGTTCAAGGGAAAGTCCCCAAGGGCAGCACCAGGGTCTTGGGGCAGAAAGCCCACAAAGCAGAATGCTAAAGCCTTCTCATGAAGGGGCACCCCCACTCATTTGGGTGAGGGGAAAGGTCCTGCGATTCTCAAGATCTGGCAGGAACAATGTCAAGACAGATGGATTTATGCAATTTTTTTCTCTAGGTTACAAGTAGAGATCCGAGAGTTTCAGTCTCCTCAGAGAATGTTCCTAAGGATCCAGAGAAACAAGAAGTCTCTCTTTCTGGCCTCTGGATCAGCTTTTATCCCAGTCGGTGATATCAGAGGTCCCCTTAGTGGGACAGGGGGTTTTGGCTCAGACCTTTTAAGGTTCCAGAACCGAACAGAGAGGTAAGACCCATTCTAGATCTCGAAGATCTGAATCGGCACTTAAACATCCGATCCTTTCATAATTCGATCGGCTGTGTCCATCCTGCAAGGAGGGGAGTTGCATATCTCCATGTAACAAATTTTCCCGCTCACCAGAAATTTCTGCATTTTGAAATATAAAATGATCTTTTCAGTTGTGGCCCTGCCATTCGGCTTAGCCACAGTACCTCGAGTGTTCTGAAAGATTCTGGCACCTCCTTTAGCCAGATTAAAGGCTCAAGGCATAGCGGTCCTAGCCTATTTAGAAGATCTTCTTTTAATAGATCATTCAGTCTCAGGTCTAAAACTCTGATCTCAGCCGTAACTATCTGAAATCTCTAGGTTGGATACTCAACCTAGGAAGATTCTCCTTAAAACCATCAAGGAGATTACAGTACTTGGGGGCTGGTTATAGATACCATACAGAAGAAGGTATTCTTACCCCAGACAAGAATCTGTTCCATTGTAGGACTAATTCAACTTATCAAAACAAAGGAAAATTCCTTCATTCGGCTGTGCAGGAGATTTTTAGGGGAAATGGTGGCCTCCTTCAAGGCTGTCCCTTACGCGCAGTTTTACTCAAAAACTGCTTCAAAACACCATCCTGTCAGTCTGGAATTAGAAAGATTCAGGCCTTGTTTGTTTCCAATACACTTGGCTCCCGACATAAGTCAGAGCCTAAATTGGTGGTGGTTATCCAGCAAAAGGGAAAATCTTTATCCTGGAAGGTGCTAACAGATGCCAGCCTTCTAGGCCGGGGAGCAGCCCTGGAAGAAGATTCTGTCCAAGGGAGATGGTCCAGGTTAGAGGACCTTGCCTATCAACTTTTTTGGAAGTTTTGGGCAGTACGTCTGGCCCTAGAATCTTGGATGGTCAGACTACAGGACTGTCCTGTCAGGATGCAGTTTGACAAGGCCACGGCAGTGGCTTACATCAATCACAAAAGAGGTGAATAATGTTCTAGCTTGGGCAGAACACAACATTCCTTGCCTATCGGCAATTATCATTTATAGGAATAGGGAATTTGCAGGCGTACTACTTGAGTCGCCAACAATTATTTCCAGGAGAATGATCTTTTCACCCCGACATCTTCCCAGCGATATGTCAGAGATGGGGTATTCCAGACGTGGACCTATTTGCGTCCAGATGCATCAACAAACTCGAGAACAAGGGGTCTGCTAGCAGGTGGAACAGACGCATTAGTCTTCCCATGGGATAATTTTTCATTGATCTATGCATTTCCTCCAGTTCTGCTACTTCCATGCCTTCTATGCAGGATTAACCACTACAGCCCCGGACCAATAAACACCTTAAGGACCAGAGGTCTTTTTCCAATGTCGCACTGCGCTGCTTTAACTGGTAATTGCGCGGTCATGCAATATTGCACCCAAACGAAATTTGCGTCCTTTTCTTCCCACAAATAGAGCTTTCTTTTGATGGTATTTGATTGCCTCTGCGATTTTTATTTTATTATTTAATATTTTATTTTTTGCGATATAAATGGAAAAAGAGCGAAAATTTTGAAAAAAAATATATTTTCTTCTTTTTGTTATAAGAAAAATCGAATAAACTAAATTTTAGTCATACATTGAGGGCAAAATTTATTCAGCCACATGTCTTTAGTAAAAAAAATGTCAATAAGCGTATATTTTTTGGTTTGCGCAAAGTTATAGCGTCTACAAACTAGAGTACATTTTCTGGAATTTACACAGCTTTTAATTTATGACTGCCTATCTCATTTCTTGAGGTGCTAAAATGGCAGGGCAGTACAAACCCCCCCCCCCAATGACCCCATTTTGGAAAGTAGACACCCCAAGGAAATTGCTAATGGTTATGTTGAGCCCATTGAATATTTATTTTTTTTGTCCTAAGGGATTGAATAATGACAAAAAAAAAAAAGAATTTACAAAAAGTTGTCACTAAATGATATATTGCTCACACATGCCATGGTTATATGTAGAATTGGATACCACATGTGTGGGACTTTTTGGGGGCATGTTGAGTCCATGGAATATTTTATATTTTGCCACAAGTTGCGGGAATATTACAAACTTTTTTTTTTTGCACAAAGTTGTCACTAAATGATATATTGCTCACACATGCTATGGGCATATGTGAAATGACACCCCAAAATACATTCTGCTGCTTCTCCTGAGTACAGGGATACCACATGTGTGGGACTTTTTGGGAGCCTAGCCGCGTACGGGACCCCGAAATCCAAGCACCGCCTTCAGGATTTCTAAGGGCATAAATTTTTTATTTTACTCCTCATTACCTATCACAGTTTTGAAGGCCATAAAATGCCAAGATGGCACAAACCCCCCCCAAATGACCCCATTTTGGAAAGTAGATACCCCAAGCTATTTGCTGAGGGCCATGTTGAGACCATTGGATATTTTTTTTTGTCCCAAGGGATTGAATAATGACAAAAAATAAAATTTTTTTTTTTTTTTACAAAAAGTTGTCACTAAATGATATATTGCTCACACATGCCATGGTTATATGTGGAATTACACCCCAAAATATATTCCGCTACTTCTCCCGAGTATGAGGATACCACATGTGTGGGACTTTTTGGGAGTCTAGTCGCGCATGGCACCCCGAAAACCAATCACCACCTTCAGGATTTCTAAGGGTGCAAATTTTTGATTTGACTCCTCACTACCCATCACAGTTTCGAAGGCCATAAAATGCCAAAATAGCACAAAACCCCCCAAAATGACCCCATTTTGGAAAGTAGACACCCCAAGCTATTTACTGAGAGGCATGTTGAGTCCATGGAATATTTTATATTTTGCCACAAGTTGCGGGAATATTACAAACTTTTTTCTTTTTGCACAAAGTTGTCACTAAATGATATATTGCTCACACATGCTATGGGCATAAGTCAAATTACACCCCAAAATAAATTCTGCTCCTTCTCCCGAGTACGGGGATACCACATGTGGGGGACTTTTTGGGAGCCTAGCCACGTACGGGACCCCAAAAACCAAGCACTGCCTTCCGGATTTAAATATAAAATGCTACCAAAAAAACTGTTAGCGATCGCAGGGATCAGGCCTGACTCTGTGATCGCTGCAGTTATGTGTTTAGTGTTTTGTAAGTGACAGTGATCGATCGATACTGCACTTGGGTGGGCTGGGCAGAGGGGCAAAACGCAGGTGCTAGCAGGTATCTGGGCTGATCCCGCTAACAATGCGTTTTTTTGGAACCCTGAACTGCTGGGGACGCTAGTATAGATCTGATCAGATATTGATCTGTTCAGATTCTATACCACTACAGGAGGTTTATGCTTTGCGTGTGGGTGTTAGTGGTACTGGCACTAACCTAGCGCTGCCTGGGGCCAAGCAGACCCTGACCCTAAAACCTAATTGATATCACCCGCCGGGTGATCAGGGGGTTAAACCTTTATTGGGTAATAAATGGTGGGTGCCCTGATGCTATAAAAAGCAAACTAACCAGAGTCACCCGTAACACTTATACGGTGATCAGTGGTGAAAGGGTTAACTAGGGGCAATCAGGGGGTTCAAATTTTTATTAGGTAGTATATGGGGGTCCCTGGCACTATATAAAAACCTGACGGGGAACCTAAATAACTAACTGACTAACCAGCGTCACCAGTGACACTTATACTGTGATCGCTGGTGAAAGGGTTAACTAGGGGCAATCAGGGGGTTAAAACCATTATTGGGTAGTATATGGGGGTACCTAACGCTATAAAAACCTGGCGGTGAACCTAAAAAAATAACTAGCTACCTAACGACACTAGTGACACTAATGCAGCGATCAGAAAAACGATCGCTTAGTGACACTGGCAAAAGGGGGTGAAAGGGTTAACTAGTGGCAATCAGGGGGTTAAAACCATTATTGGGTAGTATATCGGGGTACCTAGCGCTATAAAAACCTGGCGGTGAACCTAAAAAAAAACTAGCTACCTAGCGACACTAGTGACACTAATGCAGCGATCAGAAAAATGATCGCTTAGTGACAGTGGCAAAAGGGGTGAAAGGGTTAACTAGGGGCAATCAGGGGGTTAAAACCATTATTGGGTAGTATATCGAGGTACCTAGCGCTATAAAAACCTGGCGGTGAACCTAAAAAAAAATTAGCTACCTAGCGACACTAGCGTCACTAATGCAGTGATCAGAAAAATGATCGCTTAGTGACAGTGGCAAAAGGGGGTGAAAGGGTTAACTAGGGGCAATCAGGGGGTTAAAACCATTATTGGGTAGTATATCGGGGTACCTAGCGCTATAAATACCTGGCGGTGAACCTAAAAAAATAACTAGCTACCTAGCGACACTGATGCAGCGATCAGAAAAATGATCGCTTAGTGACAGTGGCAAAAGGGGGTGAAAGGGTTAACTAGGGGCAATCAGGGGGTTAAAATCATTATTGGGTAGTATATTGGGGTACCTAGCGATATAAAAACCTGGCGGTGAACCTAAAAAAATAACTAGCTACCTAGCGACAGTAGCGACACTGATGCAGCGATCAGAAAAATGATCGCTTAGTGACACTGGCAAAAGGGGGTGAAAGGGTTAACTCTAGGGGCAATCAGGGGGTTAAATCTTTATTGGGGGGTGATAGGGGGCTACCCTGGACCTAACACTAACTGCCCTGACAGTTTTAACTGTTACAACTGACACTGAATGCATTGATCAGTAAAGAAATGATCAATGCAATCAGTGACACTGTGACTGGGGGGGGGATCGGGGGGCGATCGGGGGGGGATCGGGGGGGGGGGGGTTTGTGTACCTATGTGTACCTATGTGTCAGTGTAGTGTTTTGGTGCACTTACTTTTAGTCTTCTCCTCGTAGTCCGGTCAAAAAGACCGCCCCGAGGAGAATGACATCACTTCCTCCTTCCTGTGTAAACAATACACAGTGGGAGGAAGTTCGTCATTGGTCAGGAGCGATCCAGAGGGGGTGGCTAGAAACCAACGGCCATCCCCTCATCACGGATCGCTCCTGGAAGGGAAACGGACCGCCGTATCCAGCGGGAGGGGGTCCGATCGGACCCCCCACCCGCTGGAAGGCAGGCACGTACATCTACGTGCTTGTGCCTGCCTGTGCCATTGTGATGACGTACAATGGCAATATGGCGGTCCTTAAGTGGTTAAGCAGGAACAAAAGAAGGTGATTCTGGTGGCCCCAGCGGGTCCCAGAAGATCTTGATTTACCGAGATCACAAAGATGGCAGTAGGAGTCCTTTGGACTCTGCCATTATAGCCAGACCTTCTCGCACAAGGTCTGGTATTTCATCCTACCTTACGGACAAAAAATTTAACAGGTTTGACTGTTGAATCTCACTCTATAAAAGATTGTGGGTGATCTCCTTCAGTAGTGTCTACTTTTATTAATGCCAGGAAGACGGCTTCTAGAATCACTTACTATAGAGTCTGGAAGGCATATGTTTCTTGGTGTAGATCCAGGGGTTGGCACCCCAGGAAGTATGTCATAGGCAGGATCCCTGATTTCCTGCATATGGGATCTGAAATTAAGCTGGCCTTGACTTCTATCAAAAGCTAGATCCCAGCCTTGTAGTGTTTTCAATTACCTCTTGCTTCCCAATCTTAGGGCGTAGCTTATTCAGGGGGTAACAGTTTATTCCCCCTATCAAGGCACCTCTAAATCCTTGGGATTTAAATTTGGTCTTATCGGCTTTGCTGAATCAGCCGCTTGAACCTTTACAAGAAATTTCCTTGGTTCTTTTGGCAAGAAAGATAATCTTTCTGGTTGCTATTTCTTCTGCTAGAAGAGTATCGGAACTAGTGGCTCTGTCTTGTAAGAGCCATATTTCATCATGCATAAGGATGAGGTGGCTTTATGTCCTCATCCTGAATTCCTACCAAAAGCGGTAACAGGTTTTCATTTAAACCAAGATGATATTCTTCCTCCTCTCTCTCAGAGCCTTAATCTAGGGAAGAAAAGGCACTACATTCTCTTGAGGTAGTAAGAGCGATCAGAGTCTATTTAGAGGCGACCGCTCAGATCGCAAAACACATGTTTTGTTTGTACTGCCAGAGGGTCCAAAATGTGGACAGGCAGCATCAAAATCCACTATTTTCCAAATGGATTCGTCAAGTGATTGTTCAAGCTTCAGCTTAAAGAAGAAAATTCTTCCTTCTCATGTTAGAGCACACTCATCCAGAGCGATTAGTGCCTCTTGGGTGGTGCATCATCAGGCCTCTATGGCTCAGATCTGTAAGGCTACGACTTGGTCTTCGGTTCATAAGTTTATCAGATTTTATCAAATCGATATTTAAAGGTCATGAGGATATTGCCTTTGGGCGTAGTATACTGCAGGCTGCAGTATGAGTCCTCTGGCCTCCTGTTTTTGTTGTGTCCCCCCCCCCTTCAGTTGCCTTTGCATAAGTGATATCCCACATAGTAACTACTATGGCTCTGTGTCCCTTGATGTACATCAAAGAAAAGGATTTTACAGATAAGCTGTTATAAAAATCCTGTTTTTCTGAATCTGTAGATAAAAAAGGTATGACCGGTCTTCGAAAGTGTCGAGTGGATACTGAAGCTAGGGATGGGACAAATTGTCTCATCCCTAGCTTCTTTAGTTGGCATTAATCTTACCTGGCCTAAATTAATGAGTTTCTGGATGTGTGCTGCTCCGGTCGGAGACACTGTACTAACCATGTGAGGTTAGTTCAGCGGACTCCCCAGCTGAGCTATTGTGTTCTGACAGGGGGGCGGCCCTCTGTCAGAAGACTCTCCAATCAGCACGCTCTGCCATTGGTTGGTCGGCTGCTGGTTTTCCAGTATGCACATCCGACAGAAGCAGGCCAGAGCGACATACACATGAGCCGATTGTCGGCTGTTTTTTATAAACACTCGTCTCTCGTGTATACAGGGCTATTATTTTGGCAAACAGTTTAATGTCTACATTAACCAATTCAGCCCCGGGAGAATTGGCTGCTCAATGACCAGGCCATTTTTTGCGATATGGTACTGCGTAGCTTTAACGAACAATTGGGCAGTCATGCGACACGGTACCAAAACAACATTTACGTCCTTTTTTCCCCACCCCACAAATAGAGCTTTCTTTTGGTGGTATTTGATCATCTCTGCAGTTTTTATTTTTTGCGCAATGAACAAAAAAATAGCGCCAATTTTGAAAAAAAACACTATTTTGTACTTTTTGCTGTAATAAATAGCACTTTGCTTGAAAAAAAAAAAAAAAATCCTCAGTTTAGGTTTGCACAAAAGTTATAGCAGCTACAAAATGGGGGATAGGTTGAGGGCATTTTTATTATTATTTTATTTTTACTAGTAATGGTGGCGATCTGCAATTTTTATCAAGACTGCTATCTCGCTTAAAGGGATGGCTCACGGGATCATGCCGACCTGCTGCAGTATAATTATGGTGGCAGGTCAGCAAGTGGTTAAGTAGAGATATGGGTGTATAATTGGCGCATAATGTAGGATCCTTACCCTCTTTAGCTATTACTGTTATAGATGCAGATAACGCCGTAGGACAAATAGAGGAGGGTTGACTGAGATAATTAAATGCTTTGATAACGTGAGGAGATAAGACTGTTAAATGTTTATAATAGGATTTTTTATTTATTTTTGTAATTATTTTCTATGATTATTGAGCTTTTTGGTCCCAACTGTAAACGCTACATTTGGAGAGGCGTCAACAAGGTCTATGATGAAACACCATTGTACACCATTCCTACTGTGAAACCCTGGAGGTGTATTTCTGATATTTTGGGGATGTGTGAGCTACAAAAGTACAGGAAATTTTATGAAAATTGAGGGCAAGATGAATGCAGTATGTTATAAAAAAATACTGGAGGAACATTTGCATTCATCAGGCAGGAAGCTGCGCATGGGACGTACTTGGACATTCCAACATGACAATGATCCAAAACGCAAGGCCAAGTCGACCTGTCATTTGCTACAGCAGAATAAAGTGAAGGTTCTGGAGTGGCCATCTCAGTCTCCTGACCTCAATATTATTGAGCCACTCTGCGGAGATCTCAAATGTGCAGTTCATGCAAGACAGTCCAATAATTTCCAGGAACTGGAGGCTTTTTGCCAAGAGGAATGGGCAGCTTTACCATCTGAGAAGATAAAGAGTCTCATTCACAAATACCACAAAAGACTTCAAGCTGTCATTTATGTTAAAGGGGGCAATACATGGTACTTTTGATCAGGGCCATTTGGTATTTTCTGTTGCGATTATGGTTTAAAAAAAGAGCTGCACGATTCTGGCCAAAATGAGAATCACGATTCTCTCACGATTCTTGCGATGTAAAATCTTTTACATTATACAAAAAAAAAGGGTTAACTTTACTGGTTAGTTTTTTTGTTTTTTTATTCATTAAAGTAATTAAAGTGTGACTTAAAATATTGCAACAATTGCCATTTTATTCTCTAGGTTGTCTACTAAATATATATATATAATTATAATATAATTATATTATATTATATATAATGTTTGGGGTTCTAAGTAATTTTCTAGCAAAAAAAAAAAAGATTTTTAACTTGAAACCAACAAATGTCAGAAAAAGGTTTAGTATTTAAGTGGTTAAACTTTTTTCATGTACACACAGTCTATTCCACTGACAAATTGTTACAATGTTTATACTTAAGTTCAACTGATAAAGAATGCTATGATTCTTGGCAGACTGCCCAGTTTTTTTCTTTTGAGGGCTGTGGCTTCAGAAGAGCAGAGAGAATTCTTTGCAAAGAAAGAATTGTGAAAGACTTTATTCAAGATTTCTATAACGATTCTTGATGATTAATTGTGCAGCTCTAATATGTATGTGTGTGTGTGTGTGTGTGTATATATATAATATATATTACAAATTTCAGGGATGAGGTGCACGTCAGTCAGAGAAAATGTGCAATGCAATCAAGAGCCATAATATAGATAGGATTTCTGCAAACCTGATCAATATTGTAACCTACCCCCCACGTCACGTTCTTGGGTCCATGGAACAAACATTAATTTCCTTGTCTTTTTCATATACAATGTACTAGCATGATTAAGAGCAAGCATTTTTTCTTACCCCCATAGAGGTTATAACATACCAATAAGAGATTACTTGTCTTCTTAGGTGGTATATATTCTCAAATGTCCATGCAGGCTTTAAAATGTGGGGGAAACCACACAAAAAGTTAAAGATTGCGAGACATAAGTATTCCATTTGGGCCAAGTTGGATAAATTACCTTTTTGGCAAGAATATAAAAAAAAAAGAGGCTAAAAATAAGGCTAAAAATAAAACCGATGTGGCTCACGGCCAAAGTTAAAAAAGCTATAAACTATAAAAAAAGAGCTTTTCAAAAATATAAAAATTAAGGAATGCTAGTGTCATTTAAATGTTACAAAGAATAAAACAGAATATGTAAAAAGGAAATCAAGGATGCAAAAATTCAAAATGAAAGATTGCAAAAGATAGGACAAACCCCAAAAAATTCTTCAAATATATTAATAGTAAAAAAGTCAAGTCTGAGCATGTAGGCCCTTTACAAAATAATCTGGAGTGGGTGACTGGGGACAAAGAGAAGGCTAACTTATTAAATACTTTCTTCAGCTCTGTGTATACAAAAGAGCATGGGGGAGCTCATGTCTATAATGGGGGTGGTAGTGACGCAGCCCCAAATCCACAATGGCTCAAAAGTGATATGGTCCAGAAATATTTGGACAGAATTAAGGTGGATAAAGCACCTGGACCTGATGGCATGCACCCACGGATCCTAAAAGAATTGAGCTCTGTAATTTAAAAGCCATTGTATCTAATTTTTAGGGACTCATTAATGACAGGAATAGTGCCACTGGATTGGCACACAGCCAATGTGGTGCCTATATTTAAAAAGGGAACAAAGTCTTTACCAAGTAACTATAGACCTGTTAGTTTAACTTCTATAGTTGGGAAGATACTGGAGGGATTAATAAAAGACCACATAGACGAGTTCTTGCAGGAAAAAAAATATTTTAAGCAACAGACAGCATGGATTCATGAAAGACAGAAGTTGTCAGACAAACCTGATTTCTTTTTATGAGGTAGTAAGTAAAACCTTGGACAGAGGGGTGACGGTAGACGTGGTATACTTGGATTTTGCAAAAGCGTTCAATACAGTTCCGCACACATGGCTCATGTGTAAGGTAAAGTCTACAGGTTTGGAATTATCAATTTGTAAATGGATAGAAAACTGGCTAAAAGACAGAATTCAGAGAGTAGTGGTTAATGATTCTTACTCTGAATGGTCTAAGGTTATCAGTGGTGTACCCCAAGGTTCAGTGCTGGGACCCTTACTTTTTAATATCTTTATAAATGATATTGGGTCTGGGATCAAAAGTAACATTTCTGTCTTTGCAGATGACACTAAGTTATGCAGTGGAATAACCTCCTTACAGGATGTCTCCAATTTACATGCCGACCTCAACGCTCTGTTTAATTGGGCGACTATGTGGCAGATGAGGTTTAATGTTGATAAATGTAAAGTTATGCACTTGGGGGCTAAGAATATGTATGCATCATACATGCTAGGGGGAGTACAACTGGGGGAATCCATAGCGGAGAAGGATCTGGGGGTTTTGGTAGATCATAAGCTCAATAATAGCATGCAATGCCAAGCTGCGGTTTCCAAAGCGAGCAAAGTCCTTTCCTGTATTAAGAGAGATATGGACTCCAGAGAGAGAGATATCATTTTGCCCCTGTTCAAATCATTAGTAAGACCTCATCTGGAATGTGCCGTTCAGTTTTGGGCACCAGTTCTCAAAAAGGATATGGGGGAACTGGAGAAAGTGCAGAGAAGGGCAACCAAACTGATAAGAGGCATGGAGGAACTCAGCTATGAGGAAAGATTAGAGGAACTGAATTTATTCTCTTTTGATAAGAGGAGATTAAGGGGGGATATGATCAACATGTACAAATATATAAGGGGTCCATATAGTGAACTTGGTGTTGAGTTATTCACTTTACAGTCAACAAAGAGGACAAGGGGGCACTCTTTACATCTAGAGGAAAAGAGATTTCATCTCCAAATACGGAAAGGTTTCTTCACAGTAAGAGCTGTGAAAATGTGGAATAGACTCCCTGCAGAGGTGGTTATGGCCAGCTCAGTGGATTGCTTTAAGAAAGGCCTGAATTATTTCCTAAGTGTTCATAATATAACTGGGTACTGACATTTATAGGGAAAGTTGATCCGGGGAAAATCCGATTGCCTCTTGGGGGATCAGGAAGAAATTTTTTCCCCTGCTTTAGCAAATTGGATCATGCTCTGTTGGGGTTTTTTGCCTTCCTCTGGATCAACTGTGGGTATAGAATTGGGTATATGGGATTGTATGATATTATACATTTTTTTATTTTTTGTGGTTGAACTGGATGGACATGTGTCTTTTTTTAACCTGACTGACTATGTAACTATCACACGGTATCACGACTTAGATACATGGTGATGGTGTATCTAGGAACAGACAGGGAGGTAATGGAGAACAGAATTTGAGAAAAAGAGGTAAATTGGATCCATACAAGATGTTTTATGGCAATGCATTACCCATGAGGATACCTAAATACCCCCCCCCCCCCCCCGGAGAGCACCCTGTCAGGCAAACAGACTTCACAAGCAGAGGCAAAAATGGTACCTCAACCCAGTCGAATAGAATCCCAGAGGCCTAATGGAGGATTACAAGGTAACATGGGTTACCCGCAGCAGGCGGAAACTCCATTTAGGGATAACTGGAGAAGATGGGGTAAGGTGGGGGGGGGGGGATGCTAGTCCTAATTTTAACTCTAGTTATTTCCCACAAAGAAATGACCAATGAGATCAGAGGAATCCCATACAGAGAGGATATAATCAACCTTATAGGGATCCCCAATCCACTTATGCTTCTAATGACATTATGTACAATGTACCTGTTGATAATTGATTTACACCCGTAGCCAACCCACCTGTGGATAGTTGTTATCGTGTTTTTTAAGGGAGACCCCACTGACTGACCAATTACCCACTGGCAATATGAGGGGGGGGGGGGGGGAGAAGAGAAAGAGAAGGGAGGGGAGTGGGGAAAAAGGACCCAAATAAAAGCAAACGCCAATAGAGACCGGCATTTATAATTTAAGTGATGTTGCTTTAAATAAAGAGGCAATTAAACTTTTAGGTAAAGGGCTTAAGTATGCACCTACCAAAAATCTTTTTAAATTTGATACCCATGTTCATATTCAGAAGTATGTACAAACACTTAACCTTTAAAAATGATTTTTTTTTATCCAAACTGATTTGAGACCCCCACAATTAGAAAATGTTCACCATTCATTGTTACGAAATAAGTTCATCTTTAACCCTCAATATACAGTCGTCAAATTTTTTTGATGTTTTTAGGAACATGGTTACAGAAGTTAAGTCAGAAAGGTTAATTCTAATTTGATCGAGAAAGGGATATATGGCATTGAGCAGCATAAAAATGTGGTAATACGGCCTGCCGCTTTAAAGGTGGAGGCCTTGTGATTATGAACAAACAGTATTACCAAATAGAAATGGAGAGACAATTGGGGGATATTGAAACATATATCACAAGTTGCGTGGTAACCCTTTGATGGAATATAAAAGTAAGTTAGAGCGATTAATCAATAAAGGTAAAATAAAAGACATGTTGACAATTAAAGAAGCCAAATATCTGAATCCTATTGCATTATTGCATGCCGTATGCCTTTCATTTATTTCCTGCCAAAAATTCATGAAGGATTACAGAACCCCCAGATAGGCCCATTATTAACGGAATCGAATCTGTGTGTTCAAGATTAGGTCAGTACATAGAAACGTTCTTAAAGTCACTGGTGGTTAAGCTGGAGGCATACATTAGAGATACTAAGCATGTGATTCAGTGTTTTGAATCTATGGCTGAATTGCAGAATTGTATCACGAGTAGTAAAAAGAAAAACTGCGCTATTGCCTAAACCCACCCAGTAAGCAGCAGCTCAAATCTCTATACAATGACACACAACAATTATCAAATAGAAGGAGCTGCGCTAGAAAAGGCCATAAAAACATACAAGCCGGCTGGCTCTCGAATACCGCCTGTTAGTTCCGGGAATGGCGTAGAACGCGGTGACGTCAGCACGCAGCTCCTTCCTACGCGTTTCATCACTCCAAAGACGTGGTCACGGGATACGGGCATTGTCCTGACGCATCGCTTAAATAACCATACAACTAATCCAAGCCTCTGTCTGAATTCCGTTCAGCACGCCATCTTGACTATGGGGAAAAGAACTGTGAATAAACACAGTTAATACATTAGAAAAAATAAGTTTTAAAATTTAAACCCCATTCTATCCTATTCAAAGAAGGTGGAAAACCATCAACAAGATAAACAACATTTTTAAATACGAGGAAAATGTCTTTTACTTTTCTAACCATACTGGCAAACCCCACTAGTAATAATGACAATAGATAAAACCCACGTAATGAATCCATATACTGGGTTTAGACCAATACAAAAATTGGTAAAATTACTAAATATTCCTTACCAAATATTAAACCCTAGGGAAGACATTGAAATTGAGATTCTACATTCAATTTCCTCCCCTAAGTAATCCCCATATACCTGAATTCTGAAACGGCTACCTGGACTTCAGACCAAGTTTACAGCACCAAGAATAAAAATCAATAAAATTAAATAAAATGAAAAAAAAAAAGGTAAAAATTAAAATTATATCAGATTTCACATAACCTGACTTTATTTAAATAACTAAGAATTGTCAATAAAAGCGTTCACATCCACCTCAATATTTAAGCCAAAGGGGGTATAACACTTTAGTTTGTGCACCCATGCCATTTCTAGTCTAGAAATACTTCTGACTAAATGGGTACCCCTCCAATTGGGCCTATATTTATCAATGCCCAAAAATGTAGTATTGGAGGGGTCTCTATTATGCGCCATAAGGTAATGCTTCGATACTGAATGTTTAGTGAAGACCCTACGTATATTTCCAATATGCTCATTGAGGCACACCTGTGTTTAGTACGGCCCACATACTGCAGGCCACAAGGGTACTCCAGCATGTACACCACTCCTTCAGTTGCACAGGTAATAAAGGCTCTATATTGTAGGTCTTAGAAGTACAACTAGAACAAAAGAAAGTGCTCCTTCTAGTACGACACCCATTAATGGCGCATACCTTGCATTTCCTACACTGATAGTAGCCCATAAATTCTGTAAAAAAAAGTGGGTCTCATAATTGGGGGATTTAAAATGTTAGGAGCTAACTTATCCCTCAGAGATGGCACACCACTATAAACCACCTGAGGCCTATCAGGCAGAATAGCCTTAAGCACAGAATCATTCCTAAGGATGTGCCAATGTTTGTTTATTATGTGTCTAACTCTAGAATATTGACACGAATAGTTAATAATGGGTTTCAAAAGGACTCATTCCTTAGGCCCTCTGTATTTTCTCTCAGCAAGTCAACTCTATTTATACACCCAACTTGGTTTAGAGTGTCAGCAAGGGATTCAGATGAATAACCCTTGTCCACAAATCACTGAGTCAGAATTTGAGCCTGTTCCAAGAACACACTGTGTTCTGTACAATTGCGCCTAAGTCTCAGATATTGGCTCTTAGGCACTGATCTGTGCCAGGCCGGATGGTGACAGCTGTTGGTAGGAATGAAAGAATTCCTGACAGATTTAAAATAACTAGAATTAACAAACTGTTCCCCACTTTTAGAAATTGTAAGATCCAAAAAATTGATCTTTTCGTGACTGGCCTCATACGTTAGATGAATGCCTCTATTATTACAATTAAGTTCCTCCATAAAAACAGAGATCCGATTCACTGCCATCCCATAGGAGGAGGATGTCATCTATATATCGAGCCCACAAGGTCACCTGCGGCCTTGGCTGGGCATAGACGACACCCTCCTCCCACTTAGCCATAAAGAGGTTCACTAAACTGGGGGCATATTTAGCCCCCATAGCGACACTCCTATCCTGACAAAAAAAATGACCGGCAAACCCAAAGAAATTGTAAGTAGCTGCATACTCGAGCAACATCATCATAAACTCAATTTGATCAAGAGGTAGATTTGAAAATCGCCTCAACAAATCAGATACCGCCTCCAAACCCAACCAATGGAGGATAACAGTATAGAATGAGGTGACATCAGTGGTCACAAGCAGAGTCCCCTTCCGAGGTTTATACCCATCTAGGAGATTGATGACATGCCTCGTATACTTAACGTAAGATGGCATCCTACGTACCAAAGGTTGCAAAAAGAAGTCTATATACCTGCCCACCTGGGAAGTAATGGAATCAATCCCAATAACAATGGGACATCCCGGGGGGCAGGTAAGACTCTTATGCACCTTCGGTAGGTAATGATAGGGATCCTTGGGGTTTTGGGAATCAAAAAAGCCCTCTCCTTATTAAGTATATTTGCTTCGAAGCCAATGCTGATAATAACCTCAAGAGCCTGTTTATATTTATCATTATCAATCTTATTAAGGATGACTATGCCACCCCCTTATCCGCCGGGCAAATAACTAAATTCTTGTTTGTACAAAGAGACTCAATCCCTACATCAATATCCTTCTTATTTCTAGCTGTCTTGATCCGCATATCATCTAGATCCTTGATGGCCAAATCCCTAAAAACCCTCAAGGACAGACAAAGATGCCCAGGGGGATTGAACAAAGATGCGTTAGCCCTTGTACACACGGTCAGAGAATCTGTCGGAATGAGTCTTATCGGACCGTGTCGTCAGATAATCTGACTGTGTGTGGTATGCATCGGACTGATTCCGTCCGATTCTCCGTCCAACCCAATTTTCCAACATGTTGGAAATATTTCCCGACCAACTGGGCCGGACGGACCTAATCCGATCATGTGTAGAGCATTTTCATCGGACCAAGTGCCACGCATGCTCAGATCAAATTCCTACATCAAAGCTATTGGCTATTAGCCTGAATGTAGTCCCATCGTAACGAAATTACGTCATCACGTTCTGAAAGATCGGATTTTTTTGGCCCGACCGTGTGTATGCAACAGTTTATGACACAATCCGTCGGACTAAATCCGACGGGCAAAATCCGACGGATTTGGTTGGCAAAATCTCCGACCGTGTGTACGTGGGCTTAGACAAACCTGAGTGTAAATAGTCTGCAGAGACAATCCTCAAAGGGTTAATAGGATTGGAAACGAAATACCTCTGAATATTTAATTTTCTGACGTATTTATGTAATTTATTAATGTTTCTAGACGGGGAAAATTTAAGACCTTTATCAATGACTCTCAGTTCTGAATCGGTAATGCCGCGTACACACGATCGAATTGTATGACGTACTTAGTCCGTTGAAACACATTTCAACGGACAATCCGCTCGTGTGTGGGCTTCAGCGGACTTTTTCAGCGTGCAGTCCGGAGTACTAAGGCCGCGTACACACGGGCGGACTGTTCGCCCAACCTTGTCCGCTGAACAGTGTTTGGGCGGACAGTCCGCTCGTGTGTGGGCTTTCAGCGGACAGTTTCAGCGGACAGTTGGACGGACAAAGTCTTTCGGAAATTCCGAAAAACTGTCCGCTGAAACTGTGTTTGAGCGAACAGTCCGCCCGTGTGTGGGCTTGTCCGCTGTACTTTCGAAATGAGCGGACTGTTCCCGCTCGGAAAGTCCGCCCATTTCGAGCGCGTGTACAGGTAGGCGGGGCCCGCGAAGGAGACGTCGCGGGCTCCGCCGCCTGGAATGGGCTTAAAGGGGAACCCCAACGCCGAAAAAAATCGGCGTGGGGGTTCCCCCCAAGTCCACACCAGACCCTTGTCCGAGCACGCTACCCGGCCGGCCAGGAAAGGGGGGCGAGCGAGCGCGCCCCCCCTCCTGAGCCGTACCAGGCCGCGTGCCCTCAACATGGGGGGGTGCCTTGGGGAAGGGGGGGCCGCGCGGCCCCCCCACCCCAAAGCACCTTGTCCCCATGTTGATGAGGACAAGGGCCTCTTCCCGACAACCCTGGCCGTTGGTTGTCGGGGTCTGCGGGCGGGGGGCTTATCGGAATCCGGGAGCCCCCTTTAAGAAGGGGGCCCCCGGATACCGGCCCCCCACCCTATGTGAATGAGTATGGGGTACAATGTACCCCTACCCATTCACCTGTGAAATAAAGTACAAATAAAAACACAACACAGGGGGAAAAAATATTTTATTGCACAGCCGGGGGTCTTCCGTCTTCGGGGGTCTTCTCGCCGGACTCCTCCGCTATGTGTGTGTAGCTCTTTTGCCAGCGGAGGAGTCCGGCTTTCTTCCTCCCCGCCGCCGGCCTCTTCTCCCGACTTCGGGGGTCTTGTCCCCCTCTTCGGTTCTTCTGCCGGGCCACCGCGCCTGGTCCGGTGGCCCGGTCTTCTGTCGCCGTCTTCCGTTCTTCTGTCGCCGCCTTCGGTTCTTCTGCCGGGCCACCGCGCCTTCTTGTAGCTCTTTTACAGGCGGTGGCCCGGTCTTCTGTCGCCGTCGCCGCCTTCCGTTCGTGTTCTTCTTCTTGTTCTTCTTGTTCTTCTCCTGGAGATGTTGACTCGACGAGCTCTCCGGCCGGAATGCCGGGGACGCGCTGTGCGGTCACTTATATAGTGACAATGGGGCGGGGTCACATGGTATATGTCACATGGGTTGGTCACATGGGTTGATGTCACATGGGGACTATGACATCGTAAGGGGGCGGGGTCACCATGTGACATCAACCCATGTGACATATACCATGTGACCCCGCCCCATTGTCACTATATAAGTCACAGCGCAGGGCGGCTCTGGCATTCCGGCCGGAGGGAGCGACGTGTCAACATCGCCTGGAGAAGAACAAGAAGAAGAACACGAACGGAAGGCGGCGACGGCGACAGAAGACCGGGCCACCGCCTGTAAAAGAGCTACAAGAAGGCGCGGTGGCCCGGCAGAAGAACCGAAGGCGGCGACAGAAGAACGGAAGACGGCGACAGAAGACCGGGCCACCGGACCAGGCGCGGTGGCCCGGCAGAAGAACCGAAGAGGGGGACAAGACCCCCGAAGTCGGGAGAAGAGGCCGGCGGCGGGGAGGAAGAAAGCCGGACTCCTCCGCTGGCAAAAGAGCTACACACACATAGCGGAGGAGTCCGGCGAGAAGACCCCCGAAGACGGAAGACCCCCGGCTGTGCAATAAAATATTTTTTCCCCCTGTGTTGTGTTTTTATTTGTACTTTATTTCACAGGTGAATGGGTAGGGGTACATTGTACCCCATACTCATTCACATAGGGTGGGGGGCCGGTATCCGGGGGCCCCCTTCTTAAAGGGGGCTCCCGGATTCCGATAAGCCCCCCGCCCGCAGACCCCGACAACCAACGGCCAGGGTTGTCGGGAAGAGGCCCTTGTCCTCATCAACATGGGGACAAGGTGCTTTGGGGTGGGGGGGCCGCGCGGCCCCCCCTTCCCCAAGGCACCCCCCCATGTTGAGGGCACGCGGCCTGGTACGGCTCAGGAGGGGGGGCGCGCTCGCTCGCCCCCCTTTCCTGGCCGGCCGGGTAGCGTGCTCGGACAAGGGTCTGGTGTGGACTTGGGGGGAACCCCCACGCCGATTTTTTTCGGCGTTGGGGTTCCCCTTTAAGCCCATTCCAGGCGGCGGAGCCCGCGACGTCTCCTTCGCGGGCCCCGCCTACCTGTACACGCGCTCGAAATGGGCGGATTTGCCTCCTCCTTACGTGGGCGAGTCCGTTCATTTCAAAAGTTGAGCGAACTGTTTGCCCAACCTTGTTCGTCAAACAGTCCGCTCGTGTGTGGGCAAGTCCGCTCATGCAAATTTTGAGCGGACTGTTTGACAAACTGTTTGCCGAACAAGGTTGGGCGAACAGTCCGCGCGTGTGTACGCGGCCTAAGAATTTCGGTTTGCACAACAATCTTTCCGTCGTACTTTGGTTTCAGCGGACAATACGGTCGTCAGTATGCTAGTCCGACGGACTAAGAATGGCGCATGCCCAGAAAGGATTTACAGGGCGGAAGCACTCTGTCTTGTAAAACTAGTGTTCGTATTGAAGCTAGCATATTCGTCATGCTGCTAATTTTGTGTTTTTTTAATATAGCACATTCTTTTCTTCTTCATAATGCAAGAAAAGGGAAGTTGCTTTGCTGCTTATATTCACACAGAGTTATCACAAATGTCTTTATTCATCCTCATCCTATGATTAATATTCCAATTCGAGAATAAATATATATAGATATAGAGATTTTTGGTAAATATATTTCTAGTTATGATTATTCTTTTTAGAAATATATATATATATATATATATATATATAATTTTATAATTTATCTATTACTATATATTTTTGGAACTACTATTGTTAGTTTAAATTTATTTATTTATTTTGCTTTTTTTTGGGGGGGGGGGGGGGGGGTTAAACTAGATGGACTTGTGTTTTTTTGATCCAAGCAGACTATGTAAGTAGAGATAGATAGATAGATAGATAGATAGATAGATAGATAGATAGATAGATAGATAGATAGATAGATAGATAGATACCCAAACCAGCATTTTAGCTTACACATGATTGAATGTTCAAAATCAGCAGAGCTTCCCCTCATTTCAAATGTTAGCCTCAAATTTACAGCGACTGCACTTCCAAGTGCACTTGCAGTGCTTTAAAAATTGCACTTGTAGTTAGCATTTTTATATTAACATGAACGTGCGTTTTGTAAATAACCCCCATAGTCTTTTGACATGTACCTGCCTACTCACAAATAAACTCTGTTTTTTTAATCCAAAAAAAAAAAAATTACAATATTTTTGGAGAAAAAATAAATCTTTATTTTTAGTCTGTGCAAAACAAAATCAAGAGGGAGGCAACACTGGAGACACTTTTGAAGTTTGTGAAGCCTTTTGTCCCCCAGGCACACATCAAGTCAGTGGCCACCAAAATTCAGATCCTGTGTAAACATGAAAATAGGGAGCACAACATGACCCTAGAATCCCACAGACCAGGAACAGCAGCAGATGACATCTGTGGTACTACAACAGCCTGCGTCTTCTGTCAGAGCTGACTGAAGCCAGGCAGTCACTTCCGACTCTTCCGTGTAGCCTTCCCTCCACGCTTCACTGGAGGCTGTGCCTCTGGTGATGGACTTGTGCTAGGAGGAGGAGGAGGAGGAGGAGGAGGAGGAGGAGGAGCAGTAGGGTCTGTGTTGTAGAGTCTGGAGGTTGGTGTTAGCTCACCCTTCAGACCCCTCTGAATACTATCAAAGAAAATAGCCTCGCACAAGTTGCGCTGTCCCTTGTCCATTTCAAGCAACTTGCTGGCCAAATAAGTAGCGTAGGCCTCTTCAGGATTGGGGGGTTTACTAAGCAATGACTCCTCCTCTGTCTGTGTCATCCTCCTGGGCCTTTTGCTGGCTAGGCGGAGGGGAGGGACCTGACTTTCTGTCCAACTCCTGCTGGGCCCAGCTATCTCCTGCGTGTGGCTGGTCCCGGCCTCCTCCTCCATACCACTGGTCCCGGCCTCCTCCTGGGTGAGCTCATCCTGTGTAAAAAATAAATAAATAAATAAAATATGTATATATTTTGAAATCATCAATCACTGACAATTTTACAGTTCTCACTTGCAAATACATTTGTCTTGAAATCCAAAAGGCTATCATTTTGACACCATCATTTTTCCATCAGTTCACCAAGATTTTAGCCACATTTGTGGAAACTACTGTATCCTTATATCTAATTTAATTTGTGATGAAATCCTAGATTTGGAAGCAATTCAAACATTGAACTTTACATCATTAATATTTGAGCAATCCAAACTTTATAAACTAAAATATACCTGGCTCCAGCTGGGCGCATCAACTTCTTCCAGGAAGGAAGGGTCTGGATCTTCCTGGGGTGGCTCAGCTGAGGTGGAGGGAAGGGTAGACGGAAGAGTGGAAAGTGACTGCCTGGCTTCTGACGGGTCATCCAGAAAACGCAGCCTGTTGTAGTACCACAGCTTAGGTACATATATCTTATCTGCTGCTGCTCCTGATATGCGGGACTCTAGGATCTTGTGGCGCTCCCGCCTATACATGTTCCGCAGGACCTGAATTTTGGACCCCACAAACGTAATGTCTGCCTGGGGGAGTCGGGTTTTCACAAACTTCAAAAGTGTCCCCAGTGTTTTCCTCCAGGCAGGACGGCTTGAATATAGTGGGTGCTTGGCATCCCACAGGTTCCTGTGCATCTCAAACATCTCGATGAATTTTGCCAGGAATGCCTCCTCCTTAAAGGGGTCCGGACTGTACTTTTGCATTTTTAGGTCTGAAAAAAAAAAAAATATAAAGAAATACATAAATACTAATGTCAGACCAAACGCACACTATTTATATTGTGACAATGTAGGTGAGACACACACTACACCCACACTACACCCACCCACACTACCCCCCCCACACACACCCACACTACCACACACACTACCCCCCCCACACACACCCACACTACCACACACACTACCCCCCCACACACCCACCCCCACCCCCACACACACCCACACTACCACACACACTACCCTTCCCACACACCCACCCCCACCCCCCCCACACACCCACCCCCACACACACCCACACACTACCCCCCCCACACACCCACCCCCACCCCCACACACGCCCACACAAAACACCAACCCCACTCAATCACCAACCCACATTAAAATCAACTAACCATCCACAAGGTAAAATCCCACTATATACATTCCTAACACAGGCCTAAAACCCTAAAAATAAAAAGATCACCATCTTACCGTCGTGTGTATCACTCGCTGCTTCCGTTCGGACAAACGTACGTCCTCGCGGTAACGCTTTATATACAGCGCATGCGTCAATCTCCGCCTGCGTCCCCCACGTCGCCCGCCCCTGACGTTCCTTGTGACCGCATTTCCCCGCCCCTTTTACCCTCGTTCCGCTGTGGGAGAGTAGCTAGATAAAGATGGCGGACGTATTTTCTGAGAGCAGCGCGGAGGAAAGCCCTGAACCCAATACTTCCAGAGCTAGGAAGAGGTTTAAGGCCAAAAACATGTCTTTCGAAGAGATGGTGGAGATGGTGGACATCTTAAGAAAAGAAGATTACGATGGGAAAAATGGCCCCTATCCCAAACCCAATATCCGGAAGGACAGAATAATGAGTACAGTAGTGAGCACTTTGGAGAACACATTTGGTGTCCGAAGAGCTAAAGATCAACTCCGCAAACGCTGGTCGGATATAAAATCCAGGGAGCCAGATCAATACAGGAGAATAAAAAAAGGCGCTCCAAAAAAGTGAGTACTTTGCGCTTATTTGACGTTCGTACCTACCCGTTCGTAAAAGTTGGTGAATCTGGCGTATTAAACTGTCGTCTGCTTGATCGTTCGTATGACTGTACGTAAATGGCGCGTATCAGTATATGGTATTGGTTTAGGTTTTTTATTTGTTATTTTTTTTATTGTTGTTAAATGCTACCTTGAATTGTGACATTCAATTTAGGATATCCTTGTGTACATATCTTTATAGCTACAACTGTTTCATCACTTTATTCAGTGTAATGTATTGTAATTAAGATATAGATATATAAGTTCCACATCTCAACTGGGGATAATTTCGTGTGTAGTTTGGGACATCATAGAACATTTTTTGAGATCATCACACACAGGGACTCAAGGGGATGATTCTGGTGTGTCCATCTATGAAACTTGGCTAAATGATGTAAAGTATCACAGTTTGTTTAAAGGCTAGGTTCACACTGCTGCTATGTATGAGATCAGATGTGGTTCGCACCGCACTGTAGTGCAAATCACATGTGATCTCTGTGCAATGCGATTTCAGCCATACAGGTAGTATGGCAGAATTTGCATGGCATCCGGCACAAACTTGTACAGGACCCTTTTTTTAAGCCACAGCAGAATCGGATCGCATGGGTGTTCACACCATGCGATCCGATTCCTGTCTGAGTTTGCAGATCGCACTGCAATATGCAAACTGATCTGGGGGTGTCATTAAAGGTTTCACTGACACTCCCAGCAGTTTGCATAAGGTCGTGTGAACTGCCTCCGGGAGGCATGCGATGTGGGAACCCACAGTAGATTTGCAGCTTTCACGCATCACAGCAATGTGAACCCAGCCTAAAAGGTAATTTAAATGATGTATTCAACTAGGATTTTGTAACAACTAGCTAATAATTGTACACCACTTCGAACCAATGTTTAATATTCAGATTTCTGGATTCAAATATCACTGGGCTTAAAAGTCTACCTTTTTTGGTTTGTTTCATTCTCATAGGGGAACAAAGACTCAGACATGAGTTGGAGCAGCCCAGGACCCCTCGACCTCACCAGCCTGATTGGGCAGTTAGCCCAAGCCCAGTGCCAGAGGACCCCAGCCCAGTGCCAGAGGACCCCAGCCCAGTGCCAGAGGTGGAGGGGCCAGAGGTGGAGGTAGAAGAAGAGGTGGTGGAGGTACTCACCCCACAAAGTGAGTGTCTGACAACGCAGCTTAAGGTAAACCATTAATGCCTGCATATGTTAACACTATTTTTTTTTCTACACCTTTTTTAGATGATGATCTGGTTGTAGAAGGACAAGCCGCAGAGCCATTTACAACTGACAGCGCCCAGAGGCTGATTGGGCAGATCATAGTCTGGAATGGCGAGTTTGATTGCATGCGGAACCAGATCCGCAACATGCACAGGCAGTTGGACACCATTCAGCAGCAAATGAAGAACATGATCGATGTTTTGGGGAGAATCTAAGCCCCTTTTCCCTAAAATGCAAGATCATGTTCTTCATTTGCTTGCAAAAATCATTTTATGTTTTTTGAAATTTTAATTCAGTTTTTTAGAGTCCAAATTTAGAAGATGCACACAGTGTGTCAACATGTGCTATGTGCCATCAGAAGATCTCAAAACGCATCCATTGATCACTCATAATGGGAGATAGCACATGTTGACATTACCAATTTTTGGTGCACATCTTCTAAATTTGGCTTTTACCCTTGTTTTATGTAAATAGTTCAACTTTTAACATCCAACAAATATGTATGTGTGTATATATCTAGATTTTTTATTCTTTTCAAATAAATAAAAAAAAAAAAAATTATATATATATATTGTTTACTACAAAAAATCTATATTGTTTACCAAAAAAAATAAAAAATAAGATATTGTTTACTACAAAAAATCTATATTGTTTACCAAAAAAAATAATAATAATATATTGTTTACTACAAAAAATCTATATTGTTTACCAAAAAAAAAAAAAAAGAGGCACTTGTTTCAATGTGCACTATTACAACTTTTCTAAAAAGATATGTGTGTGTGTGTGTGTCTCCTTCTTTCAATACTCAATACCTTTTTGGGAAGTAATTTTGTGTTTTCTATGACAAAGGACCTTATTTCCTATTGGGAAAAAAAAAATAAAACACTTTGCAATACAAATGCACTATGACAGGAATATGCAATTAGTGGAAATCCAGCTGTTGCATAACTAAAAGTCCCATGAAGCATAGCAAGACTGAAAGCTACAAGCATGAGACCCAGAGGCATGATGGACTTGTAGTTTTGCACCAGCTGCAGGTCCGCCAATTGCATATCCCTGAATTAGGAGAATGTAGGAGACAACCACCTTGAAAAGCAAACAAGAACCAAACTTAAAAATTTGATCAGACAATATATATTTGAACAAAAGGAAATCTTTATTGCTCAGCTGGCATTGGAATAGCCCCCCTACCATTAAAATAGGTGACATACTGGTCACGCACCTCATGTGCTGTTTGGGGGGCTAAGCCAAGATGGGCATGATCCAGCCCTGTGAGTTCAGGAATTAGTCCGGCCTCAGGCCCAATTGGCTGCAGGTAATGGGTTCCTGAATGTTTTCTTAAAAAGTTGTGTAAAATGCAGCAGCAGAGAATGACATAGTTCAGTTTGTACTCTGCCAAGTTTATTGCTGTCAAAAACAGACGGAACCGGCTGGCCATAATACCAAAGGCATTCTCCACAACCCTTCTTGCTCTGGCCAGCCGGTAATTAAAAACCCTCCTCTCCGGGGTGAGGGTCCTTTGGGGGAAGGGCTTCATCAAATGGTCACTCAGACCGAACGCTTCATCAGCGATAAAAACAAAAGATAGACCCTCCACATTATCAGCATCTGGTGGCAAGTCCAGGCCACCAGTGATGAGATGGTGGCAGAACTCGGTCTGCCTAAACACTCCTCCGTCTGACATCCGGCCGTTCTTCCCCACATCCACATAGATAAAGTCATATTGTGTTGACACCACCGTCATTAACACCACACTATGGAACCCCTTATAATTCCAGTAGTAGGACCCCGAATGGGGTGGGGGCACAATCCGCACATGTTTCCCGTTGATCGCCCCCTCCACAGTTGGGAAAGTCCCAACGGGCAGCGAACTGGGAAGCCACAGTCTGCCATTCCTGTGGCGTGGAAGGAAACTGGGGAGTCAAACACAGGTAAAAAAAAAAAATTTGTCATTAAATCAAAACAATTCATAACAAATAAAACTCAAAAACATTTTGGAACAGCAGTTAAACAAATATTGAAAATGTTTTTCTGCAAAAAAAAAACAAATAGACGGCCCAATTCCCAGATTACTCAGCCCTCTGATGGACCAGGGGACATAAGTTATGTGGGTGAGTGGGGTGGGGGGCCTAATTAATGAGTATACAATCCCTGAAACCAATTTGAGTGGGTTGGGGGCCTAATTAATGAGTATACAATCCCTGAAACCAATTTGAGTGGGGTGGGGGCCTAATTAATGAGTATACAATCCCTGAAACCAATTTGAGTGGGGTGGGGGCCTAATTAATGAGTATACAATCCCTGAAACCAATTTGAGTGGGGTGGGGGCCTAATTAATGAGTATACAATCCCTGAAACCAATTTGAGTGGGGTGGGGGCCTAATTAATGAGTATACAATCCCTCAAACCAATTTGAGTGGGGTGGGGGCCTAATTAATGAGTATACAATCCCTGAAACCAATTTGAGTGGGGTGGGGGCCTAATTAATGAGTATACAATCCCTGAAACCAATTTGAGTGGGGTGGGGGCCTAATTAATGAGTATACAATCCCTGAAACCAATTTGAGTGGGGTGGGGGCCTAATTAATGAGTATACAATCCCTGAAACCAATTTGAGTGGGGCGGGGGCCTAATTAATGAGTATACAATCCCTGAAACCAATTTGAGTGCGGTGGGGTCCTAATTAATGAGTATACAATCCCTGAAACCAATTTGAGTGGGGTGGGGGCCTAATTAATGAGTATACAATCCCTGAAACCAATTTGAGTGGGGTGGGGGCCTAATTAATGAGTATACAATCCCTGAAAACAATTCCAAAAGGGTGGGGGCCTAATTAATGAGTATACAATCCCTGAAAACAATTCCAAAAGGGTGGGGGCCTAATTAATGAGTATACAATCCCTGAAAACAATTCCAAAAGGGTGGGGGGCAGTAAAACAGTACAATGGAGCTGACAATATGAATTAAGAGAAAAACAGTCTCGGCTGTGGGTGTATAGGGGCCCAGGATTGTATGCTGGGGACGTTAGTGAAAGCAAATATGCACGTGGGACACAAAAAGGTAAAAGCAATAAAAAAATGACACAAAAAAAAATATATAATAAATCAAAAAAAGAATTGCATGTATTCATATAAAGGGGACATTCACAGCATATTCCTGTCATGGATATTAAAAGTCATGATGAAATTAATACAAACATACAATGCAATATTAAAAGAACAAACTTACCTTCATATATTCCTTCTGCAGGACCCGAATAATGGCAGAACAGGTCTCTGGAATAATGATCCCCAGAGCCTGGGGGGAGATGCCTGTAGAGAACTTGAGGTCCTGAAGGCTTCTCCCTGTCGCCAAGTAGCGCAACGTGGCGACGAGCCTCTGCTCCGGAGTGATGGCTTGCCGCATGCAGGTATCCTGCCTGCTGATATAAGGGGTCAGCAAAGCCAGCAGACGGTGAAAAACGGGGTCCGTCATCCTGAGATAATTCCTGAAATCATCAGGATTATTCTGACGGATCTCACGGAGTAAAGGCATATGCGAGAATTGGTCGCGCTGGCGCAACCAATTCTTTGTCCATGAACTCCTCCTCGCCCTGTTCACAGACTGGGCTCGGGTCAAAGTATTAACCCCAACACCAAGCCCCCATATAGCACGAACTTGCGAACGAGTACGTCCACTCTCCATGGCTTTGAAACGGTCGGCTGGACAAACAAGCTTAACTGAACGCACTGAAGAACAGCCAGACCTATGAAGAACGATCTGAAACCCAGAAACGAGCGGACCAGAAGCGCCTAACAACAGGTACCAACTGATCCACGCATACCAAAAGACAGATACAAACCTCACAGGCAGACTGCGCCGCAGAAAACGGACGAAATAAGCTGAAGTCTGAAAAGCGCGAATCGTCTCTAACCAAACTTCCACTAACGCAAAGTCAGCAGAAGGAGCCCAAAGGGCGCTTTGCTGTGTCTTGGACTTCCTATTTCTAGTCCCGTCGTACGTGCTGTACGTCATCACGCAAGCTTTCGTCTGACTGTTTGTGTATCCGTGTGTGGTCAAGTCCGTTCAGTAGAAAGTACGCCGGATTGTCAGTAGGATTGTCTGACGGACTAAGTACGTCATACAATTCGATCGTGTGTACGCGGCATAAGAGTTTGTGAACTAAGGTTAAAAATACCTGTACCAACTATGTTCTTGGTCTTTTTGGACTGAGTACGCCTCCCCCCTCAAGTTCCTCTCTTAACTCCACCACCCTTTTGATGCCTTGGTTGGGCCTGGGAAAACCCCAACTCTCTTGTCCAGAATTACCCACCAAGTTACTATTACTGTAATCCCCTTGATTGGGACCATAATAGCATTACATAGTAATCCATATTAGTGTACTAATACCAACTTGGGTATAGGTATTGTAAAAATTAGTGATCTACTAATAGACATAAAGTATATGAATATGATAGTGCAGCATAATAATGCAATAATAATGAGGGATGCACTAGCAACTAAGCCATAAGGCTAATAGTGCAAGAAAACAACCTAATAAAAATGAAAAATAATATTGCCTTTGTATAAAAAGTTCTCCCGTGTGACCTAACTAGTACTTAGTGGCCATAGACAAACCGCTTAGCAGGGACCCATCTATTCCACATAGACATGTGCAGAGTAAAATATTTTGTTTCGGAATTTCGTTTTCGTCCGAAAAATTAATTTATTTAGTTACTCCCGAAATTCGTATTTATTTCGTTTTTCGTTCAAAAATTGCATTCGTCCGAAAATCCACATGAATTACAGTCGAATCTGTCTTTGAAGGCTTATGGTGTCTGTCGAATGTATAAAGAAGATTCGACTGAGCTAGTATATAGCATACTTCGTGTGAACTTTAGAACCCTATTAAAGTCTATGGGACTCCAACGTTCAAAATGGCTAATATGCAAGTTACCCTCCTAAAAAGTGTTTGAGGACCCGGGTCCTGCCCCAGGGGACATGTATCAATGCAAAAAAAAGTTTTAAAAACGGCCGTTTTTTCGGGAGCAGTGATTTTAATAATGATTAAAGTGAAACAATAAAAGTGTAATATTCCTTTAAATTTCGTACGTGTGGGGGGGTGTCTATAGTATGTCTGTGAAGGGGCGCATGTTTCTGGTGCTTAGAACTGTCCCTGCACAAAGTGTCATTTATGCAGGAAAAAAAGTCCTTTAAAATTACTCGCAGCTATTATGAATTGTCGGCTCCGTAATACAGAGAACACTCATTGAAAGTCATTGATAAAAAAATAAAAATAAATAAAAAGCGTGGGGGTCCCCCAAATTCAATTACCAGGACCTTCAGGTCTGGTATGGATATTAAGGGGAACCATGCGTCAAATTTAAAATAAAATTGACGTGGGGGTCCCCCTAAAAATCCAGACCCTTTATCCGAGCACGCAACCTGGCAGGCCGCAGGAAAAGAGAGGGGGACGAGAGAGTGGCCCCCCTCCCTCCTGAACCGTACCGGAGAAGGGCCTCATCCCCACAACCGTGGCCGGTGGTTGGACCCCTACCATTTCTCAAAGAAAGTGTAAAAAATTGTTAAATAAGACAAACACACTTTTGAAAAATTCCTTTATTAAAAAAAAAAAAAAAGATTCCAGCGGTGGTAATCCACTCTTGCTATCCAGCGACGGACGATCCTCTCTCCGGGGTCCAGCAATGGCTCATCTGAATCAGCGCAGCGAATCCATCCATCTTCTGTCTCCACGGAGGAGACACTGCGGGATCCCGGCGGCCTGACGTTTGTTATATGCGGAGGGCGGGGCCACCCGTCACCTGACCCCGCCCCCTCTGACGCAAGGGGAAACCCGGGTTTCCCCGTGACGTATGGGTGACCCCGCCCCCTCTGATGTAACGAAAAACTGACTGTGTTACATCAGAGGGGGGCGGGGTCACCCATACATCACGAGGAAACCCAGGTTTCCCCTTGCGTCAGAGGGGGGCGGGGTCAGGTGACGGGTGGCCCCGCCCTCCGCATATAACAAACGTCAGGCCGCCGGAATCCCTGCAGTGTCTCCTCTGTGGATCAGATCATCCATCGCTGGACCCCGGAGATCCGTCGCTGGATAGCAAGATTGGATTACCATCGCTGGAATCTTTTATTTATTTATTTTTATTTTTAATAAAGGAATTTTTCAAAAGTGTGTTTGTCTTATTTAACTATTTTTTACACTTTCTTTGTGAAATGGTAGGGGCACTTTTATACCTCCTTACCATTTCAAACAGGGGGGGCGGGATCTGGGGGTCCCCTTGCTAAAGGGGGCTTTCAGATTCTGATAAGCCCCCCGCCCACAGACCCCCACAACCACCGGCCACCATTGTGGGGATGAGGCCCTTCTCCACATCAACATGGGGACAAGGTGCTTTTAGGGGTCACAGACCCCCAAAGCATCCTCCCAATGTTGAGGGCATGTGGCCTGGTACGGTTCAGGAGGGAGGGGGGGCCACTCTCTCGTCACCCCCTCTTTTCCTGCGGCCTGCCAGGTTGCGTTCTCGGATAAAGGGTCTGGTGTGGATATTTAGGGGGGACCCCACGTCAATTTTTTTTTAATTTGACGCAGGGAGCCCCTTAATATCCATACCAGACCTGAAGGGCCTGGTAATTGAATTTGGGGGACTCCCACGCTTTTTATTTATTTATTTATTTATTTATTTATTTTATTTTTTATCAATGACTTTCAATGAGTGTTCTCTGTACTACGGAGCCGACAATTCATAATAGCTGCGAGTGATTTTAAAGGACTTTTTTTCCTGCATAAATGACACTTTGTGCAGGGACAGTTCTAAGCACCAGAAACATGCGCCCCTTCACAGGCATACTATAGACCCCCCCCCCCCCGTGCGAAATTTAAAGGAATATTACACTTTTATTGTTTCACTTTAATCATTATTAAAATTACTGCTCCCGAAAAAAACTTTTTTTTTGCATTGATACATGTCCCCTGGGGCAGGACCCGGGTTCCCAAACACTTTTTAGGACAGTAACTTGCAGAATCTTTTCTCTCTGTCAAATCTTTTTTCTCTGTCGAATATTTTCTCTATATAATCTTGGACTAATAGAGGTAAGGTTAGGCACATTCGACCACAGGTTCTATAGACACAGATTGTTATTGTCAGAGTCACGTCGAATCTCCTATTCTATATCAAACTGTTGTAACAACTAAAACGAAAATAAAGCATTTATTTATGTCGGATCTTTCATTTTTCGGATTCTGTGCTTTCGTTATCGTTTGTCAAAACGAAAATAGCTGAAATTCGGACGAAAATGCATTCGGACAAAAACGAATGCGCATGTCTAATTTCACATGGGGGAAGTAGAAATACTCCAGTAACTGCCAATGTCATGCGGACGGCTAATTTGGGGGAGAGGGCGCCTGCACCTGAGCAAGAGAACCTATGGCGCCAAAGTTCCCCCATCAAAAGCCGCCTAGATGGATAATCAGCGTATGTGTCATGTCAAAACTGACGTCATACGTAAAATGCTGAATGCGTGGCGTCGATGCGCAATAGGAACATCCGCCCAGTCACCCGCGTCACAAGGGCAGAGGGGGAAGGGGAGGGCCCCAAGTGTGCATCGCAGCGCCCGGGAAAAAGACCCCCAGCCAGTACCCACAGCCATCAAGAAGGAGTATAACTAACTGGGAGACCTAACAGGGTCAATTTGGTCAATCGTTTAATCCCTCTAAAGTAAAAACTATTGGGCCAGAAATCACAAGAGAGATCTATAGTAACTATAATAATTAGGCTGTTAATAGACAATACCAAGAATTAAAAATACATATGGTAGTCGGGAATGCAAACTTCCATCCCTATTATGTATATGAGAAGAAAGATATGATTATTATGTTGAATAAACCTTATAATCGTGCTACTAGTTCATGTTTTGTTACTGTGTACATGCCATAACACTATGTGATTGGGTTATCTGCTACTGTATACCCATCAGTCATTCTCTGTTCAGGTTCATTTTGGCAGCATGCTTCATATAAAGTCCCAGTTCATAATTGGTTAACCGGCCTGCTGATTAATCGGCCTGCATACAGAATGCATTATTTGTTTACATATCAGGAAATACAGTGCAGCACACGTACAGCTCAGTACACCATCCATACATGTCAGTAAGTGCCTGAGAACATGTGCATGTTTGAGGAGCAATGACTCATGGGACATATAGTCCTGGGCAGTAAGTGAAATGGTTCTAAAGTCAAAAGTTTTTTTTACCTTGTTATAGGGGCACTCTGCTATACTTTACAGCTTTCTATTGGGGCACTCTGAAGGCAGGAGCCAGAAGCGTTAGTCGGGGACCCTAAAAGAGGAGAATCAGGGCTGCTCTTTGCAAAACCATTGCACAGAGCAGATAAGTATAATATGTATGTTTTATTTAAAAAAAAAAAAAATCACTTAACTCTGTGCAGGGAAGATTAGCATCTGAACTCAGAGAAGGTGGATACAAAAAAAGCATGCTGCCGTAACTACTAAACACCTTAGACCTGGTTCACACCTATGTGATTTTTATTTATTTTGCTGCTTTTTGCAGAAACGCACTACAGTTCATTTAACATGGTTTCTTATTGGACACGTTCACATCTATGCTTTTTTCAGCCGCTGCGTATTTGGAAATTACTTTTTTTTTTTTACTGCAAAACGGTGCTTTTTTTTGGTTCAATAGAATGGAGAAGCTACAGAAAAGCATGTAGTGCATTTTTGCAGCAACTTGCATTTTTTTAAATCTGCCCAACAAAAAATTGGGCAAAAAAAAAAAAAAATGCAAGACGCAAATTGCAGCAAAAACACAGAGCAAAACAGTTTAGGCTGGATTCACACCTATGCATTTTTAGTGCTTTTTGCATTTTGAAGATTTGCAATACAGTCCATTTAAGCTCGATTCACATCTATGCATGTTGCTTTTGAGCGTTTTTGCAGTGCTTTTTGTGTTGCTTGTCGCGTTTTTGGACATGCGTTTTTACCGCGATTTTGCCGTGATTTTGCTGCGATTTGCGCTTTTTTCCATTTTTTTTTACACTGTGGTTGCTTAGCAACCAGATATATACAGTAAAAAAACGAAAAAAAAACGCAAAACGCAAATCGCGGCAAAAACGATGTAAAACACGGTAAAACAGGGTAAAAACGCGGTAAAAACTTGGTACTTGCATTTTTGATGCAGGTCCATTGACTTCTATTACATGCAAAACGCTGCATTTTGCATGAAAAAAAGTCCCCGACCCTTTCCAAAAACGCAGAGGCACAAAAATGCATTCATGTGAACATGTTCCATAGGAACCCATGTTAAAACATTTCCTTGCATTTCTTCAAAATGCATCAAAATACGCTAGTGTGAATCGAGCCTTAGGCTGGATTCACACCTATGCATTTTTAGTGCTTTTTGCATTTTGCAGATTTGCACTACAGAACGTGTTCCGTTAAATGGACTGTAGTACAAATCTGCAAAATGCAAAAAGCACTAAAAATGCATAGATGTGAATCCAGCCTTAGAAAGAGATCAAAAGCAAACTGCATAGGTGTGAACTGAGCCTTATGCTGGCCATAAACACATCGATTTTCGAGAATATTCATACGAAAAATCTTTGTACCTTCGCTGAACAAAAGAATGTCATTTGAAAATTTTCACTTTTAACATTCAGTTTTAAAATTAATGTAATTTCTGAACAAAAACCGCATACACTGTCTGAAAATTCCTTTTGACCAAGCAGTTTTCTATTCTGCTCCTTCAAACTTTCCCGTCACTGTCATAGAAAAGAACGTCGATTTGACCCCACTAACGATTAGAAAAAAAAAAAAAAAAAGAATATCATTTGAAAATTTTCACTTTTAACATTCAGTTTTAAAATTAATGTAATTTCTGAACAAAAACCGCATACACTGTCTGAAAATTCCTTTTGACCAAGCAGTTTTCTATTCTGCTCCTTCAAACTTTCCCGTCACTGTCATAGAAAAGAACGTCGATTTGACCCCACTAACGATTAGAAAAAAAAAAAAAAAAGAATGTCATTTGAAAATTTTCACTTTTAACATTCAGTTTTAAAATTAATGTAATTTCTGAACAAAAACCGCAAACTGCATAGGTGTGAACTGAGCCTTATGCTGGCCATAAACACATCGATTTTCGAGAATATTCATACGAAAAATCTTTGTACCTTCGCTGAACAAAAGAATGTCATTTGAAAATTTTCACTTTTAACATTCAGTTTTAAAATTAATGTAATTTCTGAACAAAAACCGCATACACTGTCTGAAAATTCCTTTTGACCAAGCAGTTTTCTATTCTGCTCCTTCAAACTTTCCCGTCACTGTCATAGAAAAGAACGTCGATTTGACCCCACTAACGATTAGAAAAAAAAAAAAAAAAAAAATACATACATATATATATATATATATATATATATATATATATATATATATATATATATATATATATATATATATATATATATATATATATATATATATATATTTATTTTTTAAGGGAAATCTTGTTTTTGTATATATTACAGTTCTGTCTGAAAATCGACAAAACAGTTTTTCATTTTTTTTCCCTTGAACCACTTCAGCCCCAGAAGATTTGAGTGCTCAATGACCAGGCCATTTTTTGCGATACAGCAGTGCGTCACTGTAACTGACAATTGCCCGGTCGTGCGATGCTGTACCCAAACAAAATTGACGTCCTTTTTTTTCCCCACCCACAAATAGAGCTTTCTTTTGTTGGTATTTTTATCATCTCTGCGGTTTATATATATATATATTTTTTTTTTTTTTTTTGCGCTATGAACAAAATAAGAGTGACGATTTTGAAAAAATAACTTTCTCTTATATTCATCGCCCGACACCGCTCCTTTCATAACCATTGTGTTGTTATGCCCTATTACTAGGAGATACTAGGCATTAGTTGTAATACAACACTCAGAACTTAGTTCTGCCCAGGGGGTGGTCCCTTGGGCAACAACCCTTCACCCTGTCATGCAGTCATCAGTTTTATTTTGCCTAGTGAAGGAGAAGGACCTAGGAATCCTGTGGGCCCATCGATCCATGCTTTTTTTTATGCAGAAGCATGACTTTTTGCGCAAGATGAATGATCCTGTGATCTACTATCAATAGCTGGCTGGGTGACAGGCTGGATACTCTTATCCTTGTAGTCTCCCCAGTCAGGCCATCGAACGTGTGCAGGCCACAGCTACGCGCTCGGCAGGCCACGAAAAAACTTCAGCTCCAGAGGTGGTCGTGAGCTTTGATGTCTGCGTCACAGTATGCTGGGCCAGCAGCCACCCTGTACTGATCAGTGAGTGGGTCTGTGATGGAATGTCTCCCAGCTCTTCAGGACTGGTAAGTACAGCTCTCCTTGCTGCGGCTGGGCTGAGCAGCTGGGCATTCCAGTCACTGTCCTAAGTCCCCTTAAGGTGGCAGACAGGGTAGGGTCAGCATGGCTTTAGAAACTGGTGTTTCTTCCCCCGAAATCCAGGCAATTGGAACTGGGTCACCTGCAGACTGCGCAGTGCCCATGGACACCCTGGCAGCGGTCCTCAATACGTTTGTTGCCAAGATGGAGGAGGTGCGTGGGTAGAAGGGTGCAATAAAGCGGCCCCTGCCCCCCGTCCTCTGGAAAGAGCTCTGACGCAGACTCGGGCCCTGCTGAGGCTGGTGACCCCTGCTCTGTCTTGTCAGATGATGCTGACCAGGACCGTTCGGACAGTGAGGATGAGTCCCCGCCCGGGTCCGTGTGTGACAAAGCGCTTGTTGGAGCACTTATCACAGCTGTGCATGATACCCTGAAGATTCAGGAGCCAGCAGATCCCTCTGCTGATGTAGAGGTCTCCTTTTGGCCCCCGCAAACCAGCAAGTTCACCTAAGGTGTTCCCGTATCGGACTTATTTTGACAAGTTCATTTACAAAGAATGGGGTTGCCCGCAATGGACCTTTTCGGTCCCCAAATACATGGAGGTGCGTTACCCTTCTCAATAAATGGTCAGCTCCTCTGGTCGTGGACCCCCCAGTATCCAGGTTAAATAAAGTAACCACAATGCCAGTAGAGGGGACTCCTGCATTCAAGGATCCCACGGACAGGAAGGCTGAGGCAGTGGCTCGTTCCTTGTTTACGGTTGTGGGGTCAGCCATGCGACCAGTACTGGCATCCGCACTTGTGTCACACACTGAGTGGGCAAAACTTTTGCACTGTGAATTGGGAGAGTAACAGGCTTCTCCTGTCTGCGTGGAAATAGCAGACCAACTAGTGCAAGGCCTTAAGTGCATCTGTGACACAGCCCTTGATACTCTCTCACTGTTATCCAAGGCTTCAGTGTCAGCTGTGGTGCTGAGGCGCCTGATTTGGCTAAAATGCATCCAAAAAAGCCCTGACTGATCTCCCCTTCCTTGGCGACCTGCTCTTTGGAGCCTCTTTGGGTGACATTATTAAAAATGCCACCGGTGGTAAGAGTACCTTACTCCCACAGGCCAGGAAGGCTAAGGAGCCACGCTGTAGGCAAAGGCCCTCTTTTTCCTCTCACAAACGTCCCCAGCCCGACAAGACGACCACGGACGGACAAAAATGTCCCTGGAACCACAAGCCTGCGAACAAAAGTTCTACCACATGAAGGTTTGCCCCCACCCATGTCGCCTTCGGGAGTTTGCAGCCCGGTGGTCCTCTCGGCTATCCGACCAATGGTTCTGCGATCTGATTTCCTCAGGCTACAACATAGAGTTTCTCTCTTGGCCGCTAAACAGATTCTTCCCCTCCAGCATACCCGTATCCCTGGCTCCCTGGGAGGCCCTCTTAGGGGCCGTAAGGGACCTACTGAGTCACGGGGTGGTTGTACCGGTTCCGGAATCATAAGGTTTCCAGGGATTCTACTCAAATCTGTTTGGATGTACCCCTTCCTTCTTGGGAACTACAATCTTGGACCTAAAAGCCCTTAATCACTTTGTAAAAATGCAGAGGTTCAGAATGGAATCTGTTTGGCTCAGTAGTCGCTCCACTCCATCAAGGTGACTCCCTGACAACCTTAGACATCCAGCATGCGTACCTGCACATAGTCATATGCCTTCGGCATCAAAAGTTCCTGCGATTTGCTGTCGGGGAAGCCCACTACAAGTTTGTGGCTCTTCCTTTTGGTCTGGCATCAGCCCCCCCCGAGTCTTTACCAAGGTATTGGCTCCAGTTTTGGCTTTGCTGCGGCAACGTGGGATCGCGATTGTGCGATACCTAGATGATCTCCTCCTGAGGGCACCTTCCACCTCAGAATTAGAGGAGGAAGTGGCGATCACCACGCAGACTCTGCAAGAATTTGGGTGGCTGTTGAACCTAAAGAAGTCGGTGATTGTACCAACCCAGCATCTGGAGTACCTAGGCTTGCTGCTGGACTCCATGGAAGCGAGAGTTTTTCTCCCTTCAGACAAACTGCAGACTCTCAGATCCACGGTAAAACTGCTTATGAAACGCAAGTGTTCGTCACTCCGCTTTTGCATGCGAGTCCTGGGACTCATGGTAGCCTCCTTCGAGGCAATACCTTATGCCCAGTTCTACAGCAGAGTCCTGCAGAAGGAGATTTTAACAAAATGGGACAAATCTCAGTTGTCCCTGGATCGACAGATCCAAGTGAGCCAGTCAGTCAGAGGCTCACTGATCTGGTGGCTGAGGTCCCCGGTGATTCAGTCCAAAAAATCGTTCCTACCTCTTAAGTGGACAGTGATCACAATGGACGCCAGCCTATCCGACATGGGTGGAGTGATGGGGGTTCAGTCGGCTCAGGGCCTCTGGTCGACGGAAAAATCCAAGTTGCCAATCAATCTCCTCGAATTGAGAGCGATCAGGCTGTGCCTCTCCACATGGTCGATGAGAGTTCAGGGGCGTCCGATCAGGATCCAGTCAGGCAATGCCACAGCTGTGGCATACGCCAATCACCAAGGGGGAACAAGGAGCTCAGCCGCTGCACGGGAGGTCTCTCACATACTTCGGTGGGCAGAACCACACGTACCGGCCTTGTCTGCCATTTACATCCCGTAAGTGGAGAACTGGCAGGCGGACTGAGTCGCCAGATGCTGGACCCAGGAGAATGGGCGTTGCATCCGGAGATATTCAGGTTACTGTGCCTGAGGTGGGACACATCAGACGTGGATCCTTCTGGCCTCCCGTCTCAATCAGAAGTTACCAAGATTCGTGTCCAGGACAAGAGATCCGGGGGCAGACTCGTCAGACGCGCTGGTGGCTCCGTGGGATCAGTACCAGCTGATATACGCCTTTCCTCCACTGAAAGTGTTACCACGCCTGCTTCGCAGAGTAGAAGCCGAGGGGATCCCAGTAATACTGGTTGCCCCAGATTGGCCTTAGCGTCCTTGGTACGCAGACCTAGTGCATCTGGTGGCAGACGCTCACTGGCAATTGCCGTTGCGAGAGGAACTTCTGTCGCAAGGTCCGATTCTCCATCCTGCTTTACCATCGCTGGCTTTAACGGCATGGCTATTGAGAGCCAGGTGTTGAGGAACCGAGGTCTGTCGGATTCAGTGATCCCAACTATGTTGAGCGCATGAAAATCTTCTTCTCGCAAGATATACCATCGTACCTGGAAAGCCAAATCGCCATGTGTGAGGATAAAGGATGGCATCCGCGCTCCTTTTTTCTATATCCAGGATCCTGCTGTTTCTTCAGCAAGGAGTAGACCAGAAATTGGCGTTAAGCACCATTAAGGGGCAAATTTCAGCCTTGGCTGTCTTTTTTCATCAACCCCTGGCGTCTCACTCATTAGTGAGTACCTTTGTTCAGGGGGTACGACATTTAGTCCCTCTGGTGCGTCCACCGTTACCCCCATGGGATTTGAACCTGGTGTTATCGGCGCTTCAAAAACCGCCGTTTGAAAATGTCAGGGAGATTACCCTGTTGACTCTTTTCCAGAAAGTGGTCTTTCTAGTGGCCATCACATCGGCCAGGAGGGTTTTGGAACTCGCGGCCTTGTCTTGCAAGTTGCCCTATCTGGTTATCCACAAGGATAAGGTGGTGTTGCGTCCGCAACTGTCTTTTCTACCGAAAGTGGTCTCGGCTTTTCATATCAATGAGGACATTGTATTGCCATCTCTGTGTCCTAAGCCAAAGCACCCTAAGGAGGTGGCCCTTCACGCTCTGGATGTGGTTCAGGCTCTGAAGGTGTGTTAGTCTGCCACTGGTCCCTTTCGGAAGTCAGACTCACTATTTGTTTTGGTGGCTGGTCCCAAGAAAGGCATGGCGGTCTCATCGGCCACCATTTCCAGATGGATCAGGCAGATTGTAGTACAAGCCTACGCCTTGAAGGGGCAGGTGCCCCCCTTTCGGGTCACGGCCCACTCCACAAGGGCAATCGGAACGCCTTGGGCCTTCCGACACCAAGCGCCTGTTGCTCAGGTGTGTAAAGCGGCAACCTGGTCATCTGTCCACACGTTTACCAAGTTCTAAGTGCCTGTTTTGGCTGCAAAGTTTTGCAGGCAGCCGTATAGTTGCAATTGAATATGCAATATATTTCCTTTTTTTTGGTAAAAACACAGTACCGTTAAGTTAATGCGCTGTTGCATTACATTCAGCAGTTTTTTTGTGCGGTTGTGGGTAGTCACTCTTGTTGAGGGTACCCTGGTTTTGTGGTGGATTTCTCCACGCACTGTTATTTTTTTGTGGGTAAGGTTTCACTAGTTCCCACTTGCCTTGGTGGATGAAGTTTTTATGCTGTTTTCCCACCCCTCGTTTGGCACTGCTTAAGGACGTCCCATTTTGTTACAGAGAGGAGCTGTGTCGGTCGGTGAACATAAGAGAACATAGAATTTTTTTGTACCCACCATAAAATCCTTCTCTGTAATTCACCGACCGACGGCACCCGCCCCTCCTTTTTCTCTTTACGTTATACTGCTTGTTGACGTACTGATGACTGCATGGCAGGGTGGAGGGTTGTTGCCGAAGGGACCACCTCCTGGGCGGAACTAAAGCCCCGTACACACGAGAGGACTTATGTCCGACAGACTTCAGAAGGAGTTCTGCCGGAGTTCTGCCGGAGTTCTGCCGGAGTTCCGACAGAGTTCTGACGGACTTTTCGAATGAGCGGACTTGGCCACACACAATCACACCAAACTCCGACGGATTCGAACGTGATGACGTACGACTGGACTCGAATAAGGAAGTTCATAGCCAGTAGCCAATAGCTGCCCTAGCGTCGGTTTTAGTCCGTCGGAATAGCATACACACGAGCAAATTTTTCGAACGGACCGGGTCCGGCGGAGTTCCGTCGGAAAAATTTGAAGCATGTTCCATATTCTAAAGTCCGTCAGACTTTGGCGAATCAAAAGTCCGTTGCAGCCCACACACGATCGAATAGTCTGACGGAATCAGTCCGTTGGACTTTGGATGTTGAAAAGTCCGCTCGTGTGTACGCGGCATAAGAGTTCTGAGTGTTGTATTACAACTAATGCCTAGTATCTCCTAGTAATAGGGCATAACAACCCAATGGTTATGAGAAGAGCTGTGTCGGTCTGTGAATTACAGAGAAAAGGATTTTACGGTGAGTACAAAAAATCCTATTATCTCTTACTTTTGCTATAATAAATATCCCAATTTTAAAAAGACAAGTTTTTTTTCCCTCAGTTTAGGCCAATATGTATTCTATATATTTGGTAAAAAAATAAAAAAACGCAATAAGCGCATAGTGATTGGTTTGCACAAAAGTTATAGCGTCTACAAAATGGGGGATAGATTTATGGCATTTTTTTTATTATTATTATTATTATTTTTTTTTACTAGTAATGGTGGCGGTGATCTGTGTTTCAGTGCACTGTGGCGATCAGTGCACTGATTACTGTATAAATGTCACTGGCAGGGAAGGGGTTAACTGTTTCCTAGGTGTGTTCTAACTGTAGGGGGGATGGGACTGACTAGGGGAGGAGAGAGATCGGTGTTCATACTTAGTATGAACACCGATCTCCCTCCTCTCCCCTGAGAGAACCGGGATTTGTGTGTTTACACACACAGATCCTGGTTCTCGCTCTGTCATGAGTGATTGCAGGTGCCTGGCGGTCATTGCGCCCGCTGAGCACTTGCATCGGCTCCGGGCACATGCGGCACATGCCTCCTATAGCGTCTTAAAGGACCGAGTACAGTTATGGCGGTTCACCCAGGGGAGCCAACCTTCCGCAGTAAAACTGCGGTGGCCAGTTGGGAACCAGGTAAATAAAAAAAATTTGATTATATTTACAGATTTAACTTCTCGTACATACAGTGCATCTCTTCTGATGTTCTCAGAGTGGATTAGAGATTTTGCTCCCTAACCATATAGTTGGTTATTTATATTTACAACTGCATATATATATATTTAAGAATAAATTGCCTTTTTTTTATACTTTACATATTGACTAAATTTTATGCCACACTTTTTTCTTTTTTTAAGATTATTATCTGATTAATCGACCAACTAATCGATTATGAAAATCGATAGTTGCAGTCCTACAAAAGTGTTCTTTCTGTGTGCCGCATCCCTACAAAAGTGTCTGATCTGTCCGCTGCAATGTTGCACTCCCACTAAAAATTGCTGATCGGAGCATGGCCTGTACAGTGATGTAGTAGGAAACAAGCAGAGTGAGCTCCTCTGGTTACAAACCAGCCCAAAATTTATATTGCCACAATGAGCACAGCACCGAGGAGTGAATCGGGAGCATGTCAACCGCCTAAAAGAACCACAGATGCGGTGGACAAGCTGGCAAAATACTGACATCAGGATAAAGTCCAGTCAGACCAAGATGGCGTGACTAAGATAGATGCTTTGGTAGGGAGGCTTTCTTTGTCATGTTCGCGGTGGATAGAGCTCACCACATCCCAGCAACCCACCCCCCCCCCCCCATCCTTTATTTCAAAGTTTCTTAACTTTAAAGACAGAGATAAAATCCTGAGATTGACCAGAGAGAAAGGAAATATCCCACTGGGCAATGGACATATGGCAGTCTTTCCGGAGTTATTTAATCACTTAAGGACCGCCGCATGTAATTATATGTCGGCACAATGGCATGGACAGGCACAAGCACGTACCTGTACATGCCTGCCTTCCAGCGGGTGGGGGGTCTGATCGGACCCCCTCCCGCTGGCTGCGGAATTTTGTTTCGCTTCAAGAGCGATCCGGGATGAGGGGATGGCCGTTGGTTTCTAGCCATCCCCTCGCGACCGCTCCTGGCGAATGAGAAGCTTCCCCTGCCTGTGTAGTGTAAACACAGGCAGGAGGCAGTGATGTCACTCTCCTCGTGGTGGTCTTTTTGACCGGACGGCGAGGAAAGAAGACATAATAGTAAGTGCACCAACACTACACTGACATGTAGGTACACATAGGCACACTTTCACCCCCAGTCACCCCCCTGATCACCCCCCGCTCCCCTCCCAGCCACAGTGCCACTGATTGCAGTGATCATTTATTTACTGATCACTGCATTTAGTGTCAGTTGTGACTGTAAAAAGTGTCAGGGCAGTTAGTGTTAGGTCCAGGGTAGCCCCCTACCCCCCCAATAAAGGTTTAACCCCTTGATTGACCCCCAGGTAACCCTTTCACCCCCTTTTGCCAGTGTCACTAAGCGGTCGTTTTTTCTGATCGCTGCATTAGTGTCACTGGTGCCGCTAGGTAGCTGGTTATTTTTTAGGTTCACCGCCAGGTTTTTATAGTATTAGGTACCCCCATATACAACCTAATAAAGATTTTAACCCCCTAATTGCCCCTAGAGTTAACCCTTTCACCAGTGATCACCGTATAAGTGTCACTGGTGACGCTGGTTAGCCAGTTTGTTATTTAGGCTCCCTGTCAGGTTTTTATATAGCTTCAGGGACCCCCATATACTACCTAATAAAGGTTTTAACCTCCTGATTGCCGCTAGAATTAACCCTTTCACCAGTGATCACCGTATAAGTGTCACTCGTGACGATGGTTAGCCAGTTAGTTATTTTGTTATTTAGGTTCCCCGTCAGGTTTTTATATAGCATCAGGTACCTCCATATACTACCTAATAAAGGTTTTAACCCCCTGATTGCCCCTAGTTAACCCTTTCACCAGTGATTACCGTATAAGTGTTACCGGTGATGCTGGTTAGTTAGTTTGCTTTTTATAGCATCAGGGCACCCACCATTTATTACCCAATAAAGGTTTAACCCCCTGATCACCCAGCGGGTGATATCAATTAGGTTTTAGGGTCAGATAGGGTCTGCGTCACCCCTGGCAGTGCTAGGTTAGTGCCAGTACCACTAACACCCACGTGCAAAGCATACACCTCCCTTAGTGGTATAGTATCTGAACAGATCAATATCTGATCTGATCAGATCTATACTAGCATCCCCAGCAGTTTAGGGTTCCAAAAAAACGCATTGTTAGTGGGATCAGTCCAGCACCTGCGTTTTGCCCCTCCGCCCAGCCCACCCAAGTGCAGTATCGATCGATCACTGTCACTTACAAAACGCTAAACACATAACTGCAGCGTTCGCAGAGTCAGGCCTGATCCCTGCGATCGCTAACAGTTTTATTTGGGAGCGTTTTATACAGTCGCTGACAGGCTAGGTGCTTTTTTACTTGTGAATCTCACTAGTGTACCACTAAATTTAGAGCCCAAAATGGCAAAGCGAAGGTACACTAGTGAAGAGACCTACACGTTTCTGAGCATGACAGATAGTGAAGAGGAAGTCACTCATCTGTCAGATTCAGGCTCAGTGAAATAAAACATGAATGCCCTTAGAAATCCTGAAGGCGGTGCTTGGTTTTCGGGGTCCCGTACGCGGCTAGGCTCCCAAAAAGTCCCCCACATGTGGTATCCCCGTACTCAGGAGAAGAAGCAGAATGTATTTTGGGGTAAAATTTCACATATGCCCATAGCATGTGTGAGCAATATATCATTTAGTGACTTTGTGCAAAAAAAAAAAAGTTTGTAATATTCCCGCAACTTGTGGCAAAATATAAAATATTCCATGGACTCAACATGCCTCTCAGCAAATAGCTTGGGGTGTCTACTTTCCAAAATGGGGTCATTTTGGGGGGTTTTGTACTATTTTGGTATTTTATGGCCTTCGAAACTGTGATAGGTAGTGTGGAGTGAAATCAAAAATTTGCACCCTTAGAAATCCTGAAGGCGGTGATTGGTTTTCGGGGAGCTGTACGCAGCTAGGCTCCCAAAAAGTCCCACACATGTGGTATCCCCGTACTCAGGAGAAGTAGTAGAATATATTTTGGGGTGCAATTCCACATATAACTATGGCATTTGTGAGCAATATATCATTTAGTGACAACTTTTTGTAAACACTTTTTTTTTTGTTATTATTCAATCACTTGAGACCAAAAAAATAATATTCAATAGGCTCAACATGCCTCTCAGCAATTTCCTTGGGGTGTCTAATTTCCAAAATAGGTTCATTTGGGGGGGGGGGGGGGTTTGTACTGCCCTGCCATTTTAGCACCTCAAGAAATGAGATAGGCAGTCATAAATTGAAACCTGCGTAAATTCCAGAAAATTTACTCTAGCTTGTAGATGCTATAACTTTTGCGCAAACCAATAAATATACGCTTATTCACATTTTTTTTACTAAAGACATGTGGCTGAATACATTTTGGCCTAAATGTATGATTAAAATTGAGTTTATTCGATTTTTCTTATAACAAAAAGTAGAAAATATCTTTTTTTTTCGAAATTTTCGGTCTTTTTCCATTTATATCGTAAAAAATAAAAATCGCAGAGACAATCAAATACCATCAAAAGAAAGCTCTATTTGTGGGAAGAAAAGGACGCAAATTTCATTTGGGTACAACATTGCATGACCGCACAATTACCAGTTAAAGCAGTGCAGTGCAAAATTGTAAAAAGACCTCTGGTCCTTAGGCTGACAATTGATCCGGGGCTTAAGTGGTTAATGAGGTTCAAAGAAGAGCACCATTCCAAGATGTTAAACGGCGGCTGAGGGTTTTGCATCTTAAATATGCCATGCTGTTCCCTGCCAGACTAAGACTGGAGGAAGATGGCCGCATTCAGTTTTTTGAAGATCGTAAGACTGCTGCAGTCTGGCTGGATCAGTGCGGATGCCTGGCAATGTGACATGCTGCCCATTGACACTGTGTGAGTACAATCGCCCCTGCCCCACCAAATACTGGAGGAGTTACCCCCCCATTGTTTCCCCTCTCCTCAGCTACCCCATACACCCTGACCATCCCCTGTTTGAGTGAGAGAGCCATTGTGGGTCTGGGAAAGGACTTTATACTGTGATCCATATGAGGGGGGGGGGGGGGGGTAAAACAGACTCCATATCATGCAAGGACAATGCACTCTTATACAGGGCATGCCTGGACAGCAATGATATTTAACAACATACCTTACACCCTGAAAGCCATCTCTCTCCATAAGATGCCGCAGAACTGTACGCTCACATCATATGCATGCAGGAGTTTATGAAATTCCCATTAACAAGAGACTCGCTCGACTAAAGAACTACCAAACATATGACTTCACATGCAACCTCACCATACGCTGTACAGTGAGAAATCACCCCCATTTCACATGTACAGCCTTCTTTTCACCTTAGCATTTTTTCCTGCTATAACTGTTCTAAGAAATGCACCTCCAGTTACTTTGCAAAGCTGGAAGAAAGTCCGAACACTAGGGAACTGGTATTGTAAGCTTTCACCAAGTTGGGGAGGTGAGAAGCTGGGAGGGAAGGAAAATGCCGGATCAGCAGTGCACCGTTATGCACAGGTTTACAAATGGGAAAAAAAGCCAAAACGTTTATGGTTATTGTGTAAATAGTTATACTGTACATTTAATAGAAGTGCGATATTTGATGGGTATAAACACTACCCTGCTGGCATATGTACCCATAGCAAGTCATGAACAACATGACTGATATTAAATTTATAACTTGGAATGTGTGAGGTATGCCGGATAAAATTAAATGCACAGCTGTACTAACATTTCTTAAAAAACAAAACAATAGGCAGATGCTATCGCGTTGGTGGAGGCTCATATCACTGGGCATCTGCAAGCGGCATTACACCCCATCAAACATGTCCAGGAGGATTACGGTACTCATTGCCAAGTCCACCCCATTTGAATTGGTATCCGTGGAAACCGGCAGGGTAGATACATTTTATGCATGCTTGTAGGGGGAGCCCCCTTGTTACTTATAGCCAGCTACATCCCCCCCCCCATATATAGACGGGACGTGGTCACGGAGGGTCTAGCATTTATAGCACAACATCAGACAGTACCAGCAATATTGATGGGGGACTTTAACAATACAATGTCTCCGTCACTGGACCGCCCTACGCAGACAGCGGCCCAACTGGGAAAACTCATACAGACCAGACTATCTAGCACCATGACGGAATTTGCCTTAGTGGATGTGTGGAGGCATAACAACCCCACAACCACAGCATAAACATGCCACTCCACAAGCCATAATATCATGTCTAGAATAGGCTACATACTAGTGTCTGTCATTACTACCTAAGGTCACGGGATCAGGGATCGCACCTAGGACCCTTTCTGACCACTCCCCTTGTTGGGTGACAGCCTCCTTGAGAATTGTCCACCCCCTGTACGAACGTGGAGATTGAACCCCCACTGGCTCTTGGCCATTCCAGACCATGAATCCATTGAAAGAGAGCTACGATACTTTCTAGACAGACCTAGAAACTCACCCTTGCTCAATTCATACTGGGATGATTTCAAAATACATGCTCGCTGGATTCTATCCACTAGAATAAACGGCTCAAACAGTCATCTAACAAAATACTACAATTAACCACTGATAAGCTACAAGAACTAGAATCAGCCTACACCTCAAAAACTACTCCTGAAAACCTATACAAGGCAAAACTACGGTCCCACATGGTAACACATTTGCAGGTTACTGGCATATTATTATTATACACGATTTATATAACGCCAACAGTTTACGCAGCGCTTTACACTGTATAGAGGGGGGGCAACACAATTACAGTACAATACAAAAGGTACAGGAGGGCCCTGCTCGTAGAGCTTACATTCTAAAGGGAGGGGGTGGTGGTACAAAAGGTAATAGCTGCAGAGAATGATTTGATGGGGGTGGCTCAGGGACAGTAAGGTGGGTGTGGGATGGGCTTCCCTGAATAAATGAGTTTTCAGGGAACTCCTAAAGGTGGACAGGGTAGGGGCTGATCGGACAGACTGGGGCAGGGAGTTCCAGAGGATGGGAGAGGCTCTGGAGAAGTCTTGAAGGCGAGCATGAGAGGAGGTAACAATGGAGCTAGAAAGCAGGAGGTCCTGGGAGGAGCGGAGGGGACGATTTGGGTGATATCTGCAGATGAGGTTGGTGATATAGATGGGGGCGATGTTGTATATGGCTTTGTATGTTATGGTTAGCATTTTGAATTTTACACGGTGGGGTAGGGGAAGCCAATGAAGGGACTGGCAGAGAGGGGCAGCAGTCACGGAACGAATAGTGAGGTGTATTAGTCTAGCAGCAGGATTCATAATAGACTGAAGTTGGATAGCCTGCTTAAGGGTAGGCCATTAAGGAGAGAGTTGCAGTAGTCAAGGCGGGAAATAATCAAGGAGTGAATGAGTTGCTTTGTGGTGTCATTAGTCAGGAAGGGTCGAATTCTGGAGATGAAGGTGGCAGGATTTAGCCAGTAATTGGATATGGGGTCTGAAGGAGAGGTCAGAGTCAAGGATTACCCAGGACCCTGGCATGTGTGGAGGGACCAATGGTTGTGTTGTTGATATTAATGGTGAAGTCACGGGGGGGGGGGGTCGTGAAGGAGGAAATATAACAAGCATCCATACTGATATGTCATTCAGTAAGTTGGAAATCTGTGAGGAGATTGAGGGGGTGAGTTGAGTGGAGAGATAGATCTGAGTGTCGTCGGCATAGAGGTTTTATTGGACACCATGGGAGGTTATCAACTGGCCCATGGAAGAGGTATAGAGCGAGAATAGGAGGGGCCCAAGGACAGAACCTTCAGGTACCCCAACAGAAAGAGGAAGGTGAGCGGAGGAGATGGCGTTGTAAGTGACACTGAAAGTGCGCTGAGATAGGTAGGAGGAAAACCAGGATAAAGCAGAATCGCGGAGGCCAAGGGAGCGTAATTTACTGAGGAGGAGCAGGTGGTCAACTGTGTCAAAGGCAGCAGAGAGGTCTAAAAGTATGAGTATGGAGTAGTGGCCGTTGGTTTTAGCAGTTAGTAGGTCATTGGTGAGTTTTAGTAGGGCAGTTTCAGTAGAATGTTGTGGGTGGAAGCCAGACTGTAGAGGTCGAGAAGGTTGTTGTCCATGAGGTAGCGACTCATTTGGTCACGGACAAGGCGTTCAATGAGCTTGGAGGCAAACAGGAACAGGGAGATGGGTCTTAAGTTGTTCAAACAGGTGGGGTCTAGTGAGGGTTTTTTGAGTATGGGGGTAACCAGTGCATGTTTGAGCAGGGAAGGAAAGGTGCAAAAGGAAAAAAATTGTTTAGTTTTGTTTCGTTTTAATTAGTTAAATCATTAATTTCGTTTAGTTATATTCGTTAACTTCCTTAAATTCGTTTTCGGATTTCGTTTAGTTTTCTACCGAATTCTAAAAATCGGCCACATTCGAAAATATTTCAACCAAATTCGAAAATATTTCTACCGGATTCCAAATGATTTCATCATGATTCGAAATTATTTCAACCGCATTCGAAATGATTTCAACATGATTCGACATTATTTCAACCGCATTCGAAATGATTTCAACATGATTCGATATTATTTCAACCGCATTCGAAATGATTTCAACATGATTCGATATTATTTCAACCGCATTCGAAATTATTTCAACATGATTCGATATTATTTCAACCGCATTCGAAATGATTTCAATATGATTCAATATTATTTCAACCGCATTCGAAATTATTTCAACATGATTCGAAATTATTTCAACTGCATTCGAAAATATTTTGTGACCCGACTTTAGGGCCATGTATCTCGGAATCACTTGGTGCTAGAAACTCCAAATTTATGGTAGTAGTATATGTTGTAGTGCTAGTATTATTGTGTTTGCATACCAAATTTGGAGTTTCTAGCACCAAGTGACCCCGAGATACATGGCCCTAAAGTTGGGTCACAAAATATTTTCGAATGCGGTTGAAATAATATCGAATCATGTTGAAATCATTTCGAATGCGGTTGAAATAATGTCGAATCATGTTGAAATCATTTCGAATGCGGTTGAAATAATTTCGAATCATGTTGAAATCATTTCGAATCCGGTATTAAGTCAAATTTCGGCCGAATGTCCGAATAATGAAAATTCGTCCGAATTTCGAATCGGAACAAAACGAAATGCACATGTCTAGTGCCGGAGGAGAGGGAGAGGTTGAAGATGTGGGCTAGGGAGTTGAGGATAGAGTGGGAAGGTGGTAGCAGTAATTGTGAGGGGACAGGGTCCAGGGAACAGGTAGTGAGGTGGGCCGTGGAGAGGAGTTTATTAACTTCATCTGTGGTAACTGGGCAAAAAAAGGAGAGTATTGAGCGTGGTGTTGGACTTGTTGTGTTGGGTAGGGGAGGAAGTTGAATGATGGATATCTCCTTGCGAATTGTGTCAATTTTGCTATTGAAATGGTTGGCAATCTGTTGAGCGCTAAGCAAGCTGGTGGGATGGGGGCAGTGGGGGGTGAAGTAAGGAATTAAGGATAAAAAAGAGTTTGAGGTTTGGATGAGAGTGTTGTAATTGGTTTGTTTAGCAGTGTTGAGGCAGGAGTTTCATAATTAGGTTGAATGAAGACACCAGTCCATCCAGTTCAACCTGAGTGAGTGTCTACAATTGTCCCTATCCCTGCACACTCACATCGGTTCCTACCCTCAAGGAGCCCACAATCCAAGGTCCCCATTCATATACTAGGGCCAATTTTTGACAGAAGCCAATTAACCTACCTGCATGTCTTTGGATTGTGGGAGGAAACCACAGTACTTAGAGGAAACCCACGCAGGCACAGGGAGAACATGCAAACTCCAGGCAGGTAGTGTCGTGGTTGGGATTCGAACCAGCGACCCTTCTTACTGCTAGGTGAGAGTGCTAACCACTACACCACTGTGCTGCCCAGTTGTATTTGAGAAGGGCAGATTTGTAGAGGGTAAAGTCTTGCAGGGATTTAGATTTACGCCATGCTCTCTCAAGAGCACGGCTGTGTCTCTTGAGACTTCAGGTGTCATCTGTTTGCCAGGGTTGTGGCAGACGGGGCCTTGTTCTGCTTGTAGCAAGAGGAGCAAGGACGTCTAGGGAGGATTACAGCATGTTGTTGTAGATGGAAGTGGTTAGGTCTGGGCAGGACAGGTGTGCGATTTTGTCATAAAGGCCATTAGTAGCAGAGTGAAGAAGGGAAGGGTTGAGGTTGCGAAGGTTTCTGCGGGTAGTGGTTTGTAGGTTGGCAGCATGGGATGTAGGACACAAGGAGAGAGTGAAAAGGATAAGGTTGTGATCAGAGAGAGGAAAGGGTGTGTTAGAGAGAATGCAGGGAGTGCAGCGATGGGAGAATATGAGGTTGAGTGTGTTACCGTTGGAGTGAGTGGTGGTTTGTGTCCATTGTGTTAGGTTAAAAGAGGAGGTTAAGTTGAGTAGTTTAGAAGTGGTAGCAGTATTAACATTGATAGAAATGTTAGTCACCTAGGATGATAGCAGGTACTTCAGATTAGAGAAAATAGGGTAGCCATACAGAGAAGTCATCCAGAAAGTGTGACACTGATCCAGGGGGTCGATAAATAACTGCGACCCTCAGACAAACTGGAGAGAAAAGACAAATTCAGTGCATTTCAAAAGAGCAGGGGGAAAGAGAGGAAGGGTGGGAAGTACCCGAAAGGTGCATTGTGGGGAGAGAAGTCCAAAGCCACCTGCTTTTCATCCACTGGGTCTGGTGGATTGAGTCCAAAGGAGGCCACTATGGGACAGGGCAGCTGGAGAGGTAGTGTCAGATTCCTGGAGCCAGGTTTCAGTTATAGCAAATAGATTAAGGGATTTGGAGAGGAAAAGGTCATTGATAGAGGCTAGTTTGTTGAAGCCTGAGTGGGCATTCCAGAGGGCACATGAGAGAGGGGCCGACTTGTGGAATCAGGTGAATTGGGATGAGAAGGTGGGAGTTACAACTGTTGGAGGAGGTAGATAGCATATTTTGGGAGTGGGAATTGGGTGTGGGAGGGCCGGGGTTTGGTGCAATGTCACCGGACATTGGGAGTAGTAGGAGGGTGAGGGTGGTAAGGCGGGAGTGGGATTTATAGGAGGGCAGATGCTGTGGTGAAATGGATGTGGTGATACTGTGTGGGCTTAGAATGAGCAGGAGGTGGTAAGTGGAGTGATATTGATTGGGAAGAAGAGAGGGATATATGTAAAGGTTGGGGACTGGAGAGGGGGGATAAAGAAATGAGTTTGAGGAGAGAGGATGTTATAACAAAGATTAGTGTGAGCATGTTGGAAGGTGGGGAGAGGGGAATAGAAGGAAGGCTGAGGTAAGTTAGAGTATTAAGAGGAACTTCCTGCCAAATAGCAGTGGAATGTCTGTACTTACCTTTTTGTAGTAGTGCCCTAGTCAAAGTGCCCATGTACAAGTGCCAAACACTTGTTGCCGACGGGACACTCTGGGCACGAGTGACCAGCCTAAACCCTTGCCAGCCATCCCAAGAAACTACATTTATACTGGGAAGGTGTGTGTTTGATGATTAAAAATTAGTCAATTAGAAGCTGAAAAAAAACAGGCTTGTGGGGGGGGGGGGGGGGGGGGGGGCTGGAGCTGTACAGTGTTCCAGAAAACAAATAAAGGACAAAAAATAGCAAAACGCAAATCCTAGCCGTGTCTCAGCTCTAACTATACAATATGCAGGCCCTCACTGCCAGGCTGAACAAGATAACAGATTTTACCAACCTTTTTCCTTCACAGACCAACTTTTTCTGTGTGTCTCAGGCAGGGAGCAAAGGATGTCTGCTCAGGTGAGCTTAAATTAGCCTGGGGAAGAGGACCAAGACCTGAACTGGATCATGGATTGGAGATTTCTAAATGTGTACGAGAGGAGCCTGGGAGACGTTTAAAGCCTGAACAGGACTTTTCCTGGCTCTCTCTGGGACACTCTGCTACATATCCTCCCCCCTTGTTTCAACCCCAGGGTTGGAACACCTTTGGCACAACAGGAGTGAACACGGGACAGGGCATCTACATTCCCCATCTCAATACCTGGCCTGTGTTTTATGGTGAAGGAGTAATCCTGTAGAGCCAAAAACCACCGCTTCACCCGTCTATTAGTCTCCTTCTTTTGGGCCATCCGTTTCAGGGGAGCATGGTCAGTTATTAACTCAAACTGGCGCCCTAACAAATAGTACCTGAGCACATCCACGGCCCACTTTATGGCTAAACATTCCTTTTCAATGACTGCATACTTTTTCTCATGGTCATTGAGCTTTCTGCTTAGGTACAACACAGGGTGTTCTTCCCCATTGTGTACCTGCCCCGATACCAACATCAGACACATCCGTCTGAACCAAAAAATCTTTGGAGAAATCTGGGGCGTACAGTACTGGCTGTGCACAAAGAGCCTTCTTCAGGACTTGGAAAGGCTCCTATGCTACTGAGGACCATTTTATCATTACAGAGACTTTACCTTTCGTCTAGTCTGTCAGAGGGGTAGCTATAGTTGCAAAATTTTGAATAAATCTTCTATAATATCCCGCAATGCCAAGAAAGGCCCTGACCTGCTTCTTGTTTGCAGGACGTGGCCACTCCTGGATGGCTTCTATTTTACTCACTTAAGGTTTTATGATACCATGGCCAATAGTGTAGCCCAAATACTTGGCTTCCTCTAGACCAATGGCACATTTTGTTGGATTTGCTGTAAAACCTTCTTTGAAGAGGGAATCAAGGACAGCCTAGACACGAGGATGAGCCGAACACCCCCCTGTTCGGTTCGCACCAGAACCTGCGAACAGACCTAAACTTCGTGTGAACTTTAGAACCCTATTAAAGTCTATGGGACTCGAACGTTCACAATCTAAAGTGCTCATTTTAAAGGCTAATATGCAAGTTACTGTCCTAAAAAGTGTTTCGGGACCTGGGTCCTGCCCCAGGAGACATGGATCAATGCAAAAAAAAGTTTTAAAAACGGCAGTTTTTTCAGGAGCACTGATTTTAATAATGATTAAAGTGAAACAATAAAAGTGTAATATTCCTTTAAATGTCGTACCTGGGGGGTGTCTATAGTATGCCTGTGAAGGGGCGCATGTTTCCCGTGCTTAGAACTGTCCCTGCACAAAGTGTCATTTGTGCAGGAAAAAAAAGTTTTTTAAATCACTTGCTGCTATATTGTCGGCTCCCGTAATACAGAAAACACTCAATGAGTGTTCTCTGTATTAGCCGACAATTCATTCATTGATTTAAAAAAAAAAAAAAAAAAAAAAGCGTGGGGGTTCCCCTAAATTCAATTACCAGGCCCTTCAGGTCTAGTATGGATATTAAGGGGAACCCCGTGTCAAATTAAAATTTTTTTTTTACGTGGGGTCCCCCTAAATATCCATAGCAGACCCTTTATCCGAGCACGCAACCTGGCAGGCTGCAGGAAAAGAGGGGGGGACGAGAGAGTGCCCCCCCTCCTGAACCGTACCAGGCCACATGCCCTCAACATTGGGAGGATGCTTTGGGGTTCTGTGACCCCTCAAAGCACCTTGTCCCCATGTTGATGTGGAGAAGGGCCTCATCCCCACAACCCTGAGTGGTGGTTGTGAGGGTTTGCGGGCGGGGGCTTATCAGAATTTGGAAGCCCCCTTTAACAAGGGGACCCCCAGATCCCGGCCCCCCCCTGTTTGAAATGGTAAGGGGGTACAAAAGTATACCTATTAAAATCAGTGCTCCTGAAAAACGGCCGTTTTTAAAACTTTTTTTTTGCATTGATCCATTTCCCCTGGGGCAGGACCCATGTCCCCAAACACTTTTAAGGACAGTAACTTGCATATTAGCCTTTAAAATTAGCACTTTAGATTTCTCCCATAGACGTGTACAGGGTGTTCCGGCTTTTTGAATTTGCGGCGAACAGCCCAAATTGTTCACTGTTCGGTGAACAGGCGAACAGGCAATGTTCGAGTTGAACATGAGTTCGACTCGAACTCGAAGCTCATCCCTAGACACGAGGCAAGTGAGACTCCCAGTCAGTGCTATATACCACTATGTCATCTAAATAGGCTGATGCATATCGTTGGTGGGGTCTTAGGGTCCTGTCCATGGCCCTCTGAAATGTCGTGGGGGCATTTTGCAACCCAAAAGGCATTTTTTTATATTGAAATGAACCCTCCATGGTCACAAATGCAGTTTTCTCTTTGGCGCTACCAGTCAGGGGTATTTGCCAATACCCTTTTGTCAAGTCCGAGCTTTGCCAAGTTGGTCTATAAGTTCGTCTACTCTGGGCATTGGGTATGTGTCTAACTTTCTCACTGCATTAAGCTTCCTGAAGTCATTACAGAACCTCCAAGTGCTATCCGGTTTTGGGACTAACACGATGGGGCTAAACCAGTCACTATTGGATTCCTCAATAACATCTAGCTTCAACATTCTTTTAACTTCATTGCTGATGTATTTTCTCCTCGCTTCAGGAATTCTGTATGGTTTGGGCTTGACACGTACCCCAGGTTCAGTAACAATATCATGCTGAACTGCTGAAGTCACGCCAGTTAACTCTGAAAATGTCTCTCTATTCCTTATCAGAAATTCTCTAACTTCCTGTTTTTGGGAACATGACAAGGTGTCTGGAATCCTGACCTCAGGGATCAGAGGGGACTCAGTACCCTTAAGCGTTACCGGGAGGGACCTTGCAGTTAACGCCAGTCTATCCTTCCAGGGTTTTAACAGGTTTACATGGTAAACCTTCTCGGGCTTCCTTTTTCCTGGCTGATACACCTTGTAGTTGACTTTCCCAACTCTTTCAATTACTTCAAAGGGTCCCTGCCACTTAGCCAGGAACTTGCTCTCAACAGTAGGAACCAACACCAGGACCCCATCATCAGGTGAGAAAACCTGGAGTTAGGCCCCCCTGTTGTATATTCTCTGTTGGGCTGCCTGGGCCTGCAGTAAGTGTTCTTTTACCATCGGCATGATTGCTGCAATCCTCTCCTGCATTTGAGCGATGTTCTCAATGACACTTTTATGGGGTGTCTGCCCACGCCTCCCAAGTTTCTTTGGCTATGTCTAAGAGTCCCTGAGGGTGTCTCCCATAAAGCAACTCAAATGGAGAGTACCCCGTAGAGGACTGGGGAACCTCCCTGATGGTAAACATCAAGCATGGTATCAGGAAGTCCCAGTTGTTCCCATCCTTGTCAACAACCTTTTTCAACATGCTCTTTAACGTCTTATTGAAGCGTTCCACCAAGCCATCCATTTGAGGATGGTACACTGAGGTTCGCAACTGTGTCACCTTAAACAGCTTGCACAGCTCCCTAGTTATTCAGGACATAAATGGGGTGCCCTGGTCTGTAAGGACTTCTTTAGGGATGCCCACCCGACTGAACACCATAAACAGCTCTTTGGCAATGTTTTTAGCAGACGCGGTGCGTAAGGGAACTGATTCAGGGTAATGGGTAGCATAATCCATGATTACGAGGCTTTGCTGATGACCCCGGGCAGACTTGGACAAGGTCCATGGCAATCCTCTCAAAGGGCACTTCAATAATAGGCAAGGGCACTAAAGGACTTCGGAAGTGGGGTAGTGGGGCTGACATCTGACACACAGGACAGGATTGACAATAAGTCTCAATATCTTTCTGTACCCCGGGCCAGTAAAACCTGCGCAACACCCTGTCAGTAGTTTTTTCAACCCCTAAAGGGCTTCCTAGCAAGTGCCCATGGGCATGTTCCAACACCACCCGTCTGTATGGCTTAGGGACCACCAACTGTTCAACCACTTCATCATACATTTTACACGATATAGTAAAATCCTGATTGCTGCTGAAATAAGGAAACAGGGCCTGTCCTTTGGTTCGACAGGTACCTCATTAATCACTATTACATTTTCCCAGGCCCTGGCAAGGGTCTGGTCTTTTCTCTGCTCAGTACCAAAATGTTCTTTCTGCACATTAAGGTCAGCAAACTCCAACGTATGCTCAGATTCAGTAGATGGCTGTCCAGCTCTACTGGTGGTGGGGACTTCCTCAGACTCCTCCAGTTCTCCTGCCATAACCGACAGAGGAAAACCCAGGGAGCCCTGAGAGGAATCCCCTGTACCCACATTGTCAGTAGTGGCCAGGAGTTCTGGCTCTGCCACTGAGTCAGGTACTGCGACCGGGTTGGGATGATCCCACAGTTCCCAAAACTTAGGGAAGTCTCTACCAATGATGGCCTCATGCACCAAGTGGGGGACAAGTCCAACCTGATGGGTCACCGTACCCAAGCCGGTTTTAAACTGAACAGTGGTTATAGGATACTCCCGGGTATCCCCATGTATACAGATCACAGCAATTTTTTTAGCATAACAATTCACAGGTTCAATCATTTCAGCTGTAACCAAAGTCACTAGACTTCCAGAGTCCAGCAAAGCTGTAATAGGCTTATCATTAACAGTCATTTGGCACATTGCTTTTCCCATATTTGGCGCTGCAGTGCATGAAACAGCTGCAAACATAGACTGTCTCCTAATGTAAAAATCCCACTGCATCGGTTCAACGGTCAATGGACAATTTGCTGCAACATGTTCCAGTTCTTGGCAACGAAAACACCTGACGTTTCCCCAGTTTGGTTTGCTGACGGGCAGTGGCTTCCCTTGTTTGGGATGCCAAACTTCAGTCCTGGCACCAAAATTCCTCCCCCCTATTTCCTTGCCATATTTACCACCCACTTCCCCTGGAACAGTCTTACCGGTTGCTTTGGATGAAAAGTCCATGCGGCTGCAGGGGTGGTGACCAGACTCTTTGCAGCAAAATACCTTTCAACGAGTTCCACCAGGCTGTCTGCCGAATTGGGGTCTCCTTGACTCACCCACTCTTGCAGGGGAATTGGTAGTGGCCTCAGGAACTGGTCCATGACCACACGCTCCACTATTTGTGGCCCAGACAGGGATTCCGGCTGTAGCCATTTCCTCACCAGGTGAATTAGGTCAAACATCTGTGATCTTGGGGGCTTCTCGTCTTGGAAGAACCAACTGTGAACCCGCTGTGCTCGAACTGCCAAAGTGACACCAAGTCATGCCAGGATTTCCCGTTTGACCTTTTCATAGTCGCAGGCTTCTGCTGACTCCAAATCATAGTAGGCCTTCTGCAATTCCCCAGAAAGCAAAGGGGCGACCAGTCTTGCCCACTGGGTTTTAGGCCAACCTTCCCTCTCAGCAGGTGTTTAAGAGACGAGTCTTTGCAGTTACCAGAGGGTATGAAGAGGAGTCAGGTGGGAAAATTGCAGACAGGTAGAGCGACTTTTTGTTGCAGGGAAGATCAGTGCAGTTACCAGAGGGTATGAAGAGGAGTCAGCTGGGAAAATCGTAGACAGGTAGAGCGACTTTTTGTTGCATGAAAGATAAGTGCAGTTACCTGAAAGAGTGGAGCAGAGAAGGCATGGTAAGGATGACAGGTGGTCTTGTTAGAAGAAGAAGTGCCCATGTACAAGTGCCAAACACTTGTTGCCGGCGTGACACTTTGTGCAGGAGTGACCAGCCTAAACCCTTACCAGCCATCCCGAGAAATGAACTACATTTCTTATAGGCATTCAGGTAGGCATATCTGGCCTACCTGGATGATAGGCCACCGGTAGTGGACTCCTTACGGGGCCCCGAGGGAAATAGCATCACAGACCCATCCCAGTTTCAGCAATTCTATAAAAACCTATATAAATCCTAAAGTGCACACACGCAAAGGGAAATATAAACATATTTAAGTACAATACAATTCCCCAGGCTAAACCTGGAACAAGTGAAATTACTAGGTACACCTATTATTACATAGGACATTACTGATGCGATTGCCCAATTAGCCAAGTCCAAAGCGCCCGGACTAGATGGTCTACCCCTGGAGTTCTATGCAACTTACTCAGAGACACTTATCCCTAAACTCAAGGCACTTTACCCAGCTATATTACACAAACTCACTTCCCCAATCCATGCAGGAGGCCCAAATAATAGTACTTCCCAAGCCAGGAAAGGATCCCCACTACCCTGCATCATACCGGCCTATTTCCCTATTGCAGATAGACATTAAGGCATACAGCATACAGCAATACTTAAGGTAATACATCCAGATCAAACAGGCTTTATGCCAGGGAAGAACACTGCCATGAACATCAGAAGGTTATACATGAATATACAGGTCCAACATAACAATTCCAGTACTAGAGTAGTAGTAGCACTAGATGCAGCCAAAGCCTTCAATTCAGTAGAGTGGCCATATTTTTGGGAGTGCCTACACAACTATGGATTTGGTCCACAATTTGTAAAAGGGGTTAAACCCCCTATATCAGGCATCTAAAGCAAGGGTATTCGTGAATGGTTGGATATCGGAACAGTTCTCGCTGGAGAGGGGCACACGCCAGGGATGCCCCCTCTCGCCCCTACTGTACGCTCTGGCTGCTGAGCCACTAGCAATTGCCATCAGAGCAGACCCAAATATTGTGGACTTGAGGAGAGGAGATGCAGTAGGCAAAATAGGTTTGTATGCTGTTGCCATCTCACTCCTTTTAGGCCGGGTTCACACTGCTATGACAAACTCTTCGACATTGGGAGCTCATGTCGCATGACGTGTGAAAATCAATGTTTCCCATGAGAGCCGTCTTGACTGGTCCGACACAAGTCAGTCCAACTTTGAAAATGCTTCCTGCACTACTTTTGGTCCACCTTTGATCCTACTTCAGCCCATTGAATATCACTGAAATCGGATCACGGTGTTAACTGATCCAACTTTTGCATGCGACTTGTGCTCTGATGATCTTGAAGGTGAACTCCATGCCAAATAAAAATAAAAACGTCATTGGTTCCCCCTTCGGTCTGATATGGATTGTAAGGGGTACCCCATGCCGAAAAAACAGCGTATAATCCCCCCAAAATCCATACCAGAACCTTATCGGAGCATGCAGCCCAACAGGTCAGTAAAGGGGGTAGTGACGAGTGAGCACCCCCTCCTCCTGAATCGTACCAGGCTGCATGCCCTCAACATTGGGGGTGGGCGCTTTGGAGCAGGAAGGGGCTCTTTCCATCAACCCTGGCCGTTGGTTTTGGGGTCTGCAGGCGGGGGCTTATCGGAATCTGGAAGCCCCCTTTAACAAGAGGTCATCCAAATTCCAGCCCCCCACCCTATGTGCATAAGTTTGGGGTACCCCTACCCATTCACCAAAAAAAAAGAAAAAGAAAAAAGTGTCAGAAATAAAACCAATTACACAAGTTTTTAAATTCATTTATTAAGGCAGCTCCAGTTTCTTCTCGCTTCTCTGGCTCTTCTGCCTCCTTCGCTGATGTCTTCTGCCTCTGCCGGTTCTTGTCCGCTGATGTTTTCTAGCCCTCTCCAGTTCTTCTCCCTCTGTCTGCTGTCTTATGCCTCTGCTGGGTCTTGTCCGCTGTCTGCTCGCTCTATTGCTGGATTTTCTTCTCTGTCTTCTCCCTCCTGTTCTCCTTCCGATGTGGACTCAACGCACTCTCCCGCTCTAATGTTGGGTGCATGGTGTGCCACTACTTATATTGGCATGGGACGGGGTCACTGGGCAATGTCATCCAGAGGTCCCATCCCTCATGACGTCACCCCATTATGCCCCGGGCGGTGACATCATAAGGGGGTTTGTAAAAATTCTGCAGGGCCTCTGGGTGACATCACCTGGTGACCCCGCCCCATGCCAAAATAAGTAGTGGCGCACCCAGCATTAGAACGGGAGAGAGCATTGAGTCAACATCGGAAGAACAGATGCAGAAGACAGCAGAGAAGACCCGGAAAAGGGGCAAGAAGACAGCGGACAGAGGGAGAAGAACCGGGGAGGGCTAGAAGACATCAGCGGAGTGTGGAGAAGACCCGGAGAGGGGAGAAAAAAGCTAAAGCGATGCCAGAGTTGAATGAATAAAATACCTTAAAAACCTTGTGTATTGAGTTTTTGATTTTTTTAGGTGAATGTGTAGGGGTACAATGTACTCCATACTCATTCACATAGGGTGGGGCTGGTATCTGGGGGCCCAGATTCCGATAAGCCCTCCCCCCACCCGCAGACCCACACATCCAATGGCCAGGGTTGCCGGGAAGAGGCCCTTGTCCTCATCAACATGGGGACAAGGTGCTTTGGGGCGGGGGGTGCAGGGCTTACCCATGTGGAGGGCATGTGGCCTAGTATGGTTCAGGAGGGGGGTGCTTGCTCATCCCCACCCGCTTTCGTGACCTGCCGGGCTGTGTGCTCAGAAAAGGGTCTGGTATGGATTCTGGGGGGAACCCATGCCGTGGTGTTTTTATTTATTTTTTTAAACACTTTGCGTGGAGTTCCCCCTAAAGATTAATTCCAGACACAGTGCCCGGTATTGTCAGGAATCAGTCGGATCCCTGTTAATTGAAGTCAGACCCATGTCGAACTTGCAAGTCGCAGGGCAAAGTCTGATCCACAGTCGTACGCCTGTCATGTCCTACCAGTGCGAACCCAGCTTTAAACCAGAACACATTAATTGCACAGGTTCTGTGGCTGATTAAGGTGATAATTAAACTCACTTGGTGCCTTATCTGCATTTAATTAGCCTCAGAACCTGTGTAAGTCAAAGGTGTTTGGGTTTAAAGGGATGAGGTGGCAACCCTATCTATAATGTGAATCTTGGAGTTTACTGCTTGGCTCAAAAGGATGCCCACAGGGTGCTTTCAGCCTGTGTGATGCATTGCATTCTTTAGATAATATGTAAATGGTGGTATAATTTTTGAATGAAGGTGTACTTTTTTAATGATTTGCTTCATTACTCAGTTGTATTCAATAAATAGGCATAAGGTTTTCCAAAGTCCTTTTCCTTCTGTCTTGGCACGTAGCAGCATTGTCAAGATGCACATGTAGGCGGTGTGTTTCTTACCATAAAACTGCTTAAGTAATCAATCTAGTAGAATGTGGACTAAATGCAATGTCATATAATTACAACAGTCACTGTTTGCCTTTTTAATGTCTGGTCATTGACACTGGAATAGAAAGTGTCCATTTCAGCATTTTACGGTGTATGATCTTAAGGAGAACCGGAAAAAGCAAGTAATAGACTAGAACCAAAAGTCCACTGGGATAGATGAGTTGTAAACCATATGTCACTTACTTTAAACTGCTGTAAAACCACATATACTAACACAGCACTTTAGGTTTACAATCATTTTACAATATAGGGATCTAAATGATGAAACCATTTTTTGTTAGCCTTCATTTACAAGTACTAGAACAGAGCAAATCCCAAAATGTTTAAGGAATGCCAGTTTTTTTTATTTTATCCTGCCCTTCTTTAGCTTTTGTCACAATGACATTCAAGGTGTGTTGTGGATTCTATTGAGTTGTGCCTTTTATGCATAAGAGGTTAGAGCCCACACTCTCCCAAACACCCTGTTAGTTAGATAGTAATACTGAATAATACACTGGTCACTTATGTTGTGCCATAAAACACCACAAAATCATCATTCTCATTTCATTGTTAAGATGGTTTCAGCTTTGTTACTTTTTGGCAAGTTGTTTTTGTTATGTTTTTAGCACTAAAACAAAATCATGTTTAATAATAATTATAATTATGTATGGCCCTTCCAGGGCCGGACTGGGCAGAAAAACCAGCCCTGGAAATAATTTCATAGGCGCCCCAGTTACAAAGCGTGGGTTATCACCCAAGGCAAGCAATTTGCTCCCCTAACCTGCAGACATTTAGCGTTCTCCGAGTTCCTTCCACATGTACAGTATTAAACCCCTTATGGTACATTTTAGGATGTACCACATGTTACCACTCTTTGTTCTCCTTTCTTTCCCTTTTATTTCTCTCTCTATCCTAATTTATTGGTTTCGTTCCATCCATCTTTCTTGTTCTTTCTCAACCATATTCTTTGTTCTTCCCCTCTTTTCCTCTCTTTTTATTCCTTCTCTTACTCCTTCTTTTTTTCTCTCTCCCTCGCCTCCTTTCTTGCCCCCCTCCCTCTGTCCCTCTTTCTTTCCAGGAAGTGAATGGCCATTTATATTTTTATATTTATTGAATAACATGCTAACCTCTCTCTCTCTCTCTCTCTCTCTCTCTCTCTCTCTCTCTCTCTCTCTCTCTCTCTCTCTCTCTCTCTCTCTCTCTCTCTCTCTCTCTCTCTCTCTCTCTCTCTATATTAGAGCTACCACGACGCATCAACGTAATTGACTAAGAAAATACGTCGAGGTGCGTGAAAGCCGTCGACGTGCCACGCGGGTAAATGGCGGTAATGGCGGCAGCAGCTGCTGCTGATGCTCCTGCTCCCCCTGCTTCCAGGAATGGGGAAAAAAGTTCCGGTGCAGCACAAAAAGCCAGACTACAACTTTCAAAGGTATGGGAATTCTTTAAACAGAGGCCAGATAAAATGGTCCTTTGTTCCCTCTGCAAAACCAAAATGGCGTACCACGGCAGCACTACTGCAATGCACGAGCACCTCAGAAGAAAACACCCTGGCGCACTACGGCCTCAAATCTTTGTAAGTACTTACTAGTATTTTGTTCGTTTTGGGAGACAATGGGAGTAATTTGTGGTCAATATTTATTAATATATGCTCATGCTGCTACTGCTAGTAAGTAAGATACATCATTATTAGTGCATGCTCAGGGGATACATATTTGTTGCTGTGCTGCTTTGCTAATTTCTTTTTTGTAGTGGCCATCTCATGTTTTTTTTTAAATGTTTCACATTCACAAGGCACTTTTTGCACTGCAGCCCTCAGTGTCTTGCTGATCTGGGGATCCCTCAGGGCATGGTTGACAATGACATTGAATTTGACAACTTCCTGCAATGTATGACCTGAGAGAAGAGATGTCATGCTTTTCTTCCAATACACAGAGCAGCAACAATATAATATTAATTTATTTATTGCAGACATTTACTACCCTACCCGTACCCTCTTTGAAATACACAGTACAAGTACATTATTAGCATTGAGCATTCATGTTGGTTAAACTTGGTTCAGGTTCCTAAATGTTAATTATTATTGTGTTTGTTTTTTTGTTGTTTTTTCTCAGGAAGAGGCAAAGCTGTGTACAGGAGTTCTTCTTCCATAAAAAGAATATCACTGTTTGCACACTCCAAGTGGCCGTTGCATATACCAATAGCATACTCAACATGATTGTAAAAGATATGAGACCTCTTTCTATTGTAGACGGTCAAGGATTTTGTGAGGTGATCAACACATTTTACCCAGGATACACACTTCCCTCCAGATCCCATTTCACTAAGCTGATGGAGAAGAAATATGAGGAGAATTTTGAAAGATTGAAAGTGTCACTCAAAGATGTGAAATCAAAAATAGCTCTCACCACAGGCGCATGGACCAGTATGGCCACAGAGGCATACTTGGGTGTCACATGCCACTTCATCAATGAAGACTGAAATCTTGCATCGTACAATCTGACCACTATGCCACTTGAAGATCGGCACACAGCTGAAAACATTAGTAACTGGGTGGAAAAGGCAGCTGAAAAGTTTGAGATATCCATGGCCAATGTAAATGTAGTTGTCCATGATAAAGCTGCAAATGTTGTCGCTGCTCTGCGTATTTTGGAAAAAAAGCATGGAATCTCTTCTCTCAGGTGTGCTGGTCATACATTGCAGTTATTTGCCAACCATGCCCTGAGGGATCCCCAGATCAGCAAGACCCTGAGGGCTGCAAAGTGCCTTGTGGAACATTTAAAAAAAAGGGAGCTGGCCACTACAAAAAGCAAAGCAGCAACAAATGGGTACCCCTGAGCATGCACTAATAAATGATGTATCCGTAAGATGGAACAGTACTTTACACATGATCAGCCGCCTGCTTGAACAGAGGTGGCCTGCGACTGCAACTCTTTCCGATCCTGATGTCACACTAGGAGGGAAGCTCTTCCTGGATTTAAAACATTATCAGCGGAGCTTACTTGAGGAAGTGGAACAAGTCCTGAAGCCATTTGAGTGTGCTACTGTTTTCTTGAGTGGAGAGTCCTATGTGATTGCTTCTGCTCTACCTCTGGTAAAGGGCCTTCAGAAATCCATACAGAGCACAATTTGCGAGACAGCAGCAGTCAAGGCTTTCCAAAGTGTTGCTGCACAGGAGATGACATCAAGATGGGAGCGGGAAACTAAATTCAGAGATGATGGTGGAGAAAATATATGTCTTATTGCAGCAGCCCTGGACCCTAGATTCCGCAAACTAAAATTCCTGCCAGCAGAGGACAGTTTAAAAGTTCACCTCAAGTTCCAAGCTCTTGCTCTTGAAGTGAAAAGAAGATGAGGAAGAGCAAACGCAACATCGATGTGAGGAACAACAGTCAGACAGTGCAGACATGAAATTTTCTGAGAAGAGGCAAGTGTCTCTGTTAGACACTTTGCTCGGTTCTTCAGATTCAGATGACCACCACAGCGAGGATGACACTGGTCACATCCAAGATCAAGAAACCCACAGTGAAGTTGTGCGGAATGAGATACACATGTATTTCAGTGAGCAGGCTATTCCAAAGGAAGAAAATTCGCTGAAATGGTGGAAGGAAAATGAAAAGAGGTTTCCCATCTTGGCCATGCTGGCAAAGAGTTACTTGTCTGTGCCTGCAACATCAACCCCATCTGAAAGGCTTTTCTCAGTTGCTGGCAACATTGTGACTAAAAAAAGAGCAAGCCTAACATCAGAGCATGTCGATATGCTAACCTTCCTCCATTGCAATGCTAAAATATAGCATTGCAATGGAGTAAGTAACATAGGCCCCCAACCTTTTGCACTTGTGATTGTTCTTGTTGGGCTGTATTAGTGTATTTATGTTGAGATGGCTCATGGCTGCCTTCAGTGTATTGGCCATATTTTTGCACAGCCACAGTGTTGAGCAGTGCTTTTGGTGGGCTTGGTTCCTCCTTCCTTCCTTGAAAACTGTTACCTCCTCAGGTATGTTTTACATTACAATTACACACCACAAGAATACTGCTCAATCGACTCTACAATAACACTATGTAAGTAATAATGATTACAATTACATAGTGTTATTGTATGTTGACCAGCATTTTTGTGGTGGTAAACAACAACACTTTAGGTCAAGAGGCATAATGCCATATAAATTCTGCCTAACACTTTGAAAAAGATGCATTCTGAAGGCATTATGTGTGGTTGAGTAGTAAGGTTACCACACAATGCCTTCTGATTCTGAATGCATCTTTTGCAAAGTGTTAGGCATAATTTATATGGCATTTTCATGCCTCATGCCCTAAAGCGTTACCTTTTATTTTTTGGCACTTGTGTTTTTGCACACACAGTGTTGAGCAGCAGTTCAGAGCAGCAGTGCTTTTGTGGATATGGCTCCTTCTTGAAAACTATGCTACCTCCTCAGGTATGTTTTACATTACAATTACAAGTAACACACCACAAAAATACTGCTCAATCAACACTCTACAATAACACTATGTAATGAATGATTACAATAGAATTACAATAGTGTTATTGTAAGTTGACAAGCATTTTTGTGGTGTTAACCACTAGAGATCAGCGCTATAGCCGAATGACGGCTACAGCGCGGACCTGCTTTACCAAGACAATGTCTATTGACGTCGTCCTGTGCACGAGCGGCCATCGCGCCCTCTGAGGGGCGCGCGCTGCGCGCTCTGTGATCAGCGAGTCTATGAGACTCGCCTGATCACAGATCGGAGCAAGGGGTTGATCCCGACCCCTTACCACATGATCAGCTGTCAGCCAATGACAGCTGATTATGTGATCACAACAGAGCCGGCAATCGGCTATTTTTCCTCCTCACGCTGACAGTGCGAGGAGAAAAAAAAAAGGCGATCACCGGCGGCAGTGAGAGGGACTTCAGTCCCGATCACGGAGAGCTGGAGTCAGCTCATCAGTGCCCACCTGCCCCCTGCCAGTGCCACCTATGTGTAAGAAAAAGTGCCACTCATCAGTGCCATCCATTAGTGCACATAGTGCCACCCATTAGTGCCCATAGTGCCACCCATCAGTGCCCACAGTGCCAGCTATCAGTGCCCACAATCTGCCGCGACAACAGTGCTGCACTCAGTGCCACATATCCGTGCCCATCAGTGTCATCTACCAGTGCCCATCAATGCCCATCAGTGCCGCCCATCAGTGCCCAGCAGTGCCACCTATCAGTGCCCATCAGTCCCATCTATCAGTGGTACCTATCTGTGCCCATCCGTGCCACCCATCCGTGCCACCCTCCGTGCCACCCTCCATGCCACCCATCCGTGACACCCATCTGTGCCACCCATCAGTGCCATCTTATCTGTGCCCAACTTTGCCCATCAGTGCCGCCTTATCTGTGCCCATCAGTACTGCCTTATCTGTGCCTATCAGTGCCACCTTATCTGTGCCTATTAGTGCTGCCTTAACTGTGCCTATCAGTGCCCACTAGTGCAGCCTATCAGTGCCCACCAGTGCTGCAGCATCAGCGTATTTCAATGAAGGAGAAATATTACCTGTTTGCAAAATTTTATAACAAACTATTAAACATGATTTTTTTTTTATTTTTTTTTTTTGCATCTTTTTTTGTTTGTTTAGCAAAAAATAAAACTTCCGGCTGTAATTAAATACCACCAAAAGAAAGCTCTATTTGTGGGAAAAAAAATGATAACAATTTAATTTGGGTACAGTATTGCATGACCGCGCAATTGTCATTCAAACTGCATCAGCGCTGAAAGCTGAAAATTGGTCTGGGCAGGAGGGGGGTTTAAGTGCCCAGTAAGCAAGTGGTTAAACAACAACACTTTAGGTCAAGAGGCATAATGCCATATATTATAAATTCTGCCTAACACTTTGCAAATGATGCATTCTGAAGGCATTATGTGTGGTTGAGTAGTAAGGTTACCACATAATGCCTTCTGAGTGCAATCAATGCATCTTTTGCAAAGTGTTAGGCAGAATTGATATGGCATTTTCATGCCTCATGCCCTAAAGCGTTACCTTTTATTCTTGGGCACTTTATTTTTGTATATTATGTCTTTCATGTGTTTTGTACACAGTGTTGAGCAGCAGTGCTTTTGTAGCATTTTTATATGGCATTTTTTAATGCTTCTGGCTCTGAATTAATGGCAATGCCATTATTCGTGCCTGATGCTAAAGCGTGGTTTACATTTTATTTTTGGCACTTTTTTATACTGTAAAAACTTTACCACATTGAAGTACTTTTTGGAAAAAATGTAATAAAAGTTTAAATATTATATTAGAAGTTGTACATATAATTTTTTTGTAAAGTTATCAAAAGGATTATTATCTAATCACAAAAAGAACACACTAGATTCATAAAAAATAAAAATAAAAAAATAATCAGATAGTCATTGACTAATCAAAAAAATAATCGATAGATTTGTCGACAGGCAAATTAATCATTAGTTGCAGGCCGCCCTGAGTTTGTAGGTGGAGTCGGGGGTATTTAAACCTGTCCTCCTCCTCCTTACTCCTGTCGGCCTGGTGTTTTTATTATGTTGCCATCCTTTCCGGTCACGGCTCCACGAGGTCCCAGCTACCTTCGGCTGTTTCCGATGGCGTTCGGCTCTTTTCGGCAGTTTCCGGCTCTTCTTGGCAGCTTCCAGCTCTTCTCGGCGGGCCTTGGTTCCTCTTGGCTGCCTTCGGCTCCGCGCAGCGGCTCTCGGCTTCGTTCTTTGTATAAAGTGACAGGTATCGCAAGGGCATTGAAGGGGGGGGGGGGGGGTGTGAGGAGGATAAATGTTCGGATGTTTTTTTGTATTTCTTTAAGAGGTAGTTGGGCTTATTTTTAGGGGGGGGGGGTGGATGGACGCATGACAGGCATGTCGCTAAAGGGGGGGTCTCTGGACACGCAGTCTGCAGGTGGGGGTCTTTTCCAATATGTGAGGGACAAGTGGGGGCTGGTGTTTCCTGACAGGGGTGCTGCAGGTGCATCGGTACAGTTTTTTGTTAAATTCCCTGCAGGCACCACTTGGTCATGTATGTGGGCAGGCTGGGTGGGGGGGGGTGGTTTGGGTGGGCGGGGTGTCAGGTTTTTCATGCACAGTCTGCATTTTGTCAATTTTTTTTGCCCTTGTAACATAATTTTTCTGCAGGTTGTATATATACATCTGTCAATTTTTCTCATTTTAGGACATTGGTTAAATTTTAAGTTTTGCCAAAAATCTGTCATTCCGTTTCAGTAAGTGTCAGGTGTTTGGTCACCCACGTCTTGGGTGCGAGTTTCACTCCTGGGAGCACTCAGGTTTTTCTTGGTGTCGGATGCACGGGGGGGGTTAGTTCGGGGGAGGGTTGTCACACCACTGCGGGGTCACCCACCACGTCTGTGGGTGTCATATGGTTTGAGATGTTTCATTTTTAATTGTCTTGTGCAGTGGCAAGTCTCCTCAGCCGTTTTAGTCACGTCATGTCACGATCATGTATCATGTGGTTAACTCTCGTTCATTACCTGACACGTTTTCAGGTCTTGTAGGTAGGGTTACGTGGTATCATCTGCTCTGCTTCAGATGCTCATTTTGCTTCCAAGGTCTTTGTTATGTTTTCAGTCCCGTTCGTACATTTTATTTTAGGGTGGGCATCGGACATCAGACGCAAGCCTTGTTCAATTAAGGTTTAAGAGTTTCTCAAAGGTAAGTCAGGTTGCTGGTGTTTCATTCTCTTTATTTCTTGTTTCCTCACATTATTGGGTCATTCGCCACTGCGGCTTTTACCTATCTCTGTTTATGTATTAATGGGTTGAGAGGTTTGTTTTTAATTGGCTTGGACAGCGGCAAGTCTCCTCTCCCATTTTTTAATTCTTCTCACATTAGGCCTGTTTTGTCTTTTGTCAGGTTTTGATATGCTTTAGTCATGAGGAACCTGTCACGTTTTCAGGTTCGGGAGGCCTGAGTGTTCGTTTTTAATTAACCTGCGGTTCTCAGGTTTTTCGGCCTCCTTTAAGTTGGGTGGTGTATGCTTTCTTGGGTTAAGTTCAGATGGGTTTCTTAGGCTCAGGAGGTGGCTGGAGGGGGGTGGCGCATTGGGGGGGGGGGGGGGGGTCGGTCGGTTGTAGTTGGTTTCTGTCATCATTCTTACTTTCTGTTTTGATAATTTAGGGCTTGTCTCAGGCTGCAGACATCGATGACTCCATTTCCTCTTCCCCGGCCAGGGGTGCGGATCAGGGCAGCTCGCCTTCTATGAGGACATGGACTGTCCCAAGATTAGTGGCTGAATTGCGTCTGAGGCCGCGTACACACGGGCGGACTGCTCGCCCAACTTAGTCCGCTGAACAGTGTTTCAGCGGACAGTCCGCTCGTGTGTGGGCTTCAGCGGACAGTTTCAGCGGACAGTCTGACGAACAAAGTTTTTCGGAATTTCCGTAAGACAGTCCGCTGAAACTTGGTTTCAGCGGACAGTCCGCTCGTGTGTAGGCTTGTTCGACAAACTAAGTTTCGCGCATGCTCAGAAAGGATTTACACGGCGAAGGTTGCATTGCAGTGTATTGGACGTCGAATTTCTCGTCCCGTCGTACGTGCCGTTCACGTCATCGCGCACGCTTTCAGCGGACTGTTCGTTCATCGTGTGTGGTCAAGTCCGTTCATGCAAATTTTGAGCGGACTGTTTGTCGGATTGCTTGACGAACAAAGTTGGGCGAACAGTCCGCCCGTGTGTACGCGGCCTCAGGGATATCTCATTCTCTGCAGTAGCCCGCAAGGCAGAACTTTTCAGACGGTTTCCTACCTCTTCAGGTTTTGGCGTGGAGCTCTGGTGTCCCTTTCGGTCACCCCGGCCCATTTCATCCCAGGGAATCTCAGGAAGGATATTTTGGAGGGCAGGGATGTCAACCTGGCATCCTTGTTGATTGCTGACAAGTCCTATGCTTGTGGCGATGTGTCAGTAATCATCAAGTCCAGGGACCACAGGCTGAACCGCAAGCTCTCTATACCTGAGTTTGTGCTGGCTTTCAGCATGTTCAGGGATATTGTATGCTCGGTGAGTCCCCAGAGGAGGGAGCAGCTGGACCATTACCTATATGCTGTGGTAGAGTTGGGTCATAAATTCAGAGGCAAGGCATTCTATGATTATCACCGATCATTCTCTGCCAAAGCTGCGGCCATGTTTTCTCAACATCAAGCGGTCACAAACTAGAGTGGTGTGGACACTGAACTTTTTTGCTGTCATTTCGCCGGATTGAGGTCACCAGTCTGCGCCACATGCCAGTTTTCATCGCACACTGCATATTAGTGCCCCAACACTGAGTTCCCCGTTCTCCCGGGCACTTCCAGAGGTTTCCCCAGTTCTCTGCCAGCTCCGGGTCAGGCTGCCACTGTTGATAAGTTGGGTCAGCCTGTCCAGTACCTGGGGAAGTCACAGATTTGCAAAAATTTTAACTACGGTGTTTGTAATTATAGTCAGTGCCGTCTGCTGCACATTTGCTCTGGTTGTTTCAGGGCCCATCTGAAATCAGCTTGCTCACTCAGGCAGAGCAAGGACAGCTGACTGAGCTGCGTTAATGTGGTTCTTTTGCAAGATTGTTTGGTCTCACAGCCTTCTAGTTCATGTGCTTTTCTGGTGGATGGGTTCACGAGGGGCTACCACACAGGTTTTGTTACATTGCCTACCGGTACGTTTGAGAGTCCCAATCTCAGGTCCTCGATGGTAGATTTGGGGGCGATGGACACATTACTCCAGTCTGAGCTGGACAAGGGGTTCATTATTGGTCCTTTTTCTGTATCTCCATGCCAGCTTTGGAGGGTCAATCCTTTGAGGTTGGTCTAGGGAAAGTTTTCCAATAAATTACGCTTAATTTATGATTTGTCTGCCCCTCATTGCTCCGCAGTACCTAGCTTGAATTCCTTAAGCCCATCTGAGGAATTTTCTTTGAAGTATGCATCAGTGGATCAGGCTATCCAGCGGATTATCAGGGTTGGGAAGGGTGCTTGGCTATCTAAATCAGACATAGCTGACGCATTCAAACTCCTTCTGATCATGCCGTCACTCTGGCAGTGGCATGGGATGAAGTGGAGGGGGCTGTACTATTTTGCCACTAAGCTCACCTTTGGTTCCAAAAGCAGCCCTTGGCTGTTTGATGTGTTTGCACAAGAACTCAAGTGGATTATCATTCATGTGGAGGGTTGTCACGAGGTCATCCACTTCCTCCTCATCGAGAGTCCCAGGCAAGCCCCTGTAGATTTACAGAAGTTGTTGTCAGTTTTAACGGCTCTCAATGTCTCACTGGCAGTCAAGAAGTTGGAAGGCCTGGCAACAGCACTTTTGGATACCAAGACCATGCAGGCCAGCCTCCCGGCCGACAAGCTCAACAGGATCAGAGAGTGTATCCATACCTTCTCGATCTCGCAGGCTTGTTCCAGGGTGGAGTTGTTCTCTTTGTTGGGCATGTTGAACTTTGCGATGAGAATTATTCCGCAGGGTAGGTCTTTCATATCCAGGTGGTTAGCTTTATTGCCTTCAGCCCCGGATAGAGACTTTCGAGTCAAGCTGGATACTGCTGCATTAGCTGACCTGCGCATGTGGGGCAAATTCCTCTGGCATTGGAACGGGATTGCCATGTTCATTTCGGCAGAGTCCATATCCTCTCCTCAGGTGGGGTCGAATGCTGATCAGTAACCTGCACACTGCCTGATCAGATAGATATCTGGAAGACACTGCAGCTGGCCTGCAACATGTAACTGCTCCAGACAATCCTGTTTCCATTCAGCCGGAGTTGTGTGTCCTGCAGAACTTGTATTGTTGTAGTCATACCTTCTTGTATCTCCCTCCTGGTGCCCCCATTCAGCACTACTCCAGCACTTACCATCAAATGGGAGTGGGCTGGAGAGGGGGAGGGCTACACTGCCTGCTGATTGGCTGTGGATGGAACGGAGGAGGAGCAGGTACTCCCTTGTACTCCACTGCCAGAGATGATTTCCTCAGCCATCCCTGCCTCCTGTTCACAGCTCCTAGCTGACAGCGGCCCCAGGGCAGACAGTTTTTCCCGGGAAATTTCCCACTATCCCAGTAGTTTGACCCTGGCCTCTCCTTTAGCTACCCTCTTCTTTCTTTGGAGGGAAGTCTACTGCTGGTGATAGGACCTTTCTATGTAAACAACTACTTTTTTTTTTTTCATATAACACTTGCTCCAGTTTTCATTTCTCAGGCTGGTAAACATTGTAACTTTATTCAAACGTTTGTCTTTTTAGTCTTTAAGGTGTTGGTAATTCAACAAGTTTGTTTGTCTTAGGCTGGTACATAGAAGTACCATATTTGTCTGCGTATAATACACATTCATTTTATGAGGGAAGTTTCAGGAAAAAAAAACCTTACATTTTAAATAAGGAACTTTGAATCAAAATAAGGGTCAGTGCCCATCTGCAGCCTCACTATTGCCATCAATGCAGCCTGATCAATGCCCACCTGCTGCCTTACCATTGCCATCAATTCAGCAGCCTCACCATTGCCATCAGTGTAACCTGATCGATGCCCATCTGCAGCCTAGAGGGAACAGGGAGGAGGGCGGAAGGACAAGCACCGACAGATTACATACAGTGAGAATCTCCTATAATAGACAGAACAGTGGTCCAATGGCAGCCCAGGAGACAGGACTACCTATTACAGAGGCTGCCAAGTAAATGGGAGATTCTCACTGTATGTAATCTGATGGCGCTCTCCGCGCCCCCCCTTCCTGTTCCCTCCGAGGCAGCTAAAATTGAAGTATTGGCGTATAACACACACACGATATTTGAACCCGATTTTCAGGGTGAAAATGTATGTGTTTTACGCCAATAAATACAGTATATAAATGCTTAAACATAAAGGGTGTTTCTTGATCCAACTAGATCCATCTGTATTTCTATTTTAGCTGATAATATGGATCAGTTGTTTTTCTATAGACTACTGTCCCCTTATACATTTTTTGCATTATTAGTAGTTCCACAGTTTCGGAAAGTTTTGTTGTAAAACAATATTAAACAGTTTAGACATCTGGAATGCATGCTGTCTTTCTCTTGTTGGCCTTTTGTTCTGATAAATATTCCATTGATTCGTTTTTGTCATAACTGCTTGAAAAGTGCATAAAAATATCTGTGGATTTTGCCAAAAATGTTGTGAGCTGTACCTGTGCTCTCTGCCAGTGCAAAAAGAACGTTTATGGAGATGAGAAGTGGAAGTAGGCAGGGCTGACAACTGTTTTGGAATTCAGAGTGAAAAATATACACTGGATGACTTTTAGGCTGGGTCACACTTGTACGACAAATACTCCGACATTGGGAGCTCATGTTGCATGACGTGTGAAAATCATTGTTTCCCTATGGGAGCCGTCTTATGCTGACCATACATGGTCGAATTTTGAAAGAATTTTCTTTTGAAAATCAGAAAATTCATGTGTTTTTGTGATCCGATGGTGCCACCATTGATTTCGAAATTCAAACAACCAAGCCTTCATTTTCACCTCATGTTGCTACAGAAAAGAATTTTCGTGGCTGGGAATCTTCTTTTCTTTCCGGGAATCTTTTTCTTTTCTTGTACATGTGCATTTCTTTTTTTGATTTACATTTCTCGCACGATTCTCCTATCATTGATTAGAAAATATATTTTTTTTCAAAAAATTTTCAACATGTCCAATTACTCAAATTTGATGGGCGCACGAAAATCGGCTGTTGCTGCAGCCCACTAATGGTGCGAAATACAAACGAAAGTTCTGAGAGAAGATTTTCAAAAGAAAATTCTTTCGAAATTCGACCCATGTATGGGCCTGCCTTAACTGGTCCGACACAAGTCGGTCTGACTTTGAAAATGCTCCCTGCACTACTTTGGCCTGACTTTACAGATTTGTGAGCTTCCCATAGTATTCCTGGATCACAGTCCGCAGTGTCATTTGTTTGGAACTATTGGTTCAGTTTGGTCATAACATCTGTCAACAAAGTAGGAGTCTGTAATAGACTTTTGTTCAGCCTCCAGATCTTTGTTCAGGAAGTCAGTGTCCCTGACAGGGAATAGCGCATGGTCAGACTAGGTGAAATTCCCTATCCCCGGGTCATGTGCCACTTCCAATTGGCCATGTAGCATCAGGAAATAGTCAATACGTGAGTATGTTTTGTTAGCGATTCAGTTCGCTTTGTATCAGGAAATAGTCAATACGTGAGTATGTTTTGTGGCGATTCAGTTCGCATTGTGCGCTATACAAATTATTCATTCATTCATTCATTCAACGTGTATTCCCTTTCTCTCGAGTGGTAAAGTCTTCATATGTCAGTTGGGCATCATGCAAGTCTCGTGCGATGCGTTTGTGTACACTAGATCGCAAGGAGGAGGTACCGGAGGAAGTATCAGCTGTGGCAACTAATGGGACATTAAAATCACCTCCTACAATCTGATGTCCTTCAGTGAAGTCCATCAGCAGGGATAATCTATTATATATAAAGGTATCCTGTCTATCATTTGGTGTATACACAGAGGCTAATTTTATAAGCATATCCCCTATTAGCCCTTTAATGAACACATATCGACCTTTAGGCCGCGTACACACGCGCGGACTGTTGGCCCAACTTTGTCCGTCCAACAGTTTGAGCGAACAGTCCGCTCAAACTTAGCATGGACGGACATGGCCACACACGACGGACGAACAGTTTGCTGAAACCGTGCGCGATGACGTGAACGGCACGTACGACGGGACGAAAAATACGACGTCCTATACACTGCAATGCAACCTTCCGACGTGGAAATCCTTTCTGAGCATGCGCGAGACTTAGTTGGCCGAACAAGCCTACACACGAGCGAACAGTCCGCTGAAACCTTGTTTCAGCGGACAGTTTTTCGGAATTTCCGTAAGACCTTGTTCGGCCAACTGTCCGCTGAAACTGTCCGCTGAAGCCCCACACACGAGCGGACTGTCCGCCCAAACACTGTTCAGCGGACAAGGTTGGGCGAACAGTCCGCGCGTGTGTACGCGGCCTAAGGGTCTATTCTAGAGTCGTGGTAAGTGCAGGGCATCTTTCCTGCCAGGAGTATAGATACACCTTTAGATTTATTCTTTGGATTTTTAGCATAGTAGGCTATTGGAAAGAGCCAGTTTTTCAGGCATGGTGGTGCGCCTGTTTTGAAGTGGGTCTCCTGTATAAATGTTATATCTGTTCTAGCTCTCTTAAGGTCATTTAAGAGCATACAGCATTTCTCGGGTATGTTTAATCCTTTGGTGTTCAGCGAGAAAATATTGACGTGATCCATCATGACTGTGCTGGGAAGGGGGGGATTGGGGGTGGGGTAGACTGGGGAGATGTGAGTGGGTGAAAGGTGAGAAGATTAGAGGGGAGAGAAGTAGAAATGAGAGAGCAAGGTTAGCACAAGCGAGAATTAAGCGGGCAAGAAATGTTAACCCGTGTACTATCTACTAATGATTGTTAAACAACAATCCTATGGAATATTTTGCAATGACGCACACTCCGGGCGGTGCGGTGCTTCGGCCTAGTGGGGAGGAGGTTAGACTATGACCGGGGGAGTATTCCCGGCCTCATCCAGACCCCCCAGCCCTAAGGTATAAATTGTGCATGCATTCCACTAAAAACCAGAAAAGGAAAACCAATAACATTAGATAAGTAAGTGAACCAGCGAACAGATATAAATGCACATTTTCATGTGAACTCGTATATGACCACGTACGTATCCAACTCCCAAAATTGTTGACCCGGCGTCATATACCTTTAACTAAGCAAGTGATACAACATATTCAACACAAGAAAAACAGCCCCTTTGTCTCCTTCTAGTCTAAGTGACCCATCCGGGATCTCTCACAATCCCCCGTTAGTTTCTAATAGTAAGTTGTTGTGGGATGGGTGATTTTGAGTCACAGGTTTACTCTTTGCGACCATGGTCCTGCATAATAAAGGACCCCATCTGGTACTATAGGCATCTACCCGTGACCCTTTGCAATGGAGGGGGGTACCAAAAGAGAACAGTGTGACCATTTTTGGCCCCTGGGGCCAATCATACCCTCCTGTGGAGTTGGCTTCCCTGTCTTCCCCGTACCTTACTGGGAGTGACCCCTACGAAGTACCCAGGTTGTTAAATGCTTTCTAATGTACCCCAGAAGTATCTCTCCACTAGACCTAGCATCCCCAACATGTCAGGACATTATCACTTTGGTCACAACACTTTATCTTCATATTGGTGCACAGTGGGGGGTGGGTGGGGATCGTGGCCCTTTAAGGGACCAAATATAAATGAAAATCTATATTTATTTACAGCTGTCTGTCTCCAACAGTCCCTCTTGGGCAAGTGAGGAGGAGACCGCTATTGTATAAGGAGAATTTTTTTTTTTTTGTTAAAATTTTTTTATTGAGAATAACAGTAAAACACAATAAGATATAGTACAGTCGTGCAATGATATCATAAAAGCATAGATACAAAGATAAGGCTTGTGAGATTCATAACATGACCGCATTGGTTAGCCTGTAACTCAAAATGAAAGTATCTAACAGGACAATTCTATTATAGAACAATCGACCAACCTTTTTACAAAAGGGGTAAACCAATGTCCTGTATCGTTCCTGTGCGACCTGAGGGTGTATTTTTATATACACGGGTTAGTGTATTACGGGGGCAGAAATGTCAATGTGTATTTTGCACAACTGTCCAGACACCCCTTTCGGCTCTCGCTGTGTCTGGGCAAGGTGATTTAGGCAAGAGATCGATCACATTGAATGGGGGGAAGTTATTTATGTTCTTGGGATCTGAGGAGTAGGGACTGTATGATAATTAGACGGGGGTGGAGTCTATGGGAGTGTGACTATAGGGGGGTTCTTTAATGTCAGTAACGGGGTTGCATGTGGTCGACGTGTAAGTCAAGTCTAATGTCGCCAACCATCCTTAGACAACTCGTGTGTTTGGGCAGTGGTTTAGGGTGGGCGGAAACAGTTTTCCATAAATTGTATGGATCGAGTAAATAACAACTCTGGGGGGAGCCCCAGGTATAAGAGCGATTGGTCAGCCCTGGGAATTGCGGTAATCATCAGAGGTTTTAAAGTGTGTCCAGCATGCCCATGTTTTTTAAAACTTGTCAGGGGTTTCTCTAACCTGGTGAATGATGTCTTCCATTTCTGCAATTCTTTCTATGCAGCGAAACCACTGAGAAATCGTTGGGGGGTTGCTTTGATGCCAAAACCCCGGTATACATTGCTTGGGGTGAAAGATGAGTGATTTTTTGTAAGTGGAAAAGGGAATGGATGAGTGATGGAGCAAATATTGAGTAGGGGTAAAATCTGGGGTATAGGTCGTGATTCGGGTGATGAGCCAATGTACCTCCATCCAGAAGGGTTGTAACTTAGGGCAGTCCCACCATATGTGGAGGAGGGAGCCTGGAGATTCGGAACATCACCAACAGAGGGGAGAGAGGTTTGGATAGAATGTGTGTATCTTGATTGGGGTTCTGTACCATCTTGAGTATATTTTGTAACCATTTTCTTGGGTAGATACATTGATGGAACCTTTATGGATGTGATCATATATCCTTTCCCATTCGAGGTTGGTTAGGTCAATTGCAAGTTCCTTTTCCCAATGCTGACTAAGTGCGTTGGATTTGGGGCTACACTCTGAGAATAGAAGTGTGTATAGAGCAGAAATCAGATGTCTCTGGGGTTCTGAGGAAGTGCATATGTGCTTGAAGGGAGCGTGTTCCAGGTACCACTTGCTAAGAGGTTTAGAACCATAAATTAAATGTTGTATATGTAAATATTTGAAGAAGGGGAGAGGAAGCTTGGGAAAGCGGAAGGATAGGTTCGCCTAAGCCATGAACACTCCACTTTTGGTTGAAACATGCCTGGGGGGAAGTCAGGATTGTTATCAATAGGTGTTAGGGGCCCCAATGAGGATGCAAGATTGTGTTTATCGCATGCCTTCTTAAAAGAGGGTTGGCAAGATGAGTGGGTGATTTTTACAAACCGGAGGGGTAGCTACTGGTGAGATCCAAGGGAGGTGTGCAATTGGGATACCTGCAATCGTTTCTTCCAATTGGACTCAATCCTTTGTGGCAGAGTGGATGTGCCAGTCTGCAACTCTAGTCAGGAGACAGGACTAGGCTTGTGCAATTCGTTTCGTAACGAATCTAAATTCGGACGAATTTTGCATCTATCGGACATTCGGATGCATCCGAATGTCCGAATAAAAAAATAACAAATAACAACGAATACGAAAGAAATATAACAAATGAATTCAAATGAATTCGACATGATTCGATAATTCTTTAAAGATCTAATGAAACAAAAGCTCAGCTCAATGTAAATCTTATAGTCATATCAACTAATTAATTTTGTGCCGGAGGATGGATTACTGGCAAAGTGCATTCCTGAGAACTGAGTTAGAAGGGTGTTGTATTGTATTTGAGCCGAGGAGAAGAGACGTTGTCATTGTGTGTGTTAAAAGATTCAATAAACAAACGACTTTCCAAACTACGAATCATTATCACGAATGTCTATACATACATAAATAGCGAATTTCAATGAATACGAACAAATGAATTTGACACTCTACGAATAATAACGAATTATCCGAAAATGTATTAACGTAACATAACGAATATAACAGCACGAAATTATGTATTTTACGAATGACAACGAACCGAAACTAAACAAAATTTTCCATTGTGCACAAGTCTAGACAGGACCAGTAGTATTTGAAAATATCAAGGAGTCCAATTCCCCCTTTAGATTTGGGAAGAGATAGGTTATCCCAACTCAGTCTGGGAGGTTTGGAGGGCCAGAGGAAGTTTCTACAGAGTCGACTCGCTTGCAGGTCATAAAAAATGTCAAGGGAATGCGTATTGGGAGGGTTTGAAAGAGGTATAGGATCCTCGGTAAGATGTTCATTTTTATAATGAAGCTTTGCCAAACCAGGTAAAAAGTCCCATGTTCCATCTCTGAAGATCTTGCTGAATAGAATGCAGAATGGTTAGGAAATTACTGGCGTAAATGTTTGCTAAATTTTTAGGGATCTTAATGCCCAGGTAGGTGATAGCATTAGGTTCCCATTCAAAGGGAAAATTTGCCTGACATTGTGCTTCCGGGGGGGGAGGGAGGGAAATATTTAACGCCTTAGATTTGGGAAGGTTGATTTGGAGGTTAGAGAGTGTTTTGAAATGGGAGAGATCTTTTAACAAGTTGGGGATGGATATGAGTAGGTCCGTGAGAAAAAGCAAAATGTCGTCAGAGTATGCTGCAAGTTTATATTATTGTTGATGGCTTTAATATCAGGGTTGTCATTGATTTTACGAATCAAGGGTTCCATAGTGAGGATGAAGAGCAGAGGAGATAAAGGGCATCCCTGGCGCTTACCGTTCGATATTGAGAAGGCGTCCGACAGGTGGACGTTTACCCTGATCCTTGCTGTCGGAGCAGAGTACAATGCACAAATCATTTGATGGAAATGGTCAGGAAAGCCCAACGTTTGTAATGTAGCTCTCATATAATCCCAGGCCACCCTGTCGAACGCCTTCTTCGCATCCAACGACAACAAGCAGCCTGACTTTGAGGAGCGGGACATCCAATAGTGGATGTTGATTGCTTTTATGGTATTGTCCCTGGCTTCTCGACCTGGGACAAAACCCACTTGGTCCAGGGAGATTAGGTTAGGCAACAAGGGTAGGATACGGTTAGCCAGGATTTTTGCGTATAATTTTACATCTACGTTTAGAAGTGATATGGGCCTCTAATTTGTTACAAGAGTGGGGTCTTTTACGGGTTTAGGTATAAGCGTTATATGGGCAGCTAGGATATCTTTGTTAGCTATATTTGAGGAAGGTAAGGCATTAAATGCTGACGTGAATTTAGGGATTAGGATTTCAGTAAATGATTTGTAGTAGCTAACAGTGAAGCCATCAGGGCCTGGACTTTTGCCCGTTTTCAATTGTCCTAGGGCCTGAGTAGCTTCTTCGTTGGAAATTGGCTGTTGCAGTAGTGCAACGTCTTCTGGTGCTATGGACTTAGGACAATAATGGGCAAGGAAGTTTGAGGCCGTGTACACACGGGCGGATTGTCTGCCCAACTAAGTTCGGCAGACAATCCGACAGACAGTCCGTTCAAAATTAGCATGAACGGACTTGACCACACACGATGAGCAGACAGTCCGCTGAAAGCGTGCGTGATGACGTGTACAGCACGTACGACGGGACTAGAAAAACGACGTCCTATACACTGCAATGCAACCTTCGGCCGTGTAAACCCTTTCTGAGCATGCGCCATACTTAGTCCATCCAACTTGCCTACACACGAGCGGACTGTCCGCTGAAACCAAGTTTGGACGGACAAAACCAAGTTTGAACGGACTGTCTTACGGAAATTCCGTAAGACTTTGTTCGTCAGACTGTCCGCTGAAAAAGTCCGCTGAAGCCCACACACGAGCGGATTGTCCGCTGAAACACTGTTCAGCGGACTAAGTTGGGCAGACAGTCCGCCCGTGTGTACGCGGCCTTAGATCTCTCACATCTTTTCAGATGGTCGAGCGTGCTCTGATGGGGGGGAAGATTATAAAGCTTAGTGAAACAATTTACGAAGTGTGCTGCTATTCCATCCGAGGTTACGATTGAGTTGCCAGAGGGATCTTTAATGGTATGAATGGTGGAGGCTGCTTTTTTAGTTTGTAGAGCCCTAGCCAGCAGTTTGCCGGCCTTATTTCCGAACTCGTAGAATTGTCTTTTTACCAAAGCAAATTTACGTTTCGCCGTTTTCCCTAGTTTCAACAGCTATTCTTCTCTGGCCTTCAGTAAATCTTCCAGGGCTTTTGTGGCTAAGGTTTGTTTGTGTATTCTTTCAAAATTTTCCACAACATCTTCCATAGTAGTACTTTGCACTACTTTTACTAAGCTGTTCTATGATTGATATGTGGTTCATAATCATTATCCATTCCTGATGCTATATGTTGTAGCGTATAGATGTTTATGTTTTGATCCGAGATCCTTATGTAAGTTTGTTTGGTTGTCATATGACTATAGATGTCCGCTTTGTATTCACCATTCCTCCACTTTATCTCCTTCAGATGTGGTAATGGTGGGTAGGCATCATCCTCCTACACCTCTTTTTAGTCAGCTATTACAAACCCCCACACAGTGCTCCACTGCCGTGTAAATTGCCTAGTGGTAAGTGTTGGCTGAGAAAGCACTGTACCTCCCTGAATTTACAAATCCATAAGTAGGGCGGGGAGGAACCCGCCCTCCTTTCGGTAAATGAGTTTACGAGACGTCGTCTCCCTGTGACCTGAGGGTACACATAATCTTCTTTCTACACCAAAATCACACTTCCCTTCACGCAGTACCCCACTTAGATACATTATTCCTACCATGGCACTAAGTAATAATGCACTACCTGTTCCGACTGTTTCACTGTACTCATTTAATGCTAGGGGACTAAATACCCCAGAAAAGAGAACACAAACGCTACTACATTTACAAAGATCTAAAGCCCACATAGTCTTTTTACAAGAGACTCATTTCCGATCAGACAACATCCCAAAACTTCATAACCACTTCTACCCACATGCGTATCATGCCACTAATCCAGAGTCTAAATCTAAAGGGGTCTATATACTAATATCTAAACACTGTCCTTTCCAACTTCACATCCTTCAAGTCCGGAATCCTCATAGTCGGAGGAGATTTTAATGTTGCTCTATCACCCACACAAGATACATCCACTGGATCCTCTTCGCTGACATATAGAGCCCTTCGCGCAATTAAGACACAACTAAGCGACCTCACATTACACGACCAATTGACGTACCCTTCACCTGAATGAAAAAGATTATACCTTTTTTTCCCCAGTGCACAACAAATATTCGAGGATTGACTATTTTTTTCTTTCACAATCTGATCTAATACTCCTCAAGGAAAGCTCTATTGAGCCTACACAAGTGTGTTCTTAGAGGTGAAATTATTTCCCTTGCTGCTCGTAGCCGCAAACTCAGAAAAGAATATATTGACACACTGTCTAGATGCATTCATACTCTTGAAAGAATACACAAACAAACCTTAGCCACAAAAGCCCTGGAAGATTTACTGAAGGCCAGAGAAGAATAGTTGTTGAAACTAGGGAAAACGGCGAAACGTAAATTTGCTTTGGTAAAAAGACAATTCTACGAGTTCGGAAATAAGGCCGGCAAACTGCTGGCTAGGGCTCTACAAACTAAAAAAGCAGCCTCCACCATTCATACCATTAAAGATCCCTCTGGCAACTCAATCGTAACCTCGGATGGAATAGCAGCACACTTCGTAAATTGTTTCACTAAGCTTTATAATCTTCCCCCCCCATCAGAGCACGCTCGACCATCTGAAAAGATGTGAGAGATCTAAGGCCGCGTACACACGGGCGGACTGTCTGCCCAACTTAGTCCGCTGAACAGTGTTTCAGCGGACAATCCGCTCGTGTGTGGGCTTCAGCTGACTTTTTCAGCGGACAGTCTGACGAACAAAGTCTTACGGAATTTCCGTAAGACAGTGCACATCTGTAGATAGCTTTCCATTCACAAGAGGATGTAGAATAATCCAAGTATACATTGTTCTCTAGAACAATGTATATATTTAGAATTTCTATCAACGGAATTATAGTCATCGTTCATTGGTTTTGTATGGTTTCCATCATTGAAAGCATTTAGTCAGTTTGCGTCACTGACCATTTGAATGTATACATGTCTGTGATTGGTACTTCTGTATTGTATTGTATTGTCCTTATATGGGCATTCACATCCTGTGTTACTGCTGTGAGGTCACACCCTTTGTGGGAGGTGTTCAGCTGTTGGAGGCAAACCCTCCAGGGCGTGGCTTCCAGTGGAAAAGTAAATAAATAAAGTTTTGGTCAAAGTGAGCACAGGGATGCTGACGGTTTGGAGAATGAAAGACTGCTGGTGATGGCTCTTTACTGGGGAGCCAGAGGGGCCTCGCTGAGGAACAGCCAGGCTGAAATGAGGATGTAGGTTGCATTGGGGATGTCTGGTCATTGGGATGAATGGGTTGGAAAAGGTAAGCTTAACCACTTTCCCGACCAGCGCACGACGATGTACGTCGACAGAATGGCCCACGCTGGTCGGGACCCCCGTGAGTCCGGTCACGGGACCCGCGGACTCCATCGCCGCGGGCATCCCCGCGATCGTCTCACGGAGCGGCCGAATGGAGGAAATGCTGTGTAAACAACATTCCTCCATTCTGCCTAGCAACTAGTGACGCTGATCTCTGCTCCATGTGATTGGAGCAGAGATCAGTGTTCACTAAATGAAAGCCCAACCCCCCCACAGTTAGTAACACACCCCTAGGAACACTTAACCCCTACACTGCCACCCACTGGTTAACCCTTTCACTGCCAGTGTCATTTACACAGGAATCACTGTGATCGTCGCCATTACTAGTAAAAAAAAAATAATAAAAAATTATTAATTAAAATGATATAGAACTATCCCTATTTTGTAAACACTATAACTTTTGCGCAAACCAATCAATAATCGCTTAATGCGATTTTTTTTACCAAAAATATGTAGAAGAATACGCATCGGCCTAAACTGAGGGAAAAAAATGTTTTTTATATATTTTTGGGGGATATTTATTGTAACAAAAAGTAAAAAATAATGTGTTTTTTTCAAAATTGTCGCTCTATTTTTGTTTATAGCGCAAAAAATAAAAACCGCAGGGGTGATCAAATACCACCAAAAGAAAGCTCTATTTGTGGGAAAAAAAGGACGTCAATTTTGTTTGGGAGCCACGTCGCACGACCGCGCAATTGTCAGTTAAAGCGACGCAGTGCCGAATCGCAAAAAGTGGTCTGGTCTTTGACCAGCAAAATGGTCCGGTCTGCAAGTGGTTAAGGCATTATATCATTAAGATGGAAATATGTGCTTATTGGAAGCACAGCAGAATATGGGGCTGTGTGCATAGCATAGAAGCCAAATTTCTACGACAAAGGTCACTCTATAGCGCTATCAAGTTGGGTGTTTATAGTCTAGCCACTTTCAGACTGGACCATTTTGCTGGCTTAAAGCGGGAGTCCGCCGTTTTTTTTTTTTTTTTAAAGCCAGCAGCTACAAATACTGCAGCTGCTGACTTTTAAAATAATGACACTTACCCGTCCAGCGAGCCCGCGATGTCGGCACCCAAAGCCGATCTCTCGATCGTCTCTCGGGTGCTGCCGCCGCCATCTTGGGTATGGGAATCAGGAAGTGGAGCCTTGCGGCTTAATTTCCCGGTTCCCTACTGCGCATGCACGAGTCGTGCTGCGCAATAAGGATGGTCCCCGCTGTCTCTGGGATCCGTGTGTTTCCCAGCAGACAGCGGGGGACCTTCGGAAAGGGGCGTAGATTCTACGGAAAGGGGCGTACCTTCTGCAGATATCTATGCCGGAAGTGGGTGCAGATACCTGTACTGTACAGGTACCTGCACCCCCTCCCCCCTGAAAGGTGCCAATTGTGGCGCCGGAGGGGGGGAGGGTTCCAATGAGCGGAAGTTCCACTTTAGGGTGGAGCTCCGCTTTAAGACCACTTTTTGCGATTCGGCACTGCGTCGCTTTAACTGACAATTGCGACGTGGCTCCCAAACAAAATTGACATACTTTTTTCCCACAAATAGAGCTTTCTTTTGGTGGTTTTTGATCACCCCTGCGGTTTTTATTTTTTGCGCTATAAACAAAAATAAAGCGGCAAGTTTGAAAAAAACGCATAATTTTTTACTTTTTGTAAATATAAATATATATATAATATATAAAATATATATCCCCCAAAAATATATAAAAAAACATTTTTTTCCCTCAGTTTAGGCCGATACGTATTCTTCTACATATTTTTGGTAAAAAAATCGCAATAAGCGATTTATTGATTGGTTTGCGCAAAAGTTATAGCGTTTACAAAATAGGGGATAGTTTTATGGCATTTTTATTAATAATTTTTTTTTTACTAGTAATGGCGGCGGTCAGTGATTCTTATTGTGACTGTGACATTGTGGCAGACACATCAGACATTTTTGACACATTTTTGGGACCACTGTCATTTATATAGCAATCAATGCTATACAAATGCATTGATTCCTGTGTAAATGACACTGGCAGTGAAGGGGTTAACAAGGGGGTGGCAGTGTAGGGGTTAAGTGTTCCTAGGGGCGTGTTACTAACTGTGGGGGGCTGGGCTTTGTGTTAGTGAACACTGATCTCTGCTCCAATCACATGGAGCGATCGAGTGTCTCACGGGGGTCCCGACCAGCACACGAGCGCGCCGGGTGATGGCAGGGTGGCATTTAAAAATGGACGTACCTGTACGCCAATATGCCTGCCCGTGCCATTCTGACGACGCACATCGGTGTGCGCCGGTCAGGAACTGGCTAGTAAGAGTAGGGTAATGTAGCAGGAGCTGTTCAAGTAGGCCAATGTTAGATTTTCCCGTTTGGCCTGCCATTGTGCAGTGGGAGTAAAGTGATACAGCCTATTATGATCCCACACTTAATAGAGGGTGTGCACATGTCTAGGTTATCCAGTCCAGTCACAGTTAGGTATGAGTTTCCATCTAAGAAGAGGGGAGTAGATTGGGAAGGGAATAAGTTAAAAGAACCTGAGGGGGAGTCAGGAGCCATCTAAATTTCTGCAGCTAGCACAACTCAATAGTGATCTATATTATAAATGGAGTTCAGAGCTAGATATGCTTCGAGGTGGAGTGTTTAACCATAACGTCTGCTACTAGACCTCTTAGTAACAGATAGTACGTGAGGTTAGTAGAGTTAGGGGGAGGGCCACATCATAGCCCCTACAGGTATATTGGCTGTTATGTCCAGCAAACCAAAATGGCCAACCGCTGGGGTAATTATTGTACAATGGGAAGCTATGGTGCTCCAGTACAGACTCTTGGGGGTAATGAAAGAGAGACTGCACTTTGCATGAGGTCTTCATAACAATTAGTGTAGCCCAAATGTACTATGTTAATAGAGAGACTAACCAGCAAATCTGAGCTATCTGCATAAGTGTGCACTAAGCTATAGCAGTCAAACCCTAACGTCAAAAATAAACCTTAACAATGGTACTACCAAAACGTGGCTAGGATACTTAGCCTGCCAGGAGAGTTTTTGTGATCAGGTCTCTCATTCGGGTAAGGAGAAAAAATTAAGGCCTTAAAACCTCTAAGTGGAGTATATCTGATGGTCCATTTTGCTGCAACATCCCACTGTGACCACTTTCCGTAAGAGTGTATCAAGAACCTGTATGGAGAAAGTAAGCGTTAAGTCAAAGAGTAACATTGAACCCTGGTCCTCCAATAGGGATCACTCGGTATCTGCAGGCACCATCAGGTATGCCAGTAAAGATTTTGTCGACCCCTTTTCTTGATCAATAGATCCAATGCGAGCTATTTTAAGATCATATGTGGGGAAGGGATTGTTCTCTCTGTGGCACTCCCAGTGAATGTTGTCCAGTGTCCACTTTGCCCAGTCAAATACTGGGGAGGGGGGGGATATATTTCAGAGTCAGCTCTCCAGTCTTGCTTCTTTCCCCTTTCCCCGTGAACAGGTCACCTCTCGAAAGCAACCTCCCAAAATCCCCCACTCAGTTCAGGTGTTCACCCAATAGCTCAAATGTCAGTTGTGGGGTCAGGTGTATAGGTCTTTTTTTATCGAAGGGGTATGTCGGTTGGTTCCATCAGGGGTGGGGGGGATTGTTAAGGCCAAGTGAAAGGAGCAGCAGGAGTAAGGCACTGTGTGCAGTGAGCATATGTGAGTGTTCTCACCGTTATGACATCTGGTGTTAGGTTTCCCTGGATTCCTCCGGGGATGTGCTACGGGATCTTCTGCTGTTCCTCTTCGGTCGCGGGGAGCGGGTTTTCCTCTGTCTGGAGCTTGTGCCACCCGAGCGGGAAGAGGTACCTGGGAGACCTTGCAGCCAATCGGAGACATCTATTGGGTCTGTGCCGAAAAAGGCAAACAGTGCAGGGAGATCTGATGGTGTGTGCAAGGTGTAAAATTGAGAGTGTTTCCTTAAAAGTCGCTGATATGGGGAAGCCCCATCTGTAGGTAATGCCATAATGTTGGGCGAGTTCCAGGATAGGTTTCAGCATTGACCTCCATTGCAGGGTGGCCCGCGAAAGATCTGGGAGGATTTAGATTATAGCCCCATCGAACTCGGTGTCTCCCATCTCCCATGCCTTTCTTAGGATATTTTTTTGTGCATGTATTGGTGAACCTTGCAGATCACATCTCTTGGGTGGTTTGGGTCTGCAGATCGCAGCCCCAGAGCTCTATGGATCCAATCAAAAGATACATTCGGTGGAAGCATGTCCCCAGCAATGTTCCTGAATACTGGCAGTGCTGTTGCCACGAGTGCTGTAGCTGCTGACTTTTAATAAGCACACTTACCTGTCCAGGGTGCCTGCGATGTGGGTTGCCCAAGGCCGACCCATCCCTTGGCTCTCGGGTCCCAGTGCTGCCATTCAAACTAAGGGAAATAGGCAGTGGAGCCTTGCGGATTCACTGCCGGTTTCATACTGTGCATGTGCGAGTCGTGCGGCGCTTTGTGAATGGCCGGCTGTGTTCTAGGACACACACAATTCCCAGAACACACCCCACCACCTTCCCCAGAAGACAACATGAGGAGGAGAAGACTGAAGATCACCGCAGTGTAGGAAGTGGCAGATTAGGACGATCTGCCTAGTAAAAGCCATTTCTGGTAAGTAAAAAAATAAAAAAAAATTCTATTTTTTTTTCACTTTTTTGTGAGCATTTTAATTCCCTTTTTTCTTTTAGGGTGGCCCTCCGCTTTAATATGCTCTTAAAGCAAACCCATCTCTCCTCCGTGTTCTTTGTTCCTAAGATTTTATCTCAATTTATGCCTTCTAGCAAGGTTCGTAGTTTAGGGAAGTTGGCTCTTTTGAGATTCAGTGTCTTTGTATTCCCCTTATGTTTCCTATTTGTGTGATTTATACTGAAGCCAAACTGATCTGTGATTGCTGGTACCTTAATTGCCCCGTATTTCCACATCCGTGATCAGGTCTGTATTGGTAATCGGTAGATCCAGTAACACATTATTTCTAGTTGGTGCGTCTACTATCTGATCCATAAAATTGTCCTGCAAGACATTTAGGAACTGGCAAGCCTTAGACTGGGCGGAGGTAACCACGCATTCATCTATGTCTGGTTAATTAAAATCCTCCATTATGATAACACTTCCCATCCTTGCTGCTAATCCAAATTGTGATAAATCTGTGTCCCTTTCCTCCCTCAGGGTAGGGGGCCTATAGCATATTCCCAGTATTATTTTATTCATCCCTTTGGAGCTCTACCCATAAGGATTCCACCTCCTCCCTAGCTCCCTTAGTGATGTCATCTCTCGCATTCACTTGTACATTATTCTTGATATATAAGCATACCCCTCCCCCTTCTTTACCCTCTCTATCCTTGCAATAAAGGGTATACCCTTGAATGGTTGCCAGCCAATCATGAGAACTGTTGAACCAGGTCTCTAAAAATTCCTACAAAATCCAAATCCTCCAACCTATCACTAATGCTCCCAATACTACCCTATTACTATACTTGCCTTGGGTTTATGTGCTTTGGTCAACCTATCACTAATACCCCCAATACTACCCTCTGGATTATGTCCCGTGCTGACTATCTCTACCTCTGGACCCAGCCCCCTGTCTCCTAGTTTAAAAACCCCTCTAACTTTTTGGCCATCTTCTTTCCCAACTGATCTGCACCCTCCTTATTTAGGGTGCAGGCTTTATAAATGCAATTATTGCTGCAGCAGATTCTAGACATGGTACAGATCTACCACTTTTCAGGCCGACTAAAGGGACCCCCCTGGCACTATATTGGAAGTATTTATTTTTATTTTTATGCCTTCACTTGAAAAATCAAAAAACACTGCTTATTTAACCACTTGCCGCCCGCCAGCCAGCATATGACGGCTAGGCGGCATGGCTCTCGTTCTGGGAGGGCATCATATGGCGATCGTGCGTGTGCATCCCTGTTCCTTTGGTGGCGGTGTGTCACGGAGACACCGCTCGCCACCGATTGAGGTGAACAGCCATTGGGCATGGCTGTTTACCACTTGAGCGGCCATGATGAAGTCACAGCTGATCACAGGTAGTACGTCCCAACTTTGCATGGTGCATGCACGCGATCGGGAGCGCGCTGCACGTGCATATCGGTGGCGAAGAGTTCCTGGGAACACTGCTTGTCACCGGCGGTAAACAGCCATTGGCCAGCGGCTATTAACCACGTGATTGGCTGTGATCCTTTCACTAAATGTCAACAAACAGCGGTAACGATGTGTTACCGGGTTCTCCTCCTCACACACCGATCGTGTGTGAGAAGGAGATTGCAGTAACATCTCGTTACCGACTACAGTGTACACCAGCACGCTGATTGCCCCCCCAATAAAGAGAACCTGTCGCCACCTATCAAAGTACCTGTCACCACCCATCAAAGTACCTGTCACAGTCCATCTGAGTACCCGAGTACCTGTCACAGTCCATCAGAGTACCCGAGTACCTGTCAGTCCATATGAGTACCGAGTACCTGTCACCACCCTTCATAGTACCAGAGTACCTGTCATAGTTCATATGAGTACCGAGTACCAGGGTACCTGTCACCAGGCCATCAGAGTACCCAGGTACCTGTCACCAGGCCATCAGAGTACACGGGTACCAGTCACCAGGCCATCAGAGTATCCGGGTACCTGTCACCAGGCCATCAGAGTACCTATCTGCAGCCCATGCCTCATAGAATATACGTTGGGGTATTTGCTTTCCAAAATGGGGTCATTTTGTGGGTAATTCCACTGGGCTGGTGCTCAAGGACCTTCAAAAGTGTGATAGGTAGGAATGAAATGAGATGTGTACTTCATGCTCCTAGAACGTCTGAAGGTACAACTTCAATGTTTGTCCCCTGTATGTGGCCAGGCTGTATAAAAGTCTTACACGTGTGGTATTGCCATACTCAGGAAGAGTAGCAGAATGTGTTATGGGGTGTCGTTTTTCCTGTATACATGCTATGTGTTGGAAATATCTTATAAATTGACAACTTTGTGTAAAAAAAAAAAATGCGTTTTCATTTTTTTTCCATGTTTTCCAAAAACTTCTGGAAAAATATGAACCGTTCAAAAAACTCATTCTGCCTCATAGATTATACGTTGGGGTGTTTGCTTTCCAAAATTGGGTAATTTTGTGGGCAATTCCATTGTCCTGGTGCTCCAGGTCCTTCAAAAGTGTGAAAGGTTGTCAGGAAATTATATGTGTAATTTATGCTCCTAGAACCCCTCCCCTGACTGTGCTACTCCAATGTTGGGCCTCGGTATGTAGCCAGGCTGTGTAAAAGTCTCACATGTGGTATCGCCGTACTCAGGAAGAGTAGCAGAATGTATTTTGGGGTGTAATTTGTTGTATGCATATGCTGTGTGTGAGAAATAACCTGATAATATGACAATTTTGTAAAAAAAATAAATCTTAATTTTGCAAAGGATTGTGAGAAAAAATGACAACTTAAAAAACTCACCATGCTACTTACTTAATACTTTGGAATTTCTACTTTCTAAAAAGGGGTCATTTGAGGGGTATTTGTACATTCCTGACTTGTTAGTGTCTCAAGAAATGAGATTCACCTGATGTACTGAAGGCCTGATCAGATGTGATAAATTTTCAGTGATTGGCACCATAGTTTGTAGACTCTTTAAGGCCCCTTTCACACTGGGGCGGGAGCGGTGTTGTCAGTAAAGCGGTGCCGTTTTACTGCCATTTTAGCGGCGGTATTAGGTATAATTGTTAAAATCGCCCACCAAGCGGCGCTTTGCCGGCGGTATAGCCGCGTTGCCCCATTGATTTCAATAGGTAGGAGCGGTGAATACACCACTCCTTCACCACTCCAAAGATGCTGCTAGCAGGACTTTTTTTCACCGTCCTGCTAGCGCACCACTCCAGTGTGAAAGCCCTCCGGCTTTCATACTGAAGTGAAAGGGGCCGGGTTTTTTCAGGCGCTATTTTTAGCTCTGTAGCGCCTGAAAACTGCCTCAGTGTGAAAGGGGCCTTACTTTCACAAAGACCAAATAATATACACTAATCTGGGTTATTTTTACCAAAGATATGTAGCAGTATATATTTTGGCCAAAATTTATGAAAAAAAATTACTAATTAGCAAAATTTTATGACAGAAACAAAGAAAAAAGCACTTTGTTCACAAAATTTACTGTCTTTTTTTATTTATAGCACAAAAAATAAAAAAAGCCACTAGTGATTAAATACCACCAAATGAAAGCTCTATTTGTGTGAAAAAAAGGACACAAGTTTCATATGAGTACAGTGCTGCATGACTGAGTAATTGTCATTCAAACTGTAAGCCCTTGTACACACGGTCGGAGATTCCGACGGAATGTTTCCTATCGGACCGTTTTGTCCGATATTCCGACTGTGTGTGGTCTGTATCGGACTGTTTCCGACTTGCCGATAAAATTTTCCAACAAAATGCTCCGATCGGACATACTCCGATCATGTGTAGCCTTCTCCGACGGACAAAGTGCCACGCATGCTCAGATCAAATTCCTAGACCAAAGCTATTTGCTACTAGCCTGAATGTAGTCCTGTCCTAACGAAATAACGTCATCCCGTTATGTACAATCGGATTTTCCGACAACTTAGTCCAACCGTGTGTATGCAACATCACTTCCGGACCTCTTCCGGAATTAATACGTCGGAATAACTCAGACGGATTTGGTTGTCGGAATCTCCGACCGTGTGTACAAGGGCTAAGAGCACTGAAAGCTTAAAATTGGTCTCGGCAGGAAGGGGGTGTAAGTGAACTGTATTGAGGTGGTTAAAAATTAAGTTTTTCACAAAAAAATTTTTTTTTATTGCTATATGTCCCTCAGGGCAGGATCCGGACCCCTATAACCATTGTATGCCCAATCACCGTATATACTCGAGTATAAGCCGAGTTTTTCGGCACATTTTCTTTGCTGAAAACCTCCCCTCAGCTTATACTCGAGTGAGGGCAGGGATACTGGGCAGGCTGTTTGCCCTGGGGCTGCTTTGAACTATGGCTGCAGCTCTCCCCTCTCTCGCTCCCTTACATAGCGGGAGACCGATGTGTCTCGGAGCTGACTCTGAAATTTTTGGCCACGCTGTGACAGGTGTCCGGCCCTCCTCCTAGACCAGCTCGTGTGATAGACAGAACACCTATCTACATCTGCATCTATCACACGAGCTGGTCTAGGAGGAGGGCAGGACTTTTGTCAAAGCGCGGCCGATTATTTCCCAACCCAACCACGACACTACCTGCCTGGAGTTTGCATGTTCTCCCTGTGCTTGCGTGGGTTTCCTCCGGGTACTCCGGTTTCCTCCCACAATCCAAAGACATGCAGGTAGGTTAATTGGCTTCTGGCTTCTGTCCAAAATTGGCCCTCGTATATGAATGGGGACCTTGGATTGTGGGCTCCTTGAGGATAGGGACCAATGTGGGTGTAGCAATGTACAAGGGACAATTGTAGACACTCACTCAGGTTGAACTGGATGGACTGGTGTCTTTATTCAACCTAACTAACTATGAAACTATGAAACTATTTCAGTCTGAGCCCCGAGATACAGCGGGAGATACCCGCTGTGCAATCCAGATACTGACTGCATGAATGAGCAGAGTCATTACTAGTGAGGCTGCAATGAGTGGCACAATGAGACTTCAATGACAGACACAATGAGGTGGCAATGATGGGCGTGAGACTACAATGATGGGCATGGTGAGGCTGCGGTGATGGGTACAATGAGGCTACAATGATGGGCACGGTAAGGCTTCAATGATGGGCATGATGAGGCTGCAGTGATGGGCACAATGAGGCTGCAATGATGGGGATGGTAAGGCTGCAATGATGGGCACGCAAATACTTATTTTCCACCATAATTTGCAAATAAATTCTTTCAAAAATCAGACAATGTGATTGTCTGGATTTGTTTCCACATTTTGTCTCTCATAGTTGAGGTATACCTATGATGACAATTACAGGCCTCTCCCATCTTTTTACGTGGGAGAACTTGCACAATTGGTGGCTGACTAAATACTTTTTTGCCCCACTGTATACGGTACTTGCATATAAGCCTCCAAAATGGGCACTTTTGATTTTTGACTTTCAGGTCCCATTGACTTTAATGGGGTTCGTTATTCAGGTCCAAACTTTCGCGGTCTTCGAAAGTTCTTGTGCGAACCGAACAGGGGTTTGTTCGACCCATCCCTATGTAGCAGCCAAGATGGGAGAATGTCAGAGTATATATGTATGTGTGTGTGTGTGTAAAATATACTGTATATATATATATATATATAAAATTACAGTAAAACCTTGGTTTGAGAATGTTTTGCAAAACAAGCAATTTTTTTTGATACATTTTGAATTTATATACAAGTGGTGTCTTGATATGCAAGTAGTGGTCATGTCACAACCGAATAAAAAAGAGGCACCTCTAATGCCTCGTACACACGATCAAACAATCTGGTGGAAAAAAAACTCAAGTCCGCCGGACAATCCGCCCGTGTGTAGGCTTCGGCTGACTTTTTTTTACCCAAAAGTCCGGCGGACTAAGAAAGTATTTTTGCACTCCAATCTGTCCGCCAGACTCGCATTTCGGCGGACAGTACGGCCGTGTGTGTGCTAGTCCGCCGCACTCTCCCGCGCGGAGAAAAGTCCGCTCATTTTGAGCGCGTCTCCAGGTAGCCGGGGCCAGCGAAGGAGGTGTCGCTGGCCCCGTCACCTGATATGGACTTAAAGGGGAACCCTTACGCCAAAAAATCAGCCTGGGGGTCCCCCCTAGGTCCATATTAGACCCTTATCTGAGCACGCTACCCGACCGGCCAGGAAAGGGGGTGGGGACGAGCGAGCGCCCCCCCGAGCCGTGCCAGGCCGCGTGCCCTCAACATGGAGGGGTGCCTTGGGGAAGGGGGGGCCGCGCGGCCCACCCACCCCAAAGCACCTTGTCCCCATGTTGATGAGGACAAGGGCCTCTTCCCGACAACCCTGGCCGCTGGTTTGCGTGGGTCTGCGGGCGGGGGGCTTATCGGAATCCGGGAACCCCCTTTAATAAGGGGGCCCCCAGATCCCGGCCCCCCACCCTATGTGAATGAGTATGGGGTACAATGTACCCCTACCCATTCACCTGCAAAAAAAAAGTTTAAAAAAACACAACACACAAGGGTTAAAATAGTTTATTGCACAGCTCCGGGGGTCTTCTTCCTTCTTCGGGGGTCTTCTCGCCAGACTCCTCCGCTATCTTCTGCTAGCTCTTTTACTAGCGGAGGAGCCCGGCTTTCTTCTTCTTCGCCGCTGCCCTCTTCTTCTGACTTTGGGGGTCTTGTCCCCCTCTTCGGTGGTCTTGTCCCCCTCTTCGGTTCTTCTTGCCGTGCCACCGCGCCTTCTTCTAGCTCTTTTACAAGCGGTGGCCCGGTCTTCTGTTGCCGCTGTCTTCTGTTCTTCTCTTCTTCTGTTCTGGAGATGTTGCCTCGTCGCTGTCTCCGCTCACAATGACAGGGACGCGGCATGCGGCAACTTATATAGGGACATCACCGGATGATGTCCCCGCCCATTATGATGTCACAGTCCCAGAGGATGCTCTGGGACTGTGGCATCATAATGGGCGGGGACATCATCCTGTGATGTCCCTATATAAGTCGCCGCATGCCGCCATCATAATGGGCGGGGACATCATCCGGCGATGTCCCTATATAAGTCGCCGCACGCCGCATCCCTGTCATTGTGAGCGGAGATAGCGTCGAGGCAACATCTCCAGAAGAGAAGAACAGAAGAGAAGAACAAAAGAACAGAAGACAGCGGCGACAGAAGACGGGGCCACCGCTTGTAAAAGAGCTAGAAGAAGGCGCAATGGCCCGGCAAGAAGAACCGAAGAGGGGGACAAGACCCCCGAAGAGGGGGACAAGACCCCCAAAGTCGGAAGAAGAGGGCGGTGGCGGCGAAGAAGAAAGCCGGGCTCCTCCGCTAGTAAAAGAGCTAGCAGAAGATAGCGGAGGAGTCCAGCGAAAAGACCCCCGAATACGGAAGAAGGCCCCCAGAGCTGTGCAATAAACTATTTTAACCATTGCGTGTTTTTTTTTACTTTTTTTTTACAGGTGAATGGGTAGAGGTACATTGTACCCCATACTCATTTACATAGGGTGGGGGGCCGGGATCCGGGGGCCCCCTTATTAAAGGGGACTGCCGGATTCCGATAAGCCCCCCGCCCGTAGACCCCGACAACCAACGGCCAGGGTTGTCGGGAAGAGGCCCTTGTCCTCAACAACATGGGGACAAGGTGCTTTGGGGTGAGGGGGCCGCAAGGCACCCCCCATGTTGAGGGCACGCAGCCTGGGACGGCTCAGGAGGGGGGGCGCTCGCTCGTCCCCACCCCCTTTCCTGGCTGGCCAGGTAGCGTGCTCGGATATGGGTCTGATATGGACCTGGGGGGGACCCCCACGCCGATTTTTTGGCATAGGGATTCCCCTTTAAGTCCATACCAGGTGACGGGGCCAACAACGCCTCCTTCGCTGGCCCCGGCTACCTGGAGACATGCTCAAAATGAGCGGACTTTCCTCTGCGTGTGTGGGCGAGTCCGTTCATTTCAAAAGTACGGCGGATAGTCCAGTGGACTTAGTACACCGTATTAGTCTGCTGAAAAAGTGCCGTGTGTGGACAAGTAGCTCGTTCGGAAAGTCGGGTGGACAGTCTGGCGGAAAGTCCGCCAGACTAAGTCCGCCGGATAGTCCACTACGTGTGTACGCAGCATAAGTGTAGCAAATATGGTTACATTTAATGAAGGTACAACATTTAGCAACATATTGCTACACTTAAAGGCGCCTCTCTTCTCTTTAATACTCTGTAGCTCCTGCTGGATTTTGCTTCTAATCCCCTTGTGGAGGCTGCCATTTGTGGATGGACATTTTATGGTTTGAAAACCTGGTCACATTGCTGTAATCTTTTTATATGGATTATGAACAGAAGGACCTATAAATAAATGCTTGTTGAACAAATCATTTCAATTTCCATTTTTTTCTTATGGGAAAATTTGCTTTGATATACAAGTGCTTTGGATAACAAATATGTTTCTGGAACAAAATATGCTCGCAATCCAGGGTTTTACTGTACTTTGATAATTTTTTTTTTAGGGCATACTTCATATATCCAAGGTCTGTAGGTGGTTAATAATTCCATGATTGCTAAAGCAACAAGGTGATTGAACACAAAGAATAAGTTTAAAGGTCTGTTGTCAACATCTTTAAAGAAAATAGAATTCAGGGCACTCATGGCTTTTCCTCCTTTTTATTACAGTTTCACATTACAAAGGCTAAAAAGTGTGGATGTAAACCTTTGGACGCTGGAGCTCCGAGAATCTCCTGTGCGAGACAGCTGATGAATATAAGATCTGTTGGGAAGTTCCCATCTCCGTAAGTTATACACTTATGTTTTTTGTGACGTTACTTGCCCACAGCCACAATGAGATTTAGTACTGATTTAGTTCAAGTAACAACATGTTGATTCATCAAGTCTCATGGATTAAAATGCCTAAAAATAACTGTTTCCAAAGGCTTTTTCTCTGCATTTGTTAAAATATAATTATCATGCAGCTTTTAGCGCACCTACTGATCTGCCTGTCTGTGGTCATATTTTCATTTCATGTTTATACAGTTGAGAACAGAGGCACAGATAGATTACTGGGCTTTATGCTGCTACCTTCAGGTAATTGGACACTGACAAAGCAGAGCTGTTTGGACTAGGGCTGCAACTAACGATTATTTTCATAATCGATTAGTTGGGTGATTATTGTTTTGATTAATCGGATATTAACCTTAAAGTGTGGTGTAAAGCTTAAAAAAAATGTATACTTAAATCTCTATATGCAGTGGTAAATATAAATAACCAACTATTTGAGAATATACTGTATATACTATCAGAGGTTGAATCTGGTAAAAATCATCAGACTCAGATCAAATTTTTTATTTAAAGAAAAAAAAAATTTAAAGATTGTCTTGCCGATTTTCAGACAGAACTGTAATATATTTATGTATGACAGACTCCCTTGTCATAGGCAGGTGGCTTGATAAAAGCTACCTCCGTCTGCTGTGACGCATGCTGGCCATACAAAAACAATGTCTTCCTTCAAAAAAAATTTAATTGCAAGAACGTTCATTCAATTTTCTAATCTTTGGCTCAAATCGACGTTTGTTTTCGACCACAGTGAAGTGAAAATTCAAAGGAGCAAAATAGATAACTTCTTGGTCAAAAAAATTTTCAGTCCGTGTATGTGTTTTTTTTCCCAGAAATTACATTCATTTTAAAACTGAATGATAAAAGCAAGTGAAGTATTCAAACAACATTTTTTCATTCAGCGAATGTACAAAGATTTTTCGTAAGGAATATTCTTTTCCAAAAATTTACGTCTATGGTCAGAATAAGGCTTGGTTCATACCTATGCAGATTGCCATTGATCCGTTTCAGTTCTTTTTGCACATGCATACAGTCAATGTCAACCATAAGAAAGAGCGCTAGTCGAGCCAGTCTTGTGCAGACAGATAACTAGGCAAAAATCAATAAGATAAATCATGTATTGATTTATTGTTACCATAGGATGATTTTAAAAACTGTTAAAATTCTCCTTGCATAAATAGATACCACAGCAGTGAGCAAGCTGATTGTTGGTGGTACCTTATGGCAGCGGCCAGAGATGGACTGGCTTGTTTAAAGATTTGCTGCAGGAAATAGGAATTGGCTGTGGGGAGATTCGTTTTTTTAAAGGAACTATGATTAGTTACTCCTCTACAGCAAAACCTCTATTATTAAAAAGCTTAATAGAACAAATTCATATTGCAAATACTAGAGAGACTATGAAAAACTAAGACATAAATCAATAATGAACAATGAAGAAAACTAACGATATGAAAATAAATTGATGAATATAATATTAAAATGACTACCATGGAATGAAAAGAAGTGTGGAGGGGGGGGGGGGGGATTTGAGAAAAATAAAAATCATATGTGTGTGTGTTATATAAATGTTGCACAACAAAAAGGAACAACAAATGATGCAGGGTCTAGATCAGTGGTCATCAACCCTGTCCTCCGGGCCCACTAACAGGCCAGGTTTTATGTATCTCCTTGGGGAGATGCAGACTAGAATACTGCAATCACTGAGCAGCAAATTATATCACCTGTGATGTGTTTCAGTTCTCTTGCAACTTGGCCTGTTAGTGGGCCCTGAGGACAGGGTTGATGACTAGTGATGGACGAACGTTTCGCCCGGCGGTCGTTTCGCGGCGAATTTCCGACATTCGCGGTCCGCACGTTCGAACGCCTTTTTCCGTCGTTCGCCGCGGCGGACTTACGTGTTTAATGTATACAAGAACTTTAACCTTTGGTGACACGTTTATCATGTGATACAGGACAGCCAATTGAGACATGACAGCACATGGACACTTGGACATTCCCCCTAACCTATAAATACACCCGATCCGGTGGCCATTTTACATTCTTTCTTCTGTTACGATAGGGACAGGTTCCTGTGTGGAGTAGGGAGAGATAAACCACTAGCTATTTGGTACACAAAAGTTCTTTTCAGGACTGGTATAGGTGTTAGGTGTTGATAGGTTTGCTGTGCTGCTGATTCTTGCAGCAGCCTGAGTGTCTTTTGTTAGTTTAGAGAAAGGGAAAGGACGGTGTATGCTACAGGGACAGCCAGATTAGTCTTTCATCATCATCATCATCATCATCATCATTAGCTGTTACTATCAAGGTCCACAAAAGAGCTGTTCCAGTAACCACTAATCGTTCTCTTTTTTTGCCAATTTGTATAGGGACAGGAAGGAAGCAGTGTTGTCAGGCAGTGAGGGTAATTTTAAAGACTTGCTGTTATTATTAGTTCCACAAAGGTTCTTTTCAGGACTGGTATCAGTGGTACAGTAATAGGCTTGTACATGTATAATATTCTTTCTTCCAAATATAGAAAGGATATTATGCTTGACTGCTGCCCTTCTGCTGCAGTCTGCTAAACATTCACAACTCACTTGTTCCACAAAAGTTCTTATAAGGACTGGTAACTTGGTATAGGGTGCTACGGTACATAGGCTTGAGTGCGGTACAGTCTGCTGTTCTGTAAGGACCGCTATCGGTCCACAATAGATAGGGTTGACGTGCACCACTGCTGACCGCTGCCCTATACTGCAGCAGTCCTTCAGCGGTATAGGGACTGACGTACAGTCTGCTAATCACTAACACACAACCTGCTTGTTCCACAAAAGTTCTTATAAGGACTGGTAACTTGGTATAGGGTGCTACGGTACATAGGCTTGAGTGCGGTACAGTCTGCTGTTCTGTAAGGACCGCTATCGGTCCACAATAGATAGGGTTGACGTGCACCACTGCTGACCGCTGCCCTATACTGCAGCAGTCCTTCAGCGGTATAGGGACTGACGTACAGTCTGCTAAACACTAATACACAACCTGCTTGGTCCACAAAAGTTCTTATAAGGACTGGTAACTTGGTATAGGGTGCTACGGTACATAGGCTTGAGTGCAGTACAGTCTGCTGTTCTGTAAGGACCGCTATAGGTCCACAATAGATAGGGTTGACGTGCACCACTGCTGACCGCTCACCTATACTGCAGCAGTCCTTCAGCGGTATAGGGACTGACGTACAGTCTGCTAATCACTAACACACAACCTGCTTGTTCCACAAAAGTTCTTATAAGGACTGGTAACTTGGTATAGGGTGCTACGGTACATAGGCTTGAGTGCGGTACAGTCTGCTGTTCTGTAAGGACCGCTATCGGTCCACAATAGATAGGGTTGACGTGCACCACTGCTGACCGCTGCCCTATACTGCAGCAGTCCTTCAGCGGTATAGGGACTGACGTACAGTCTGCTAAACACTAATACACAACCTGCTTGGTCCACAAAAGTTCTTATAAGGACTGGTAACTTGGTATAGGGTGCTACGGTACATAGGCTTGAGTGCGGTACAGTCTGCTGTTCTGTAAGGACCGCTATCGGTCCACAATAGATAGGGTTGACGTGCACCACTGCTGACCGCTGCCCTATACTGCAGCAGTCCTTCAGCGGTATAGGGACTGACGTACAGTCTGCTAAACACTAATACACAACCTGCTTGGTCCACAAAAGTTCTTATAAGGACTGGTAACTTGGTATAGGGTGCTACGGTACATAGGCTTGAGTGCGGTACAGTCTGCTGTTCTGTAAGGACCGCTATCGGTCCACAATAGATAGGGTTGACGTGCACCACTGCTGACCGCTCACCTATACTGCAGCAGTCCTTCAGCGGTATAGGGACTGACGTACAGTCTGCTAATCACTAACACACAACCTGCTTGTTCCACAAAAGTTCTTATAAGGACTGGTAACTTGGTATAGGGTGCTACGGTACATAGGCTTGAGTGCGGTACAGTCTGCTGTTCTGTAAGGACCGCTATCGGTCCACAATAGATAGGGTTGACGTGCACCACTGCTGACCGCTGCCCTATACTGCAGCAGTCCTTCAGCGGTATAGGGACTGACGTACAGTCTGCTAAACACTAATACACAACCTGCTTGGTCCACAAAAGTTCTTATAAGGACTGGTAACTTGGTATAGGGTGCTACGGTACATAGGCTTGAGTGCGGTACAGTCTGCTGTTCTGTAAGGACCGCTATCGGTCCACAATAGATAGGGTTGACGTGCACCACTGCTGACCGCTGCCCTATACTGCAGCAGTCCTTCAGCGGTATAGGGACTGACGTACAGTCTGCTAAACACTAATACACAACCTGCTTGGTCCACAAAAGTTCTTATAAGGACTGGTAACTTGGTATAGGGTGCTACGGTACATAGGCTTGAGTGCGGTACAGTCTGCTGTTCTGTAAGGACCGCTATCGGTCCACAATAGATAGGGTTGACGTGCACCACTGCTGACCGCTGCCCTATACTGCAGCAGTCCTTCAGCGGTATAGGGACTGACGTACAGTCTGCTAAACACTAATACACAACCTGCTTGGTCCACAAAAGTTCTTATAAGGACTGGTAACTTGGTATAGGGTGCTACGGTACATAGGCTTGAGTGCGGTACAGTCTGCTGTTCTGTAAGGACCGCTATAGGTCCACAATAGATAGGGTTGACGTGCACCACTGCTGACCGCTCACCTATACTGCAGCAGTCCTTCAGCGGTATAGGGACTGACGTACAGTCTGCTAATCACTAACACACAACCTGCTTGTTCCACAAAAGTTCTTATAAGGACTGGTAACTTGGTATAGGGTGCTACGGTACATAGGCTTGAGTGCGGTACAGTCTGCTGTTCTGTAAGGACCGCTATCGGTCCACAATAGATAGGGTTGACGTGCACCACTGCTGACCGCTGCCCTATACTGCAGCAGTCCTTCAGCGGTATAGGGACTGACGTACAGTCTGCTAAACACTAATACACAACCTGCTTGGTCCACAAAAGTTCTTATAAGGACTGGTAACTTGGTATAGGGTGCTACGGTACATAGGCTTGAGTGCGGTACAGTCTGCTGTTCTGTAAGGACCGCTATCGGTCCACAATAGATAGGGTTGACGTGCACCACTGCTGACCGCTGCCCTATACTGCAGCAGTCCTTCATCGGTATAGGGACTAAGAGTTTTGTCACAGGGTCATTTAAAAAATGACAGGCAGAGGAAGAGGCAGGCCCTTCCGCAGGGGTGGTAGGGGTAGGGCAGGAGCAACAGGCTTGAGCCAAAGTGGGAAGTTGCAGAAGGTGCGTTCAATTACTTTAAAGGATGCACCAGACTTGGTTGAGTGGCTCGCTCAGCCTTACTCTTCTGCACCCTCCTCATCCTCTCGATCTGCACCCTCTTCTTCACTCTCTGCTATGTGCACCCCCAAAGACACTACCACCAACAACACGACCACCACCACCACCACCACATACCTTCCGCTTGAGTCACTGGAATTATTTTCCGATCCATATCAAGAGGACATTTCTGATGCGCAGCCACTCTTGGTATTGGATCAGGAAGAGGAGGTAGCAACAAGCGCTACTCAGCAGTCTGACGCCAGTACCCAGATCAGCCCAAGGAGGAGGTTGGTCCCCGGTGTTGCTGCCTACTCCGAGATCTCTACTTATAGCGGTGGGGAAGGTGACGTTGATGATGACGTGTCTAGTGATGTCACGTGGGTGCCCACAAGAGAGGAAGAGGAGGGGAGTTCAGAGGGAGATATGGACCAGCAGATAGGGAGGAGAAGCAGCAATGACTTACATTGCACAGCAGGGACAAAGCAGACTGCAAATGTATCAGGAGCGAGTCATCGACCATGTACGGTCACATCTGGCGCTCCCAGGACACCGGCACATGGCTCCGCAGTGTGGGCTTTTTTTAACGTGTCCGCTGCTGACAATAGCGTTGCCATCTGCAATCTTTGCAGTCAACGCGTTAGTCGCGGTAAGCCCAATACTCACCTAGGGACGACCGCCTTAAGAAGGCACATGAGCAGCCATCACCGAGCCCAGTGGGAGCAACGGAACACACAAAGCCACACTGCAGGCTCTCACCGTCCAGCCTCGTCTTCTACTTCTCCTTCTCCTCTCTCCTCACAATTGTCCTCCACTCCACCTTCCATCACGCCAAGCTCACATTTTTCTGCAAAAAGGCAGGCTTCCGTGGGCCTAATGTTTGAGCGTAAAAAAATGATGACGCCGGATAACCCTCTTGCCCAACGGTTGGCGGCTGGCTTGTCAGAACTCATAGCCCGCCAACTACTGCCATATAAACTGGTGGACTCGGAGGCCTTTCGCAAATTTGTGGCCATTGGAACACCACAATGGAAGGTCCCAGGAAGGAAGTATTTCTCAGAGAAGGGCATCCCAGAGCTATATGGCCATGTTCAGCGGCAAGTGAATGTATCTCTGGCACACAGTGTCGGTGCCAAGATACATCTGACCACAGACACGTGGTCTAGCAAACACGGGCAGGGAAGGTATATCAGTTTTACTGCCCACTGGGTGAACCTTCTGACGGCCGTCAAGCATGTAACCCGTGGCACCCGTGTAGATTTGGTTTTACCGCCACGGATTGCATGCAGGCCTGACTCTTCTTCTCCTCCTCCTACTCCATCCTCCTCCCTCTCCTCCTCAGCTGCCTCCTCCTTTTCCGCTGCTAGCGTCTCTTCCACTGCACCGCCCAAGCTCCCCAGAACCTATTCCACATGCCAGGTGAGACGTTGCCATGCCGTGCTGCGTCTGTTGTGCCTGGAAGCAAAGAGCCACACTGGCCCGGCACTCCTTTCAGCTTTGCGTTCACAGGCAGATGAGTGGCTAACACCGCTCAATTTGACAGTTGGTAAAGTGGTGTGTGACAACGGTGCCAATCTGCTTAGCGCATTGAAACAGGGCAAAATCACGCACGTGCCGTGCATGGCACACGTCTTAAACTTGGTCGTGCAGCGATTCCTTGTCAAATACCCTGGGGTCCAGGACATCTTGCGGCAGGCAAGGAAAATCTCGGCCCATTTCAGAAGATCTTACACGGCCATGGCTCGCCTTGCTGACATTCAGCGGCGACACCATCTGCCGGTCAGACGTCTTATTTGCGATTGCCCGACGCGATGGAACTCAACCTTCTATATGCTTGATAGGCTGCTCCAGCAGAAACGTGCAGTTAACGTCTACCTGTATGAACTCTGCGAAAGAAACGGTTCTGGGGAGCTGGGTTTTTTTTCACCGCGCCAGTGGCTGCTCATGCGCGACACATGCAGACTTCTGCGGCCATTTGAGGAGATCACCAAACTGGTCAGTCGCAGCCATGGCGCCATCAGTGACATGGTACCTTATGCCTTCTTTCTGGAGCGTGCATTGCGTCGTGTCATTGATCAGGCTGTGGAGGAGCAGGAGCGGGAAGATGAGGAAGTCGCAATGCTGGATGAATTCCCAGGGGGGGCTACTCTATCTGAGACAAGTCAACAACAGGAGTCTGATGAGGAGTCAGAGGAGGATGGTGCCGGGGCGGATGAGCAGGAGCAAGAAGAGCATGCTTTAAACCTTTCTGGGATCCCTGTTGTGCGAGGATGGGGAGAGGAGAATGAAGAGGACGACATTATCCTGGATGATGAGCAGGAGCCAGGCCACCACACCGCTTCCACTTTAGTGCAAATGGGGGCCTTCATGCTCCAGTGTTTTAATAGGGACCCCCGTATAAAAAGCATGAGGGTCAAGGACCAGTACTGGGTGGCAACGTACTTAGACCCCCGGTACAAACACAAAATGGCGGAAATGTTACCGCCGTCGCAGAGGGCTGTCAGAATGCAGCACTTCCAGGCCTTGCTTCGAGAAATGCTGCATTCTGCTTTTGCGTGCGCTGGCAGAGGAGCAATTCCCACTCCCAGAGAAGGATTTGCGGGTACCAATCCAACAGCGCCTGCAAGAAGAGGCCGGTTTGAAGATGTGTTGGTGACTTCGGATATGAGGTCATTCTTTCAGCCGACCCATCGACAGGTGTCATCCGGATCCAGCATCAGGGAACGCCTAGACCGTCAGGTGTCCGACTACATTGGGTTAACGGCCGATGTGGACGCTCTGAGGAGTGATGAACCCCTAGACTACTGGGTGGGCAGGCTTGACCTCTGGCCAGAGCTTGCCCAATTTGCAATCGAACTGTTGGCTTGCCCCTCATCCAGTGTCCTGTCCGAAAGGACGTTCAGCGCAGCAGGGGGGATTGTGACCGATAAGCGTACTCGCCTAGCTCACCACAGTGTTAACTACCTCACATTTCTAAAAATGAATGAGGCATGGATCTCGGAGGAATTCAACACATGTGACCAGTAGACCATGTATATGTCTATAAACTATTTTTTTAATCAAGCACACAGACCTTCTTAATTCATTTGGCTCACTTCCTTGACCCAAAAAAGCACACCGTACTATATGCCCCTACCCTCCTCTTTGAAGAGGTTGAGCGGTGTCATATTTCTACTGGGGCTGCTTATGATATCCCTGTGCTGTGCTGACTTCCTCCTGGGGGTTCTTATTATGAAGGGATCACACTATCCCTGTGCTGTGCTGACTTCCTCCTGGGGGTTCTTATTATGAGGGGATCACACCATCCCTGTGCTGTGCTGACTTCCTCCTGGGGCTGCTTACGGTGCTGCTGTCAGTGCTGTATGTCACGGTGCTGCTGTCAGCGCTGTATGTCACGGTGCTGCTGTCAGCGCTGTATGTCACGGTGCTGCTGTCAGCGCTGTATGTCACGGTGCTGCTGTCAGCGCTGTATGTCACGGTGCTGCTGTCAGCGCTGTATGTCACGGTGCTGCTGTCAGCGCTGTATGTCACGGTGCTGCTGTCAGCGCTGTATGTCACGGTGCTGCTGTCAGCGCTGTATGTCACGGTGCTGCTGTCAGCGCTGTATGTCACGGTGCTGCTGTCAGCGCTGTATGTCACGGTGCTGCTGTCAGTGCTCTGTATTACGGTGCTGCTGTCAGATGCCTCTATCACGGTGCATGTGTCATTCCGGTATGTCACGCTGCTGGTGATCATCTCCTGCACCCTCTTCTTTGCCTACCCTGGTCCCTGACCTTCCCTCTCCTCCATTGCCTTCATTAGCTCCATAGTCCTGAATTGTTAGAACAATTTCCCAAATAAAATAAAAATGCTTGTAGTTATCGATCCCAAATTCACCTCATACATGTATTATGTCATTGTCCAGATGGTGGGACTACGTTTTACCCCCTAATAATTACCACGTGGCCGCAAATTCGACATGAAGGTTTGCAAAGTTCGCCTCCCATTGAAGTCAATGGGGCCCGCGGCGAACGTTCGGTTTCGCGAACGTTTGGGTCCGTTCGCATTTCGCTTTCGCGAAACGTCCCGTCGGAAGTTCGTCCATCACTATTGATGACCACTGATCTAGATGATGCTTTGGATCTCAAGACCCTCATTTAATCCATTGGGGGACAAAGAGGCCAATTTATAGATCCAGAATGATTCCCATTTACACAATAAAGAGAACCTCTCATTGTCAGGGAACCACTTGGAATATATTCAATGGCTACATCCTTTAGTCACTGGATGTTTTTGGCTTGGTGACTTTTAAAGTGGCGGGGGACACTGAGTTCATGGAGGCCCTTCTGTATGAACCGTCTGTGCTCACCCACTCATTTTTGTAGAGTTTGCATCGTCCGGCCCACATAGAGCAGAAGGCAAGGACATATTAACACATATACCACATACTCAGTGGAGCAGGTGATAAATTGCTTTATATCATATGTATTGCCAGACCCATCAGAAAAAGAGTATTTACCATGTTGGATAAGCTGACAGGTCAAACGCCCTCTCTTCTTAGGCCTTGTACACATGGTCGGAGATTCTGACAACCAAATCCGTCGTAGTTATTCTGACGGATTAATTCCGGAAGAGGTCCGGAAGTGATGTTGCATACACACGGTTGGAAAATCCGATTGTGCATAACGTGATGACGTTATTTCGTTACGACGGGACTGCATTCAGGCTAGTAGCCAATAGCTTTGGTCTAGGAATTTGATCTGAGCATGCGTGGCACTTTGTCCGTCGGAGAAGGCTACACATGATTGGAGTATGTCCGATCGGAGCATTTTGTCGGAAAATTTTACCGGCAAGTTGGAAAAGTTGGTCCGTGGGATATTCCGACGGAAACAGTCCGATACAGACCACACACAGTCGGAATATCCGACAAAATGGTCCGATAGTAAAGATTCCGACCGTGTGTACAAGGGCTTACACTGAAAAATGTTAGTTCTATTATCAAAGTAGGACCTGATGTCCATGATGCTCCCCCTTCGGGATTTTTTAATTTACTGGGGGCTACAATATTCTTAAGAGTGCAAGTTCTTTTAAATGTGACCTGTGGAGCTGGAAGTAAAATGTTTGCTCATTTCAGAGCCATATGCAGTGTTTTTTGACAATATTCTGGATGGATCTAGATTTGCTGTTATACTCAGTTACAAACCTGATGGTGTTAGCATCTGGATTTTCACAGATCTTAGGGGGTGGAACACTATAAGAATTTATTGTGAGTCATTTGTATTGATTCCGCTGGATATCCTTTTTGCAGGAACTTATTTTTAAGAGACACACTTTGTAAAAGGATATTAATACAAATGGCTCAAGATAAATTCCTTGACTCGGTTGAGGTTCTACATCGTCTTCCGGTCCCTACATGAGTTGGGTTCACCCTTCCCCGTTTTTGTGGATTTCGTAAGAGGTGCATGAGGGTTCCACCACTGCAGCAAATCTTCAACAAGCCAGTCCATCTCTGGCCGCCGCCATAAGGTACCACCACAGCAGTGAGCAAGCTGATTGTCATCTATTTATGCAAGGAGAATTTTTTAACTGTTTTCTAAATCATCTTATGGTAACAATAAATCAATACATGGTTTATCTTATTGATTTTTTCCTTGGATATTTGTTCGCACAAGACTGGCTCTTTCTTATGGTTGTCATTGACTGTATTTCCTGTTTTTCTGAAGGTACCACAGGCCAGAGTTTTTCTTTTTACAGCACAGGTGATGAAAAAGGGGCAAGCTGGTTTAGCAATTGTCCACATATAAATGATATCCTCTTTTGAACGGGATATGCAAGGTCCCAGACAATTTTTCTATAGGTTCCGATATATATGGTGCACTCATGGGGCTGGATCTGGAAGTCTGTGACTTCATAAATGAGGAAGCCGTACACATATCTAGTGGCTCTTTCGCAAAGCTTTTTTCAGTTTCAACCCGTAACTGGCCCTCTTACTGGGAATATACTGTTTGAAGTACAGCCTTCCAGTAAAGTGGATAAGGGATTCATCCACACAAATATTTTGGTCAGGGACGTACATTTCAGCAAATCGCTTAGAAAAATAATTTATTAGGGGGTGTATTTTATACAATTTATTGTGGTTTGGATGATCTCGGGGAGGGCACTGCAAGTTGTCATTCTTTGTAGGAAATGCATAATCATGTCATAGCGTGTCCTGGACATTACAGCAGAATATATCAACACGGGGTGGGCGGACCAGTAGGCATGCAGTTTGTTCTGCTTTGTAAGCCCCATATTAAATGTAAGGACCAAAAAGTATTTGAACTTGTCTAGTGTGAGACGTCACCAATGAAGCATATGGGCATAGGATGAATTGAGGTTGGAGGCAAGAAATTGCACTGCATAGAGATTTGTTTGGTCCTCCGTATACTGCAGCAAATTCTCTGGGAAAAACAAATAAATGTAATCTAATTGCGAAAAATGTGTAGTGTTGGGCTACACACCTGGCTGTGCAGTGAAAGGGGGGATTATAGCTGACCCTGAGCTGGCAGGCAACCACCAGGGCATTTGGAAGGTAGGATTGGGCCGTATTCTTCGGGTTTGCTGTGTAATTCCAGTACTGGTATTGGGCTCCTCTTCCTGGAGTCTGGCACTGTTGGTTCCTTATTCTTTTAGGAGCCACTGTTTCCTCCCTGACTCTGTCCCTGATCCACTATTCTCTACTCGAATTCCAGAATTGGATGATGAGAGCTCCCTGCTCGTCTCATCATCCGACATAGTGAGGATGGTATTTGCCGCCTCAGGTGTGAAATCTTTTGGACATGATGGCAGGCCTGTGTGACGGTACTGATGGCAGTACTGATGGCGGGCCTGTGTGACAGTACTGATGGTGGTACCGACAGGCGCGGCCTGTGTGACGGTACTGATGGCGTGCCCTGTGTGACGGTACTGATGGTGTGGTCGGTGTGATGGTACTGATGGTGCAGACGGTGTGACGGTACTGATGGCGCGGCCGGTGTGACGGTACTGATAGCGCAGGCATGTGTGACGGTACTGATGGCGCGGGCATGTGTGACGGTACTGATGGTGGTACTGACAGGTCACCGATGGCAGGGCTGTATGACAGAGCCAGATGGGCTGTGTGGCAGTACTCTGGTGACAGGTTCTCTTTATTATATGGGAGGGGGGCGTGTGGTGCACAGTAACATGTTATATAGGCAGGCGGACACTAAATTACTCACTGATCCCTGCTTTCTCCTCACACGATCAGTGTTTGAGGAGAAGAAGCAGGGATCTCCTAGTAACCGCTCTGATGCTTACACAGCCGATCTCATGGTAAACGGCCAATTTCATTGGCCATTTACCCTGATCAGGGATAGGCTGTGTCTGAGGGGCATGCGTCACATCCCCCCCCCCCCCGATCACTGCACGCCCCATCCTACTGGATGTCATATGATGCCCAGTCAGGATATTGCAACCACTTTCTGGCCGTCATTCTGTTATATGGAGTTATCCACCTCTATGGCTAAATTTATGGGTAAAGTTATTGCCCTATAGGTGACCGCAGGCTGCAGAGGCCATAAGTATCCCCCTTTATTTCTCCTCCTAGGTAGGTCTCGGACTCTGTCATTGCACCTTTTTTATGGCAGTGGTAGAGAAGACTGGAAACTAGGGGAAGGAGGTAAATTTTCTTTGGAATCTGAGGATTCTGTGTTTGAGAAGACTACAGCTGCTGCTTCCTCTGCCAAGCTCTGAGATGCAATCTCAACTCTGATGGTGTCAAGATTCAGCAGCAGAGATGACCAGATCTGCATAGCTACCCAAGGTAACTGGGACCAGACTATATAGTGAGATTTATTTACAATGGAACAAAAACCATCCAAACAGCACACCGCAAACATAAAGGTAACATGATCAAATACCCCAGTGACAGAATACCGATGAATAAAAGCAAGCAACTGACTATATACATGTACCCAGGGCTTTTTTTTCCTCAAAGAATAGGTGCAGGTACCCCCCCTTTCAAGTCATCCCTTGTCTCCACCACCTACTCACCTCCGAGCACCATCCCTGATCCCCTGCAGCCAGCCACAATAGATCCCACCACCAACAATAGACCTCCAACTGTAAAATACCCCCAGTAGCAATAGATCCACCCCAGCAATAATAGACCCCCACCAGTGACGATAGATCTCCCAGCAGCCAGCACCATTAGACCCTCCAGTAGCCAGAAATAATAGACCCCTCCCTCAGCAGTAAACCCTTCCCAGCAACATAAGATCCCCCCACAGCAACAATAGATCCCCGCCAGCAATGATAGACCCCCCAGTGACAATAGATACCCCAGTAGCCAGAAATAATAGACTCCATCATCCCATTCCATTACATATATTCAGTGTTGGAGGTGGCGGAACTGTTCCCCCATGTTCCCACTGGAAAAAAATCCCTGCATGTAGCACCCTCGTCTGAAAATTAGGGCTACAGGTAAATTTAGTTATGCTGGGTGGTAGCCAGCCTGGCTAATTTGTAGTTTTTAGAGGACAAATGGCTTCCCTCCTAATCCTGTTTAGCTGTGGTTTCTCCCTTTTGTCAGTAGGCGGTGCTGTTGTCTTTAACATTAGTGTGATGAGCTACAGGGAGTTCAGGTTATGGATAAACATACCTTTCTCAGCCAATCATATTTGCTGCTATGCATGCTGGGAAAGGGTATTTTTTTGGGAGAAGTCAGATGATCAGGTTAGTCTTCCCTGCCCAGGGCTGCAGCTAGGGTGAATGTGTGTGAAACACACACAAGGCTGCTAGGCCTGAAGCCTATCCAGGTGCTCGCCTGGCTGCTAGGCCTATCTGGGTATTCAAGATTCTGCTGAGAAAAGCCTGCCAAAGATCCGGAAACAATTCCGAGAGGGATGAAGTTCTAGAGAAGCACCAGAGGTGACTCTTCACAGACCAGGGATCCATGGGGTGGCTGGGAGAGCTTCAAGAGGGAACTCATCCAAATAATTCAGTATGATGCAGTGAGTAAAGCTTGCTTACTATAGGAGACAGCCTATCCTACAAAGTACAGATGTGTTGGTTCAGCTTAAAGGCTCTTTTCCGGTTATGCTGTCTACCTTATCTCACGTTTTTTGTCTAAGGAGTCTGCCTGTTGGCTGATCGTTACTAAGGGTGTCCTATGCCTGATCCCCTCTCTCCCACATTTTCCTGTTTGAGAAATAAACTTCTCTCTTTGTTTAAGCATAAAAGTGACTGATGCCCAACTTTCTTTTTGTTCATTACCCACTATGTCTAGTAACCTGCACCCTGAAGAAGTATGTCAGTCCTCCCTACCTCCCTACCTCTGGTAGTCACCATCAGGCTCCTGGAAAATTGGGGTAGGCGCTACATACAATGCATACAACATTCTAGAGTGTAAGCTCAAACGATCAGGGCCCACTGATTCCTTCTGTATTGTAACTGTACTGTTTGCCGTAACGTTGTAAAGCTCTGCAAAAACTGTTGGTGCTATATAAATCATGTATAATAATAATAATGTTAGAGAAAAGCAGGAAAACTGGAGTTGCAGGAAGCAGATGAGAAGCAGGAACCAAAACTTGGGATTGGAACAAAGGAGAGCAGGTACAAGACAACAAGATATAGGGTACAAGGAACAGGGCAAGAGCAAAATCAGGGTTATTGGTGTAGCACTAACCCCCGAAGGAGCTGCTAGTTTGATTGGGCTTACCGTTGCCTTCTTTTACTCAATTCACGTCTAGGGGTGTCCCGTGGTAGATGGCCCAGTAACATGAGAGACTGACGATAGATCCGCACAAAGGGATTTTATTTCCAAAAATGCAGACAATGAACAGTCTCTTAAATTGGGATCAGAGGGTTAGGAAGAAAGTTCAGGTACTCTTAGTGTCAAAGTCAATAATGAAGAACTTGCTTACTTTGAATGAATCCAGAGAATAGCCATTCACAACTGGATGTTCGCTCAAGTTGGCTAGTCCCTCTCTCACAAGGTCTAGCAGCCAACAAGGTGCTTGACTTCAGGAACAAGTCTCTGTTACAGATGTTGTTGTAGAACATACAAGAATAAGTCTCTGCCCCAGACATTGTTGTAGAACACACAAAAAAAATAAACTTGTAGAACACTCGTGTGATACCTGGAACTTTCAGCCAGCTTGGCGATATCCACAAGACCGGATTCTCTTAGGTACTTCAGCCCTTCCAGGCTCTTGCAAAGAAACCAACCCGGTCTTCTTCTGAAGAGTCCTCCCCTGGAATGCTATGAAGCTACTGGGTCTCTCCCAAACCGGAGACGGCACCCAAACATCTCAGAATCCTCCTTTACTTTCCTTGCCTCGGACTAGCCAACCCCAAGACAACAAGTCAGGTGGATCCGTATCCCTGGTCATAGCCTTCCTGGGGGCTGGTCAGGAGGACCAGGACCATGAAGTCAGCACATCCTTCTGGACCGGAACCCCGAACCACGTGACATCCGCATCTTAACCACTTGCAGACCGGACCATTTTGCTGGTCAATGACCAGACCACTTTTTGCGATTCGGCACTGCGTCGCTTTAACTGACAATTGCACGGTCGTGCGACGTGGCTCCCAAACAAAATTGACGTCCTTTTTTTCCCACAAATAGAGCTTTCTTTTGGTGGTATTTGATCACCCCTGCGGTCTTTATTTTTTGCGCTATAATCAAAAATAGAGCGACAATTTTGAAAAAAACTCATTATTTTTTACTTTTTGTTAAAATAAATATCCCCCAAAAATATATAAAAAAACATTTTTTTCCCTCAGTTTAGGCCGATACGTATTCTTCTACATATTTTTGGTAAAAAAAATCGCAATAAGCGATTATTGATTGGTTTGCGCAAAAGTTATAGCGTTTACAAAATAGGGATAGTTTTATAGCATTTTTATTAATAATTTTTTATTATTTTTTTTTTACTAGTAATGGCGGCGATCAGCGATTTTTATTGTGACTGCGACATTGTGGGGGACCGATCGGACATTTTTGACACATTTTTGGGACCATTGTCATTTATACAGTAATCACTGCTATATAAATGCAGTGATTCTTGTGTAAATGACACTGGCAGTGAAGGGGTTAACCAGTGGGTGGCAGTGTAGGGGTTAAGTGTTCCTAGGGGTGTGTTACTAACTGTGGGGTTGGGCTTTCATTTAGTGAACACTGATCTCTGCTCCAATCACATGGAGCAGAGATCAGCATCACTAGTTGCTAGGCAGAATGGAGAAATGCTGTTTACTCGGCATTTCCTCCATTCGGCCGCTCCGGGAGACGATCGCGGGGATGCCCGCAGCGATGGAGTCCGCGGGTCCCGCGACCGGACTCACGGGGGTCCCGACCAGCGTGGGAGCGCGCCGGCGGCGGCGCGCTCCCGATGGCAGGGCGGCATTGAATATTGGACGTACCTGTACGCCAATATGCCTGCCCGTGCCATTATGTCGACGTACATCGTCGTGCGCTGGTCGGGAAGTGGTTAAGTACCCTCTCCCAGAAAGCACAGCAAGAGCGCCACTCCCACTGTGCGGGCTCCAAAAGAGGATAATCTTAAAGCACCCAACCAGACCGTAGTTCCATGCCGGCCAGAAGAGACAATTCCCCCTGTGGCCAGGCTGAACATCCCACAGTCCAGTCAGACTGATGCTGAGGCCCAAATTTAGACAATTTCACCCAAACCAAACTGCAGTTCAGGTGTAACCTTAAATTTAGAAAAACATGGCACGTGCTCTTCAGGAGCCGGCGCTACATTGGCAATAAGGTCTGGCAGCAGAAAAATACTGAAACACTGTGTAAAGCAGAGGTAGACCTACAGTTTTGTTAAAAATAATAGTGTGTTTAAAAAAGTGACCAAAGCTCAAAATTCTTATAATCGCTTTTATTTCCATAAACACAAATGCACTGGTAACACAGCACAGTCTGTTCCAAATCAAAATAATAAAAAAAAAATGTTCAAATTTGTTATTACTTAAAGTAAAGAAAAGGGAAGATTAGTCTTTTCCAAAAAATAGCAGTGTTTGCATTTTTCTTTACAATTTCAAACATTTACTGTATAAACGAAAAAATGCTTGAAGATTAAGCTTTCCTGTGATTTACTATTTAGTTGTATAACCATGGTTTCTGGGAACTGCTTCATATCTGTGTTGCATGGAGTCGACCAACTTCTGGCAACTGTGAACAGGTATTCCAGCCCAGGGCGATTGCACTACATTCAAATCGATCCATGATCCCTGGTATTGGATAAATAGGCCCAACACCATTGATGTAACCTGTGCAATATTATACAATCATACATGTATTAAATTGCCTATCCCTATAAATTAGCTAGTCTGATAAGCACAGTGATATAACAAACACATTTGCTTGGTAAACAAGTTACATTTATTTCCCAAGAAAAAAGGTATATACTAAGCAGATATATACAACATATAACTACAATCATACATATAATACAAGAATATACTTATCACATCCTCTAAAATAGACTCCTATCGGCTGGTCTCAAGATGTTGAAAGAGGGCTCTGGGCCACATGGCTTAGGCCTCAATCTAGCATTAGAGCAAGGTCTCAAGATGGCCGAGCCAGCAGGCTCATGCAATAACCAGCCAAGGAAGAGAGAGAGGGAGATTGTCTGTGTGTGCTCCCTTTTAGGCAAAACATACACGCCCACCCCTAGCCATCCCTATTTGCCTTCCATCCAATAGATATTGCCAAGAAAGAGTCCTTCAAATATCTGCTCATTCTCCAGGAAGCATACTGTATTGTCCACTAGGGGCAGCGTTTGTCCATGAATCATCTCTATTAGCCCTGGGCCGTCTTATCTAGCTCCTATTCTCTTTGAAGCCTGTAATCACACATATCACAGCAGGTGGTCTTGAGCCAAGCCATTGTTATTCTGATTTTAGCCCCCCTGGCTGTATTAACCAGGAAATTAAATACCAGAAGTATGATATTAAACCATGTTGCTATTCAACAACCCCCTTTGTGCCTAAAGGGCGCCTACCACCCTTCTTCAGACACTGCTCCTATTGAACAGTCCATCACTGTCTTAACGCATGTCACTTTCCAATATGTGTTTCCGAAACAGTACTTATGACACAGTCCTCGACTGTCTTAAAGTGTTGCATTTTTCAAAATAGAAACAGCTCTAATGGAACAGTCCATAATGGTCTTACCGTGTTGCGCTTTTCAACATGTACTTCAGAAACAGCTCCTATGGAACAGTCCATAATGGTCTTACCGTGTTGCGCTTTTCAACATGTACTTCAGAAACAGCTCATATAGAACAGCCCATAATGGTCTTACCGTGTTGGGAAGCGCAACAGTAGTGCCGCTTTGCCACTGAGTGACACACCAACGTCATTCTTCAGTGACAGCTTCCATGTCACCATTCTGTATCTTTGGTATCTTCTTTCTGGTATCCTCAGGAGGGGATGCAGTACAGGCAAGGGGTGTCCATTCACTCACCATTCACCAGCACACATTCAGAGCAACATATCAACCAGCTTTCAGATACAGAGTCTTGGCCTTTATTACTAGCCTAAAATACACCTTTATCACGCTATATAATAACATGAATCAACCCATTACCATAATATATACATGTGTGTCCCATCCAATTATGCATCCCACTTCCCACCTCCTATACCCCTGTACAATAAATACGGGCCAGATTAGGCATGCTTGCTCACAATGGTCTTTCCTACCGCAACTTGTATATCTGCAGTACTTCAGGGCTCTGAATTGGCAACAGTCTCTAAATTGTACGAAGAGACTTTACCTTCAATTCGTCCCTCAGCTTGCATAGATAAGTGGGAGACCCTTCTATATAAGTTTTGAGTCTAGCAACACATATAAATCTGAAACCATAACGAAACCTACACAATTCCATCCCTGTGCCTGGATTTCTGTAACCATGCCCAGGGTATATCATGCACCTTTACCTATTAACACATTAATTCCATGACTAACGGTACATCGGTATCCTATGGGACAAAGATGCTTGTCTATGTCCCAAATAATACCCAGGTGCTTTCTTCCCAGCAATGATCTCTCCATCCAGAACACAGAGTGAAATATCTTCCCAATATATTTCATTGTGTATTGACCTGGCATGCAAAGGACATCATGGTCATGCTTCTGACCGAGGGAAATATCAACCTGCCTCCAGCTTCCATCTTCTCTGATCACTTGTGGGTAATTTAGCCTCAAATGCAACAAGATATAATCCACAGTTAGTAAGCCACCAAATATACAGACCGTGTCTGCACTTCTGTATACAGCATAACACCTTTCACAATCCAAACTAGTACAGCCCATTTGACCACCAGTTTGGATTAGTGTAAGCGACGTGTTTTGGCAAAGTCTTATGCCCCATACATGCGATGGGACGTTCCGGAAAAACCGATCGTGTGTGGGCTCTATCTGACTTTTTCTGTTGGAATTTCAGACGGAAAAAGTTTTTTTTATATCTTTTTTTCTTTTTTTTCTTTTTATTTCTTTTTTTTTTTTTTTCCTACCACTCAGTAAAAGACGGAAAAAGTTTGAGAGCTGGATCTAAAATTTTCCAACAACAAAATCCGATTGGACTGTTTCCGACCGTGTGTGGAGAATTCCGACCCACAAAGTGGCACGCATGCTCAGAAAAAATTACGAGATGAAAGCTTTTGGCTACTGGCCTCTACATAGTCCCTTTGTACATTTTGTACGTCGCCTCGTTGCGAATGATCGGATTTTCCGTCAACTTTGTGTGACCGTGCGTATGCAAGACAAGTTTCCAAAATCCATCAGAAAAATCATACGGATTTTGTGGTCAGAATGGCCGACCGTGTGTACAGGGCATTACTGAGCGGTGATGCTAACTCATTGGGCCACTGCCCCCATACAGAGACTGTACAATCAGCTTAATGCTGGTTGATAATTCCGCCTGCCACTGCGTGCATGCCAGAGCCCATGACAGCTTTCTGTCCTGTACCATCACGCTCTCTACCAACCTCTCAACATGGTTGACAAAATCCAAAGCCACTTAAACCTGGGTGTTTATGTGACTTTGTTGAATGCTATTAAGGATGCCACCAATCTCTCTGAGCAACAAAGCCCCCACTTAAGCTATGGCTGAGAGTTTGTTCCTCAGGATACCGATGTCCACTCTATTAACAACACCCATCCCAGCTCCTATTCCCCCCCAATATAGTGCTGAATACATCTCTCCCCTTTCAGGTTGCTCCTCAGAAATAAGCGTTCTGCATGAACCTCATTTTGTGTCCATACATCTCTGGGAGTAAGTGACTGGTACAATGACTGCTCTTGATTCAGTGTATACTCATCACATATAGGGTAATAGGTTTTTATCAACCACTGTGAGATGTTGCAGCTCCATGTGGTGAAAGCATACCGTACCCTGGTAGCCAGCATGTGTTCCCTTTATCTAACGGAGCATGCTCCTGTGTGTAGTCACTGGCATTACCTGTGCAGGGTTTCAACCTCTCAGGTGAGACATCAACCAGGCGTATCTCCCCCATGTCCAGTTCTTGTGTCCCACATGTCCAGTAACCGAGAGCTTCTCTATAGGACTACTAGGATTGAGACACCATGCCTACGAGGAAATTTTCACCCCATTGATGTCACCTGGGACCCTCTAGTCTGGCTAACAGACACCTTATTATGCATAAGTGCCAGCCTGCTTCCTGGGTACCTGCACCATATTAATTCTGTTCTGTCAATACATGTCATACATTAAAGTGGTTGTAAACCCTTACAACACACTTTGACCTACAGGTAAGCCTAGATTAAGGCTTACCTGTAGGTCCAAGAAATATCTCCTAAACCTATACGGTTTAGGAGATATTTGCCCGAATACAGGCACCGCTGTCTACGGCGCATGCGCCGTAGACAGCGGCGCGCAGGCGCACTGAACGCGGCATTTCCAAGAACGGAGCTGCCGCGCGTGTCGGCTCCCGTGCGGGAGTGACGTCATCGCGGCTTCGCCGAATGACAGCGGCGGAGCTACGAGACCCCACCGACAACATGGATGCGCCGGACTACAGGGGACAGCGGTGACTTCGCTGGCTCCTGTGTCAGGTAAGTGACACATAATGGACTACTATGCAATGCATAGTAGTCCATTATGCTTTGCCTTTGAGGGGAATGAAAGAGGAAGTAAACTCATCAGGGTTTACTTCCTCTTTAAAAACCTTTTCTTCTTTCAATTATTCACTCCAACAAAAAAAATATATATTTTTACATTTCATGTTCTGATGGATTAGATGTGTTCTATTCCTTCCCTGACCTCCAACCCATTGCACATGTATCAATAGCACGTTTGCATTCACCAGGAGAGACTCCAGCAAAAATGTTTCACAAGTCTTGTTGATAGGCACAATCTTTCAGATTCAGCATTAGCACCACATTCTCCATAAGAAAAAATTATTATTCTGAATCTTTTTGTTTGTCCCTTCTCTCCTGAATGTTTATCAGAACAAATTTACGGTGTGGCGTGGCACAGACAAACTGCCAACCAGATGAACATCTGTCATCCATGTTCCAGAGACCTCTCCAATCTCGCTCCACCAGGACTCTGGAAGTGAAAAACAAATTTATTTTTTCATTGAATGAAAGGGAAAAATACAGGTTCATCAATGATAGGTGAAATGATACATTTTCAGAGATATATATATAACCAGGACATATTGAACAAACAAAAGCGAGAATTTTTTCTAGTCCGAGATTAGTACGCTAATGGTGTTAATATGATGTATTTAGGATATTGATAGTAAGCATTAGTCTAGTAGTTCTGCGGGGGGGATGTGGGTTTTAGCTCAGGGGCATGTGACAGGAAGAGTATTTACATTGTTGTCACTACTTCCTATTTTACCTAGTTTGTATTGATTGACTGTCAGTTTTGATGTGGGATATTTTGGGGGCTGTGATCCATAGTGTAATTGTTTGCTTGTAGGTCTTTGTGTTTGTGTCCAGCACACCATACAAATTTGACCTGGTCCAGGGGCTTGATGGAGGATGGGGAGATGGAATAGGGTGGCAGGAGGTTTTCGGGTAGAGGGTTCAGGTATTGCGAAAGGTCACTAGAGATGTGCTATGGTTGTTATTCTTTAGCTGTTAGTATCTTTATGTGACTGTTTGTTTGGGAGTCCAGTGTTTTTCCCTACGCGAGAAGTAGATGTTTTATTAGCGTCCTTGATTTCTTGTCCAGTTTAGGGGTAGCTGGGTGTTTGGGTATGAATATGCAACTTAATGTCATTCATGTGTAAAGGGTCAGGTGGTTAGGTTTGCATCCTTTGAAGGTATTCTTCAGTTGATTTAAAGTAGGTTCAACAAGCCCAAAGCGCAGAGAATTTGTGCAGAGAGTTTAGGGATATTGCGATGAGTTCCTCCATTTCTGCGATTTTTATTTATTTTAAACCAATCGGAAATGGCGGGTGCTCTAGGAGTGCCCAATAAAGGGGGTACGCACATTTTGGCTGTGTTGACTAGCATCATGGCTAATGATTTAAAGTATGGTGTATCATCTGATTCCTGGAGGTGTAGTAGGAACTGTGCAGGTGAGTATTCCAGTGCATATGTGGTAATGTTTTTGATTCGTTTATGGACTTGTTGCCAGAAAACCTGGATATTTGGTCAAGTGCACCAAATGTGTAGGTCATCTGGTTCATTTTGACAACTACAGCATTTATCTGAGTGAGATGTATCAAATCTGTGTAAGATGGAAGGGGTGCGATGCCAACATGAAATCACTTTGTAATTTGCCTCTTGGGTAGAGACATTTATAGAGCCTTTGTGGGCATTTCAGTATATTGTGTCCCAGGAGCTACTTGTCGTTTCTATGTTTAGGTCTTTGTCCCAGGCTCTTCCCTCCTCAGTTATGTTATCCCAAAACATGTTGTGTATTTTGGAAATGACGTGACGTTGTGGTGTGCGACTTAGGCATAGGTTTTCGAATTTCGTCAAAGCTTAAAATAGGTCAGTTTTTGATTTTTACACTGTTTACATAATGTATGAGTTGCCAGTATTCTATCAGGCTTAAGCTTGGCATGGCCCAGGTCACGTTCATGTGTTCTCGGGTTAGCAATTTGCCTTTTTGTAAGATGTGATGTATGCGTAGACCTATTTCAGGTTGCTTATTGGATAGTGGATGGCGTTCCATCCCTGGTCAAAATTCAGGGTTGAGTAAGATTGGCGATAGGGGGCCTGGAGTTTTGGAAAGTTTAAATTAATGGTTGGCTTGTGTAAAGAATTCCATTGTGGGGCCTAGTGTTGGGTGTCTTGTAATGGTTTCTTGTAGGAGATTGCGCTTGATCCAAGGAGTCCCATTGATGGGGTGTAAGGAGAATGAGTTTTCTAAAATCACCCAGTCCTTTGTCTGTTGGTGTGTGTGCGCCAGTCCACAATACGTTGTAGGTGACAGGACCAGTAGTAGTGTTGTATGTCGGGTGGGCCTATTACCCTTTGGCTTTGGGTTTTATTAGCTGGTTGTACCTAATTCTGGGGTGTTTCTCGTTCCAAATAAATTTTTTATTTTTGAGATAGTTTCATTTGTTTGATGACTGAAAGGAATTCTTCTCCTGTTAAGGTGACCATCTACTGTTTTCGCTTGCTCTGGAGATATAGGGCTGGGACTGTATTGTGTGAGGAATTCTGTGATGATATCTTTGCGTGAGCTATTATCCATATGTGCTTTTTTTCAGGGGGAAGGTTGTATAGGTCTGTATAGTATTGGGCAAAGTGGTTTGCGATTTCATTGCTGTTGGATAATGTTACTGTTGGGGATGATCTAATTTTGCGTATTGTGGTATTTGCTTTTTTGTCTTGAAGGGCTCTGGCCAAAAGCTTTCCTCTTTTATTACTATACTCATAAAAGAGCTTTTGGGAAGGGATAAAGTTTTTCCTGTTTTTTTTTTATCCCTAGTTCCTTCCTTAAGGTGGTTCATAGCTTGTTCCAGATCCTGTAGGGTGGAACGAGCTTTAGTGAGTTTTTGAGCCTGTTCCAATTTCTGTATTTTAGCAGGGTGTTGGTAGCTTCCTGTTGGGATCACCTGCGAGCTGATGCGAGTTTAATAAGTGTACCCCTAACTACGCATTTATGAGTTTCCCACTGGTTCATGTGGGACGTCTCAGGAGTGTCATTGATTTCAAAGAAATCCTTAATGTTTTCTGCAATTTTTGCTATGTGGGAAGGGTTTGTGAGTAGTGATGCATCTAGTCTCCAGATTTTGGTGTGTTCTATGTGGTCTGGGAATGTTAAAGTGGCTGTGATGGGTTTGTGGTTGGAAAGAAACATAGGTCCAATGGTTGCTTCAGACAAGAGTGGGAGGTCTCTTTGTGTGATAAAAAGGTAATCTATTCTAGAGTGACAGTCATGAAGTGGGGAGTAGTAGGTAAACTCTCTGTCACTAGGATGTAGGGTGCGCCAGGAGTCATGTAGGAGCAAGTCTTGTAGTTGAGTTTTGATTTTGTTTAAGAGCTTTGAATGGAAGGGAAGATGCCCCAGAGGATGCATCTTCGAGCGGGTTCAAAGTGACATTAAAGTCTCCTCGGAGTAGGAGGATGCCTGACTGGAAGAAGGTTAGGGCCATTGATATCTCACGGAAGAAACTTACTTGACTAGAGTTAGGGCTGTATATATTAGCAATCGTGATGGGTTTATTCCAGATAGGCATTTATCAAAGGCACAATTGGCCTGAGTCATCTGTTTGTGAGTCTGTTATTTCTAAGGGTATGTATTTGGATATTAAGATCGAGACCCCTTTTGTTTTAGCTAATGGATTTGTTGCGTGAAAGGTCTTCAGGAAATCTTTGTTTGAAAGTTGAGGTATTTGGCCAGTTTTGAAGTGTGTTTCTTGGAGTAAGATTATATCGGCTTTGAGTTTTCGTATGTATAGTAAGAGTTGGGATCTATTTTCGGGTATGTTAAGCCCTTTAACGTTGAGGTAGACTATTTTGAGTTTATTTCTCATGAGAGGTGAGTTTTCAGTGAGCATTATGGTGCTTGCTGTGTGTCTCTAGTTATGAATGAGTGGCAGTGTACAGTCCTCTTCTGGATATTGAGGGGGTTAGAAGGGGGAGTGGGGGGGGGTTGAGGGGGGAGGGTTTTACTGAGAGGAAGATACTTATATGTGGGTGGGTGGGGGGTATTTCAACAGCTAGGATAGACCCACTAACCTGCCTTTTAGGGTGGAGCTGTTTGGAGAAGTTCAGCACAAGTCTGTAGGGTGTGGTAAGACTGATGAAGATAGTTTAAAGAAATATACAAGTATGTGCACTGTTCCTCATGGCTACTTGTATAGTCACTATGTTCAGAAGGGTATGTGGGAGTTCCGCAATTGGTAGGAAGAGGGCATCTTCATGGATGCTTAGTTGCTGAGGGTGCTTGAGAGTGCTGTGGATGATCATGTTTCTAGGCATTGTGGTATTGTTAGTGTTTACTGATGCATCCGACTATATGTGGGTCGGGGGCGAGAGATGCGTTAGCGTGGATTGTACCGGTAGGAACGAATGATACAGGGATAATGCAAGGTCCTATGTGACGGAGTTAATCAGTGTTTTTTGATCAGGGAGAGTGCTCGGACATATTGAACTTGCATACATTTGTAAATAATAACCAATGTTCAATCTTGGTTTAAACTTGTCTACTTGGTAAAGAAAAACATTATTATACAAGGTATATCCTATCCCGTTTGTTTGCTCAAAAGGTGTTGTATCATTACAGGTTGAAGAACTACCTATAGGGATTAAATCCATGTAAGTAGTTACATGGGGGGAGGAGGATTTGACTTATTAATTGGTGAGGGGATAGGATATATATCTTGTAGAAAACAGGGATACAGGTACAGTATACATGTATGTCATATACACTAGAATTACCTGCCTATCTGTCTGATCACAATATCTTCTACACATTATGCTGACTCCCCTTGTAAAACTAATGGATTCAGATAGTGCTAGGGGATTTCTATGCCTATGGAAAGGTTACTGCTCAGTTTAGGATCCATAAAGTTTGTGTGTAGTGCTCAAGGAGTTCCGCTTTTGAGGACAGTTCTTGGGTGTCTACCCAGTTTTCGTGTTACCAAGATAAAGTATATGCGTTAAACATTCAAAATGTTTGTTTGTTGAAGTATGTATCCCCAGTGGGGGTATAATGGTGTATTTCAAACGTTTAAACTAAATATTTAAAGCCATGTACCAGTAAGGCATTCTCTATTAAATTTACAAACAAAACTGTATGGTTGTTGAAACATGCCTCTTCTGTGGAAATTGCAGGCCTTGTTCAAAGCTCTGCCCTGCTTGTCGTGAATAAGTTTAACAATAGGTAGTTATTAAGTCAAGACAAGTTTACTCACTGGATTTTTCACGGGTGCGAATTGTGGTTGTCCAATTCTGTGGGGGAGTAGAGAAGCTGGTGGTTCAGGTTACCTTGTTTAGTCTTTTCTAGCCTTTCTATGTGCCAGGGAAGCTGGCACACCTCCTCCTGGGGAGCGATGGCTGGCTGGATCCCCATCATATGATAAAAAATTTGAAAAAAAAACGAATGTCAATGTTGTTTCTCAAAAATTCTCAATTTAAACACTAAAAAAAACAATGCATTTATCTATATCTTAAGAACTATGCACTAACTCACCTTTCAGGTGGACAAAGTGTAAACCTTGTAACTTTTCCCACCTGAATGAACATAAAACAAAGAAAAAAAAACGAACTCCAGAGGCTACAGTGGCTTCCTACCAACAACTCTTGTCTTAAACAAAATGTATCCAGCTGGAAGGCATATCCCATGACCATCTATCCAGCTGCTAATTGAGGGCATAGCCAATTACCCCCCTTTCAGGTGGACTAAACCTAACAATTTTTCCACTTGAACAAAACAAAAATAAAATAGATGACTAAACAATTAGCAAAATATAAAAAATAAATAAAAAAAACAATAAAAAAATAAAAAATCTGGCCATTATCACACAAAAAAACATGAAAAGACAACCATCATAAAACAAAGACAAACACTTAACTTTTAAAGACCTCCATGGACTTTCCTTATGAGAAGAGTAAGTGCTCATTTCGATCTGAAAGACAATTCGTTAATGGGGAAAAAAAAAAATCTGTACCTCATCACAAAATTTGTAACTTCATTTGTAACTCTTTAATACTATTGTTTTTGTTTTTTTCATTGTTTGCAAACAATTATTAACCACTTGACAACTGGGCACTTAAACCCCCCTCGTGACCAGACCAATTTTCAGCTTTCAGTGCTCTCACACTTTGAATGACAATTACTCAGTCATGTAATACTGTACCCAAATTAATTTTTTGTCCTTTTTTCACACAAATAGAGCTTTCTTTTACTGGTATTTGATCACCTCTGGGTTTATTTTTTGCGCTATAAATGAAAAAAAGACCGAAAATGTTGAAAAAAAAACCCCGCATTTTTCCTAGTTTCTGTGATACAATTTTTCTAAATTTTCTTCATACATTTTGGCCACAATTTATATTGCTACATATCTTTGGTAAACATAACCCAAATTAGTGGATATTATTTGGTCTGTGTGAAATTTATAGAGTCTTCAAGTTGTGATGCAAATCATAAAAAATTGATCACACCTGTTGTACTGGTGGCCTATCTAATTTCTTGCGACCCGAACAAGCCAGGAAAGTACAAATACCCCCCAAATAACCCCTTTTTTGAAAGTAGACATTCCAAGGTATTTAGTAAGATGCATGGCGAGGTTTTTGAAGTTGTCATTTTTTTCCCACAATTCTTTGCAAAATTAAGATTTTTTTCCCCCCACAAAATTGTCATTGTAATAGGTTATTTCTCTCACATGCCATGTGTATACCACAAATAACGCCCCAAAATACATTCTGCTACTCCTAAATATGGCGATACCACATGTGTGGGACTTTTTCACAGCCTGGCCACATAGAGAGGCCCAGCATGCAGGGAGAACCATCAGGTGTTCTAGGAACATAAATTACACATTTAACTTGTTGACTACCTATTACACTTTTGAAGGCCCTGGAGCACCAGGACAAAAAAAAAATGACCCCATTTTGGAAAGCTAACACCCCAGCATATAATCTATGAGGCATAATGAGTCTTTTGAACTGTTCATTTTATTCCAGAAGTTTTTGGAATATGTGCAAAAAAAAGAAAACATTTTTTTTTTGTTTTTTACACAAAGTTGTCCATTTATAAGATATTTCCAAAACATAGCATGTACATAGCAAAAATGAGACCCCAAAACACATTCTGCTACTCCTCCTGAGTAGAGGTCGACCGATATGGGTTTTTCTCTGGCCGATGCCGATATTTAGAAATCATGGCGGCCGATGGCCGATATATGATGCCGATTTTTTTTGGGCCGATATGTTCGGCCGATTTTTTTTATTTATTTATTTTTTATCCCCCTTCATCTCATAAAACCTAACAGACACCTTTCCCACTGGGGCGTTTTTTAGGCACTTTTGGGCTAAAAATAGCGCCTGTAAAGTGCCTGCAAAATGGCTCCCCTGCAGTCTGTGTGAAAGACAGAGTGCTTTCACACGGAGGCGATGCGCTGGCAGGATGTTAAAAAAAAGTCCTGCAAGCAGCACGTTTGGAGTGGTGTATACCGCTCCTCCACCACTCCTGCCCATTGATATTAATGGGCACCACTGCCAAAGCGCATGCAATACGAATTGGCAGCGGTGCTTCACGGGCACATTTAACCTCTAATGGTTGACCTCTAATAACCTAAAATGATGGTAAAGTGCTGCTAAAACTAACGTTTACCATCAACGCCTGCCCGCTCCAGTGTGAAAGCAGCCTATAAAATAAAAACAGGTAGTCAAAACTTTACTGTTTTAGTTTTTTTTTTTTTTTTTTTAAATCATTTAGTGTATTTTTTTCCCAAAGAAATTGCATTTGAAAGACCTCTGCGCAAATGCCGTGTGACATAAAATATTGCAACAAACGCTATTTTATTCCCTAGGATCTCTGCTAAAAAATATATATAATTTTTTGGGGGTCTAAGTGATTTTCGGGCAGAAAATACAGGACTTTTACTTGTAAGCAACAAGTGTCAGAAAAGATTTAGTCTTTAAATGGTTAAACTGAGAACTCAGAGTTGAGTTCATTCATTCAAGTGTATACATTGTATCTTTTTGCTCTTTTCTTGGCAGACTTCCCAGAGAGGAAACAAGTTGCTTCACTGAAGACTCAGGCAACTTACACTGACTTCTATTACAGAAGTCATTTCCAAGTCACAGTGTAGTTCTAAATCTAAAAATCTAAATCTAATCTAAAATTTTATTATCTCAATCGGCCGATACGATTAATTAAAAAACTGCAAATATCGGCCGATATATCGGTCGACCTCTACTCCTGAGTATGGCGATACCACATGTGGGAGACTTTTACACAGCCTGGCCACATACAAGGAACACAGTCAGGTGTTCTATGGACACATAGCATGCACATACCAAAAATTACACCCCAAAATACATTCTGCTGAGCAAAGGGTAAAAAAAAATTACCTGTGGTTTTAGTAGCACAGTTGTCCACAGGAGGATAGCACTGATCCAGGCAGCAGGCAGGGACTTGGTCAGCAAAAGCAAACGTAATTGTCCAGGCAACAGCCAGGAACACTGTCCACAGTCAGTACAAGCAGCTGGCAGGGATACTGTCCATATACAGTCCAGGGTTAGTGCAGGCAGAGATTGTCAGCAGTGCCAAAATATTGATCTTGGTAGTAGGTAGGAACATGGTCCATCCATGTGGTGTGGTCAGTTCATGCGACAGGCAGAGGCATGATGGCATAGGTCCTACAGGCAGTAATAGGGCCATTGTTCAGGACAGAATGGGGAACAGGGGTAAAGGCTTCTCCAACCGAAATCTCTTTGAAGCCTCTGAGTCTCCAGACCCTAATCTAGGAATGGGAAAACAAAAAAAAGTTTTCTTCATCCAGAAAAACAACTCTGGAGCCCCTCACATATGTGAGACCTCTGCGTTATGAATCCCACTAGTCCAGTGACAGGGTACAAGATCAGTCCAAGAGGCAGGCAAAAAGGATGGTCAAACAGTCCAGGGTCAGTGCCAGATCAGGCAGAGATATGTACAGAATCGGTAGGCAGAAACGTGGTATGCAGAGACCTGGTTGGGAAGGACATTAGGGATAAAAAGTGGTGTCTCTTTTCACTCCTCCTTTGTTGCACACCCAGCATTTTTTCAGACGTTTTTGGCCTGTTGGTCTGGGAGGGATTTTTTTGGGAAAGAGGCGTTCAGAGAGTCTGCTAATCACATCTGATCGAATGGTTTCTGGTGAGCCGTTCAGGAATACAAGGGCAGTGGTGATTTCCTCCTGGTAGCCAAGGAAGGATTTGGGGCTTTCAGTGGATTTGTGATAAATAACATAGCTGTTGTATATGGCCAAATTAAACAAATTGAAACTTTCTTTAGACCGCTGGTATGTTCGTCTTGTGGTAAGGTAGGCTTTGAGCATTTGGTTGTTGAAGTCGACACCCCCCATGAACATGTTGTATTGATGGATACATGTTGGCTTTTGGATTCGGCCATTCCTCCTGGTGATCTCCACAAAGGTATTATTGTGGATCGATGAAAGAACGTATACGTCTCTTCTGTCCCTCCACAGCCAGAATTTCCTCATTGCGTAAACTCGCCGTCTCCCCTCTTCTTAGCTTCTTGTTGACGAGGCTTTGAGGAAAACCCTTCCGGTTCTTCCTTATGGTGCCACATTCTGGAGTGTTCTTTCTGTGAAGGTTGTGGAACAGGGGAAAACTAGTATAAAATTGTCCACATACAAATGGTAGCCTTTCTCCAGGAGTGGGTTTATGAGTTCCCAAACGACTTTGCCACTCGATCCAATGTATTTTGGGCAATCAAGGGGATGTAGCTGGGTGTCCTTCCCTTCGTTTAACATGAAGGCATAGGTATACCCTGTAGCTCGGTCACACAATTTATACATCTTCACCCCATAGCAGGCCCTTTTGGTGGGAATAAATTGTTTTATGCCCAGCCTGCCAGTAAATTTTAAAAGGGACTCATCCACGCATGTGTGTTGATCTGGGGTAAACAACGGGAGGAATATATCAGAAAAATAATTTAGTGGCCGAATTTTATAAATGTCAAAATTTGGGTAATTTTGGGGAGGGCACTGGGTATTATCATTGTAGAGTAGAAAGCTCATAATCATGAGATATCTGTGGGCATTACTGAGGAAAAGATGGGCATGTGGTGGATGGGGAGGGTTGACCAATATGAACATAAAACATTTTTTTTGGTTAGTCCCATACAGAATGTGAGGCCCTCTGAAAAGAGCAATGTACATGGTATAGGTCCAGATATAATTGATTGTTTTACTTCTATGTTCTATATGTTATTGATACTATTAATATTTTTGTCTCAACTGAAAATATGTACAATGAGGTGCACAAATCTTGTTATTGATACCAATTTGTAAAGCTTGTAAAACATTAATAAAATCTTTGAAACAGAATGTGAGGCCCAAAAACTTTTTAAACTCCTCCACTGTTAGGGCTCGCCACTCATAGGGACGGGCATGATAGGACGTTGGGTTACTTGTTATGAATTGTTGGGCATATAGGCTGCACTGGGCCACAATTGATTCAAGCATGTCCTCAGTAAAAATAAGGTTGAAAAAATCTATTGGTGAAACATTTTCTGTGTCCACCTGGACTCCTGGCTGGGCAGTGAAAGGGGGAATGATAGATTCTCCTGAATTAGGAGGAAGCCATAAGGGGTTGTGAAAGGGAATAGGGGAGGCTGGCATGGGACCTAATCCTTTGGGACTGAGGTGACACCCCATTGGTATGTGGCCTTTGCCGAGGTACTGGGGTGCTGATGAATGGCACTGCGGTGCTGGTGGATGGTATTGCAGTGCTGGTGGATGCCACTACCTCCTCACCAGTACGCCTTCATCTGGCGGGCAGACTTTTATCCTCCTCTGAGGCTGAGTGTTCCACTGGTTAGGACAGGCTTGTAGTCCACGTCAGACTCAGAATTTGAATATGAGGAATCCAAAGTCTCCATTGATCTTTTTGGTTTCAAGAATATTGTATGCCTCCTCAGCTGAAAATAATCTTTGTGACATTCTTAGTGATGACAAATGGCACTGATATGTGGCACTTATGACACGTGACACTGGCAGATTACACTGGTGACAGACGGCACTGATACATGGCACTGATGTGGCAGGTGACAGTGACAGGTGGCACTGATGTGACAGGTGGCACTGATGTGGTAGTTGACAGGTGGCACTGATGTGGCAGGTGACACTGACAGATGGCACTGAAGACAGATGACACTGTGACACTAACAGTGTTTAGCACTGTGGCACCAATGGCACTGATGTGGCATTGTATGGGCACTGTTGGGCTCTGATGTGTGTTTTCACATAAAGTTTGGCACTCACGCTGCAGCACAGATCCTCTCTCTCCTCACACGCTGTCTCTGTGTGAGGAGAGAGAGCCGGTGTTCTGTCCAAAAATGTCCGCCTATCGAATAGTGTTCGCTGTGTACTGCACAGCACTTGCGCAGTACGGAGCACAAGGAGATTCGTAAAATCTCCGAAGATGAACGGCACCTGCGCCGTGAGTCCAGGTGCAAGCCCCACCACCCAAGTGGATATAGCGCTGCACATAGTTAGAGGACCCCTTGCTGGCTCGCTTCGCTCGCCACGCTTCGGGCACGGCCTCGCTTCGCTCGGCCTGTTTTTATTCTAACTCTATGTCAACTTGGATGGTGGGGCTTGAACCTGGACTCACGGCGCAGATGCCGTTCATCTTCGGCTATTTTCAGAATCTGCATGTCATGTGTACTGCGCATGCGCTGTACACAGCGGACACAACCCGACGGGGGACCCTATTTGACATGACACCGGCAATGAGAGATGATCTCATATGTTTACACTTGAGATCATTTCTCATTGGAAGCTGTGATTGGCCATTTACAGCGATCTGTGATTGGCTTTGTCTAAGGGACGCGGCCAACACAGAATTTTCCCGATCCTCGCCCGTGGGCGCGCATTGCGGAAGTAAACAGGAGGACGTCCAGGGACGCCCTCCCAGCAATTGGAGTCCGCTCTGCAGCCGTAATTTGGCTATAGCACTGACGCCTAGTGGTTAATGAGCTCATGGTACCCTGTTCTGCTAAATTTGCCCACTGTTCTCACTTTGAAGGACCTGCAAACAAAACACAAACATTAGTATCCAAACCAGTTTAACTACTACCCTGGTCTCTGGAAAAAGAACACTAGGGATGAGCCGAACACCCCCCGAACCCTTTCGAACGGACCCCAAATTCGTACGAACTTTAGAACCCCATTGAAGTCTATGTGACTCGAACGTTCGAAATTAAAAGTGCTAATTTTAACGGCTAATATGCAAGATACTGTCCTAAAAAGGGTTTGGGGACCTGACTCCTGCCCCAGGGGACATGGGTCAATGCCTAAAATGTTTTTAAAAATGGCCGTTTTGGCGGGAGCACTGATTTTAACCACTTCCCACCCGGCCAATGCATATATACGGCCGGGTGGGAGCCGTCTACTCCTGATAGGCCGTTCAGGAACGTCCTTCAGGAGTAGCGGGATCGCGCGCGCGGGCACGCGCGCACAGCGGCGCGATCCCGATGTGCTCGTGTCACCCGGACACGGCACATCTCAGATCGGCAGGAGGGCTCTGTGATTGGCCCTCCTGATCACATGACGGCCGTGTCCAATCACGGCCGTCATGTGATGTAAACAAACAGCCGGTTGCTAGGCAATCGGCTCTCCTCTCCTCACACGGAAGTCACCGCTGAGGAGAGGAGAGCAGAACGCTGCAGCCGGCTGATGATCAGTGAGTATGGGCTGCTTTTTACAGCTTTTTACTCACTGATCATCAGTGTAGTGTAAACATACAACACACCACACAGTACAAACACAGTCCCCACATATGTCCCCAAAACACACATGTCCCCAAAACATACATGTCCACAAATAATAAAAACACATGTCCCTAATAATAAAAACATGTCCCCCACATATGTCCCACTAAAATCACATGTCCCAATGATTATCTGCACACATATGTACGTGATCACCTGCACACATATGTACATGATCATTTGCGTACATATGTCCGTGATCACACAAACCAATTATTATACACTTAACGGAATTTTTTTTACCAAAAACATGTAGCAGAATACATTTTGGCTTAAATTTATGACAAAATTTGATTTTATTGGATTTCTTTTCAAATAGAAAAAAGAAAATATTGTTTTTTTTCAAAATTTCCGCTATTTTTGCGCTTATATCGCAAAAAAAAAAAAAACGGAGTCGTGAATAAATAACACCAAAATAAAGCTCTATTTGTGTGAACAAAATGATAACAATTTCATTTGGGTACAGTGTAGCATGACCGCGCAATTGTCACTGAAAGCGCTAGAGCGCTGAAAGCTGAAAATTGGGCTGGGAAGGAAGGGGGTGAAAGTGCCCTGTATTGTAGTGGTTAATGACGATTAAAGTGAAAAAAAAAGGGAAATATTCCTTTAAATATGGTGCCTGGGGGGTGTCTGTAGTATGCCTGTGAAGTGCCACGTGTTTCCCGTGTTTAGAACAGCCCCTGCACAAAATGACATTAAACGGAAATAACATCATTTAAAACTGCTTGCGGTTTTAATGTTATATCTGGTTCCTGCAATATGGTTGAAAATCATTGAGAAAAATGGCATGGGTAGCCCTCCCTGCCCATTACCAGCCCCTTTGGGTCTTGTACACATATTAAGGGGAACCCAGTAACCATATTAAAAAAAGGAAATGCGTGTGGCCCCCAGGCCCTATATACTCAGAACAGCAGTATACAGGCGGTGCAAACAAGACAGGGACTGTGTAGGTTTGTTGTGTTAAGTTGAATCTGTTTGTAATTTTCAACCGGTACATTTTTAAAGTGTAGCTCCAGTCAAAAAAACAATTTTTAAGCTTTTTGGAAAACATAGGGAAGGGTTATCACCCCTGTATAATTTGTTTTGTCGTACATCTTTTTTCATCTCACTTGCTGTTGTCTCCTTCCATTTGCAAGTAGGAGATGTTTGTAAGTTGGATGTTTGAAAGTAGGGGCCTGCCCTATATGCTCTGCAGAAATGGCGGAACAAGGTGTTGGTTTTGCCACAACATTGTAAGCCCTCAAAGTGACTCTTGGTGGGCGCTGGAGCGCCCTGCTGTGAACGATTATATCAAGAATTGTAATTACATGCCATTGTTGAACAGTGGTAGAGAAATTGACCTTTGGTGGTTGTGGTGCTGGTGCCACAACACTATAAGTCCTCACAGTTACTCTGGGTGGGCACAGGAATGGGCCTTCCTGTGAAATATTATATCAAGAATTGTAATTACATGTCCCTGTTAAACAGGGACAGAAAAATTGGGCCTTAGGCACTGGTGCTGGTGCCACGACACTGCAACCTCTCCCATATACTCTATTTTTATTGCAGGAATTAGCCCTGCTGCAAAGCATTGCATCAAAAATTGTAATTAAACGCCCCTGTTAAACAGGGGCAGAAAAATTGGGCTGATGGCATCACCCAGAACCAGAAATGTTCTTCCAACATATCAGCGGAGGAGGAAGAGGATAGACAATCAACATAACAGGACAGTCACTCAGCATCATTATTCCACGCAGCGTATGCTCCAAGAGGTGGACAAGAGGTACAGTGTCACTGATGCATGCACTGTCACTGCTCACCATCCTTGTGGCCTCCTCAAACGGTGACAGGACAGTGCATGCATCCCTGATCATGCCCCACTGGCGTGGTGAGAAAAAACCGAGCTCCCCTGACCCTGTCCTGGTGCCGTAGTCGCACAGGTACTCATTGATGGCCCTCTGCTGCGTGTGCAGCCACTGCAGCATGGCCAACGTTGAGTTCCACCTGGTGGGCATGTCACATATAAGGCGGTTCTTGGGCAGGTTCAACTCCTTTTGGAGCTCAGCCAGTCGAGCACAGGCATTAAATGATCGGTGGAAATGCACACAGACTTTCCTGGCCTGCTTCAGGACATCCTGTAAGCCCGGGTACCTGCCCAAGAACCGCTGCACCACCAGGTTAAGGACGTGAGCTACACAGGGCACATGGGTCAGTTGTCCCTGTCGGAGGGCGGAGAGGAGGTTGGTGCCATTGTCGCAAACCACCATTCCTGGCTTAAGCTGGCGTGGCGTCAACCACCTCTCGGCCTGCCCCTGCAGAGCTGACAAAACATCCGCCCCAGTGTGGCTCCTGTCCCCCAAACAAACCAGCGCAAGCACGGCATGGCATCGTTTTGCCTGCGTACTTGCGTAGCCCCTGGAACGCCTACGGAGCACCGCTGGTTCTGAGGACAGAGCACTGGAGGAAGAAGAAGAGGAGGGGGTGGAGGAGAGAGGTGTGTCACAACCAATAGTAGCATTTTGGAGGCGTGGTGGCGGAACAACCTCCAATACTACTGCACCTTGTCCTGCATCCTTCCCAGCTGCCAGAAGAGTGACCCAATGGGCCGTGAAAGACAGGTAAAGTCCATGTCCATGCCTACTGGACCATGAGTCAGCGGTAATATGCACCTTACCGCTGACCGCCCTGTCCAGCGAGGCAAGGACATTGCCTTCCACATACTGGTAGAGAGCTGGAATCACCTTCCGTGAGAAAAAATGGCGTTTGGGGACCTGCCACTGAGGAACCGCACATTGTACAAACTCACGGAAGGGGGCAGAGTCTACCAACTGAAAAGGCAGCAGTTGAAGTGCTAGCAATTTATCCAAGCTAGCATTCAACCGCTGGGCATGTGGATGGCTGGGAGTGAACTTCTTTCGCCGGTCCAGCAGCTGGGGCAGGGACATTTGCCTGCTATAATCAGACGTGGGTGTACTGCTAGCAGAGTGCCCGGAAGCACTTGGCTGTGACACACCTAATTGTGCACCTTCATTCCTCTCAGAGCAGGTTTCAGAGAGGACTGAAGGTCTAGTGGGGTTGGAGATGCCAGCTGATGAGGAGCAAGGAGAGGCCTGCTTTGTTCTTTGGTGTGGGTCTTTGAGGTACGCTTGCCAACGAGCTGCATGGCACGTCAACATATGTCTGGTCAAGTGTGTGGTGCCCAAGCGGCTGATGTTTTGGCCACGCGAGATACGCTTGAGACATATGTTGCAAATAGCAGCGGTACGATCTGATGCACTCATCTCAAAAAAGGCCCACACCAAAGAACTTTTAGAATAACGCGCAGAGGCAGCGCCCTGCACAGGCGGAGCTCTGCGGTGGGATTCAGTCGGTGTGCTGCCCCTAAGCTGGCCCCCGGAGGGCATCCTGCCTCGTTGGACATGTGCCTCCTCCTCCTCCTCCTCCTCTCTCCTACCAGGCACCCATGTGGAGTCAGTGCCCTCATCATCCCCTCCCTCTTCATCGCTGTAGCAAACCTGGCAATATGCTGCAGCTTGTGGAACATGACTGCCAGATTGCTGTCCTTCTTGAGCATCCTCTCTCTCTGCATTCACGCTACTGCCTTCCTCTAGCTGAGTGTCATCATCAGAGCCTACAAAACACTGGGCATCCTCCTGGCGCATGTACCCAACACTGTGCTCAAAGAGTTCAGGAGACTCCTCAGGAGGACGTGGTGGGTCTAGGGAAGGAGTCACTGATGATGACATTGAGACGAGGGAAGACGTTGTGTTGGCAGCTGCTTTGCTAGTACCCTGAGACTGGGTGAGAGAGGATGAGGAGGATGAAGAGGGCTTGGTCATCCACTCTACCAAGTCATTGGCATGTTGCAGTTCAACATGTCCAGCTGCCGAAAAGAAGGACAAGCGTGTCCCATGGCCACGTGCTGATGACAATGCACCAGGTCCACGACCAGCACTGTTGTCTCTAGACACAGAGCTTGCTTGCCCTCTTTTATCGGCTCGTGCCTGTCTGCCTCTCCTTGCTGGCTTTCCAGACATGGTAATGGCCTGAAGGGAGTTGGGTAAAACAGCAGTTGGGTAGTGTATATTGTGCTGGAGGCACACAACACCCACTAACTCCTGCAGATGCCTTTATTAAAGAACACCAGAGATAAAGGGGTATACTGTAGTGGAGGCACACAACACCCACTAAGCCCTGCAGATGGCTCTATTAGAGAACAGCAATAAAGGGTAGATACAGGTGTATATTGTGCTGGAGGCACAAAACACCCACTAACTCCTGCAGATGGCTTTATTATAGAACACCAGAGATAAAGGGGTATATACAGATGTATACTGTGCTGTGCTGGAGGCACACACAACTTCCAATAACTCCTGCAGATGGCTCAAATAGAGAAGAGCTATGTAGGTGGATATAGCGGTGTGTACTGGGTACAGAGCACGCAGACAGCATGCACAAGCTCCTAACACTACTGACTGCAAGCTCTATTATAAAAGATAGATCACTAGCTATATAGGTGAGGTGAATATGGCGGTGTATACTGCGGTCAGGGCACGCAGACAACAACCACTACAGAAGAGCAAGATCGAAAATCTGCCGATAACGATCGGTGTGTACTGTGTTGAAGGTACACAGAACACCCACTAACTGCTTCAGACGCCAACACACTACACAAGGCCGCCGCTCTGGCGGCCTTATATAGTGTGGGGCGTGTACTACACAGCCTGAGCTATGATTGGCCACAGGCATCCTGCATGTGGCCAATCATGGCTCTCCTCGCTGCTGGCGCTGTGATTGGCCAAGCATGCGGGGTCACAGTGCATGCTTGGCCAATCATGAGCCAGCAATGCACTGCGATGACACACGAATTTGGCGCGAACGGCCCATAACGTTCGGAATTCGCCGAACAGGCGAACAGCCGATGTTCGAGTCGAATGTATGTTCGACTCGAACACGAAGCTCATCCCTAAAGAACACAAAGACAGTGATTACACACAATTATCATGACAATTGACTTTTGTAAGTCCCCCAAGCCTTTTCCCATTAATTGTAATGCTAGGGGAACAATTGCCATATTTTCCTATACTAAGCAAGCAGTATTGGTAAACTTTGCCATATTACTCAGAAAAAATGGCAATGCAATTTGCGTCCAACTACCTACAAGCCAGAATGGTAGATTAGCCCAGGGGGCAAATATTGGGATGTTCATCCAGTCTTGTTGATGACTGTGTTTAGGGAAAAACAAACTTCCGCAGCTAGAATGGCTTTCTACCAACTCTTGTATCCAGTTGGAGGACATATGCCATGACCATCTATTCAGCTGCTTATTGAGGGTACATCAAATTACCCCCCTTGCAGGTGCACTAAACATAATTTTTCCATCTGAACAAAACAAAATCAAAATAAATGAATACAAATAATAAAAACATAAAAAAATGTAAAAAAATAAATACATTTTTTTTAAAATTAACCACTGCAATACCAGGCACTTACGTACCTTCCTGCTCAAGCCAATTTTCAGCTTTCAGCGCTGTCGCGATTTTAATGACAATTGCATGGTCATGCAACACTGTACACTGTACCTATTTTGTTCCCCAATAATAGAGCTTTCTTTTGGTAGTATTTGATCAACTCTGCGATTTCTACTTTTTGCGCAATAAATAAAAAAAGACCGAAAATTTTGAAAAAAAAAATGGTTTTTCTTTGCTTCTTTTAAATTTTTTGTAAATAAGTTTTTCTTCTTCAATGATGAGCACTGATATGGCTGCACTGATAAGGCGGCACCAATTGGCACCGATGAGGTGGGACCTATTAGGTAGCACTGATGATGAGCACTGATAAGCGCCACTGATGTGTACTCATAGGTGGCACTCATAGGTGGCACTGATGGGTACTTATGGGTGGCACTGATAGGTGGCACAGTTGGGCACTGATGGCCACTGATAGGTGGGCACTGATGGGCATTGATGGGTGGCACTGATGACACTGATGGGTGGCATTGCTGGCCATCACTTTTTTTAGCTGAACCATAATGTTGCCAGTCAGTGCCCATTTATGGACACTGATTGGCATGTATTGTGCAATTTTTTTCATATGTGGGTGGCCATGGTGTAAATACCAGGCCATCGACATGTTGCCCCCTTTCCTGGTGGTCCTAGGCGGCTTGATGGTGGTCCTGGGGTGGGCATCCGTGGGGGGGCTGCGCTGATAAACAATCAGCGCAGACACTCCCTGTCAGGAGAGTCGCTGATCGGCTCTCCTCTACTCACGTCTGTCTGCGAGTGAGGAAAAGCCAATCACGGGTCTTCCTGTTTACACTGTGATCAGCCGTGATTGGACACGGCTGATCACATGGTAAAGCGCCTCTGTTGGAAGCTGTTTACAGAGATCAGTGTAGCAGTGTGTCAGACTGACACACCACACCACCGATCGCCACGATGCGCGCCCCCCACAGGCATGCGGCGACTGTTATCCTGAAGGATGTCATATGGCGCCCAGTCAGTATAACTGAACCACCACCCGGCCACCATTCTGCTGTAGGCTGGGCAGGAATTGGTTAAAATAAAGAAAAAAAATGTAAAAATGTAAAATTATTTTAAAAAATTAAAAAAAAATGAAAAAACAAAAATGTACTAAAAATAAGAGGGGGGAAAAATCATAACAAACGAACAAAATGTTTTTAGAAAAAAACAAAAATAATTCAGAGGCTTATCCTTGAAAATACTAAAATATATCAAGGGCCTCTATCATATTCCAAACATGACACTCGCATCTAAACCTTATTTGTAGCAAACATTGACCATAAAATTCTTATACATGCAGCTCACTAAGTGTTGCTAACATTGTTTCTCCCAGTGCTATATTTGAATAACCAAATCAATAGTTCTTCCGTTAGTCTATCCAGTAGCGGGTTGAACATTTAGTTATTGTGCTTGAAGTCTTCCCTTTCCGCTTCTGGTAGACCACGAATCCTTAAATTATTTCTCAGATTTTCTCAGATTTTCATAGTTTCATAGTTTCATAGTTAGTTAGGTTGAATAAAGACACCAGTCCATCCAGTTCAACCTGAGTGAGTGTCTACAAATGTCCCTTTTTCCCTGTACATTGCTATAGCCACATCAGTCTCTATCCTCAAGGAGCCCACAATCCAATGTTCCAATTCATATACTAGGGCCAATTTTGGACAGAAGCCAATTAACCTATCTGCATGTCTTTGGATTGTGGGAGGAAACCGGAGTACCCGGAGGAAACCCACGCAGGCACAGGGAGAACATGCAAACTCCAGGCAGGTAGTGTCGTGGTTGGGATTTGAACCAGCGTCCTTCTTACTGCTAGGTGAGAGTGCTAACCACTACACCACTGTGCCACCCCATTTTCTTGATCTTCTACTGTGTATAGCATTCTTATCTGTTCTGCTTGCAATTTTCCCCTTGTTTTTTAAGCTTCATTATTTCATGGGCAAAATGTAAAAAAGGTTATGTAGCGCTGCCTTTTTGAAATACCTACTAAATATCATAAATCAATATCTGTACATATATATAAATAAATAAATGTGCAAATCTCAAAATGCTGTGCATCAATGCATGTGCAAACACAAGAGTGAAAAAATTATCACAATACAAGACGAAATCACAGTGCAAAAGTAGCAAAAAAGAGAAACAAAAACAAAAGAAAGTCCATGTGCAATGTAAAGTGTTCAAAAAATATTCCAGTGCTGTCCAATAGCTGAATATCCAGTAGTGACAGTTTAACAATAATCATGCAATGTTGTCACAGGTGCAAACATGCTCCACAGATACAACGCTCCACCTTCAGTGCTCAAACAGTGCACCCCCCGTTTCCCCCAGCCTCTCACCTCAATATGAGACCCCTCAGGGTCAAACATACATATGGGGCAAATTGCTGGTTTATCTTCTTTGGGATGAATCGTACAGCAACACACTCAGATCTGAATGCCACCGATCATGGGGAAAAGAAAGGGGACTCGCATGTGTAGAATTGCAACTTTTAATTGAAATAAACAAAATCCACACTTACATATAAAAAAACTGATTGTAAACAAAGGCACTTCCGGTCTCGGCCACGACCAAAAGTGATGGACGTGACACCTGGCTCCTCCCTGACGCGTTGCGTCACAGACACGTGACTTTTTTGAAATGTCATGCCTGCCAGTAGATCCTCATCAGTGCTCTCTATCCAGTGCCGCTTATCAGTGCCCATCAGTTTTTTGTTTTCGATATTGTCCGTTTTTTTGTTTATAGTGCAAAAAAATAAAAAGGTGATCAAATATCATCAAAAGAAAGCTCTATTTGTGGGAAGAAAATGACACAATTTTTTGGGGAAAAAGGTTATTTTATAGTCTAAATTTTATTTATTACTATCTATCTTTTAAAAATGAAAAATAAAAAAAATAACAATTTTTTTAAATAAAAACCTTTTTCCAAAACATAATTTTTCAACAGGAATCTCGTCCATCAATGAGATATTCCCACGCTATTCTGTGAGTATATTAAAGACTAAATTAACCCCCCACTTAGATCTATATTGGTATTATAGTCAATAATATTATTATTATTTTTCTTATTTCTGATGATAATTTCTGTTAATTCCATGACTATCTCCATTTTACTAATTATCTTTATCCTAATTCAATATTTCTATCTACTTTTCGTTTTTATTTTTATTTTTCCATTTTTCCCATTCCCTACTTTTTTATATTTATTTCTTAATTTTTTTTTTTTTTCTTATATTTTATATATTTTTTATCATTTATACCTACATTTAATTTCCTTTTTTTTCTACTTCCATAATCTACTAATATTCTATCTTATTCTTGCTCATCTATTTATCCTTTTTAGTGTTATGATGTTTACATGTGCAGATGACAATGTAATATCTATAGCTCTGCCCCCCCTTTTTAACCACTTCGCACCCAGGCCAATTCTGACATTACTCTCCTACATGTAAAATTCATATTTTTTTTTGCTAGAAAGTTACACAGAACCCCCAAACATTATATATGTTTTTATAGCAAAGACCCTAGAGAATACAATGGTGGTTGTTGCAACTTTTTATCTCGCACAGTATTTTTGCAGCAATTTTTCTAACACATTTTTTTAGAAAAAAAACAGTTTCATGCTTTAAAAAAAAAAACAGTAAAGTTAGCCCAATTTTTTTGCATGTGAAAGATGAAGATACGCTGAGTAAATAGATACCCAACATGTCATGCTTCAAAATTGCACGCGCTTGTGGAATGGCGCCAAACTTTGGTATTTAAAAATCCCCATAGGCGACGATTTACATTTTTTTACTGGTTACTTGTTTTGCCTTACAGAGGAGGTCTAGGGCTAGAATTATTGCTCTCGCTCTAACGTTCGCGCCGATACCTCACATGTGTGGTTTTCACACCGTTTATATAAGTGGGCGGGACTTGCGTATGCGTTCGCTTCTGCGTACGAGCACACGGGGACGGGGCACTTTAATATTTTTTTTATTGTTAATTTTACTTTTATTTTTTTAGTTTGACACTTTAAAAAAAATGGATTACTTTTATTCCTATTACAAGGAATGTAAACATCCCTTGTAATAGGAATATAGAATGATCGGTCCTATTTACAGTGAGATATGGGGTCAATAAGACCCCACATCTCACCTCTAGGCTGGGAAGCCTAAAATAAAAAAAATAAAAAAACGATCACGGCTTCCCAGCCGAGGCGGCGCCGTTATTTGAATGCAGAGGCCCGGGCATGGCGGTCATAACGAACGATCATAGAGACTCCGGCAATCATCTGGTCCACCGGAAATCTCTATGATCATTATCATGATGGATCCTGTGTCCAACTCACCGATGGAAGCGGTGAATCGGTAGAAGCACCAGAGGGAGGGAACGTCCCCTCCCGCCACCCATAAGAACGATCAAGCGGTGGAACAGCCGCTATGATCATTCTTGTGGTGCAGGGAATTGCCAGCTGAAAATGTTGATATCTGAATGATGTCTGTAGCCTCAGGCATCATTCAGATATAACCCCAGAAAGTCGAGGCCGTCCCAGGACGTCCACCCGGCGCGAAGTGGTTAATCACTTTGTTTTACTAATGACTGCCCAATTGAAGTGTGTATGACCTGCATCTCGAATCCAACGCTGGTCTGCTGCACTCTGCAGCTCTGGCCATTGCCCCTTCTCTTCCCCTCCTCTTTACCTTTCCCTATATAAACATTGCCAGTAATGGCTGGAATCCACACCTGATGAAGGAGTACACATGCTATGAATCGTGAGCGCTTAAGCCACGCCCCGTTCTCGAGCACCTGCCGTTCCCTGCCGATGTACCTGCTGGGCGAACTCCCAGTCTCAGAGCCATGGACACCACCGGAGCGACCGAGGACTGACCCCCCACCGCAGCCCAGCTGAAAACCGGAGCATAACCCAGGACAGCACAAAGAACTACATTTGCCTGATAAAACTACTCAAATGTGAGTTTAACTTTTAAGCTTAATAAAGCTTTTTAACTAAGTTATTACTCTTAGAGTGGCGCTGCTCTGTTTTTATCTATCTGCCCTTGCAAAGGGTGAAACGATGTTCAAGGCACAGAGAGGATCCTGGAAGCAAGCTTCAGCATGTCAAACGACCGCCGGACATTTTTGGGATGTCCTATGACATAATTTTCCCTCGGTTTGGCTGGTCTCCGGCGGCCATATTAATGTAGCCGATGATATCACGGAGGCCATTTTTCCTAAGTTTAAAGAGACGCTGGAGCCTCATGGAGCTGCAGGGCTCCTCCTCTTCCTCCTCTCTCCTCCTCTTTCTGCCCGGGGTGGATGAAATAGATGCCGACCATTGGCGTTTGCTTGGCCTTAATTATGGGGCTCTTCCGGCTGAGAGGGTGAGTCTTTGGGGGGCCTTGGGTATCTCACTCGCTGCTGATAGGTACCCTGACCATTGGGGTCTCCCTTAGTGGTGCCAAAGATTCCTTTTGTACTTCAGGGTCACATCTCACCCTCTGATCCCCTCATGAAGGTGGCAGGTCCCTTGGAACACCAACTTCCCATGGTTGCACTGACAGCAGTCTTTGAGTCATTGGTATCCCGGTGGGGAAGTAGTGTGTGGGCAAAAGACCCAGGAGGAAGCGTCCCCTGCTTTCCCCTGCTCAGTCTGTCTCATTTGATTCTGAGCCTGATGCTGCCGGGGATGTGGCCCATCCAGGGGGGTTTAATATCACGCCCCCTGACCCCGTCCCATAATGAGAATGAGTACTCTTTGTGATCCCCAAATGTTTCTCAGTACGCTACCCTTTTGAAGAATCTCTTTGAAAAAAGTGGACTACTCCACCAGTGGTGGCCCCTCCTGTTTCCAGGTTGAATGAAGCAACCATGATCCCAGTAGAGGAATCCTCATCCTTTAAGGACCTGGCTGACAGGAAAGCGGAGGCTGTGGCACTCAGCATGTTTACTATGGCTGGGTCGGCATTGCATCCAGTCCGGCCTAGGCCCTGGTGTCGCAGACCCTAACCGAATGGGCTGAGCTTTTGCACCAGGGTCTGGGTCATGAAGCAGGTTCCTGCTGCTTATGTTGATTTAGAGGACCAGTTGGTCCATGGGCTGCAGTATATTTGTGATGCAGCCTTGGATGCAGCTACTTTGCTGTCCCAAGCTTTCTGTTTCAGCGGTGGTGATTAGACATGTGCTGTTGCTTAAGGATTGGTCGGCAGAGCGAGCCTCTAAAAAATCTCCTATTGATCTGCCCTTTTAAGACGACTGCCTGTTTGGGGCTACCCTGGATGACATTAAGGGTGTCAGTGGGGAAAAGTACCTTCCTGCCTCAATCTAGGAAAGGGAAGGAGCCTCTTCGCAGATGAGGGCCTTCCTTCTCAGCCCATAAGAAAATTTTTCAGGCTCCCGGGATCTCTCAAGTCTTCCCGGGAAGTTCCAAGCAGTTTTGGGCTGGTAAACCTAGAGCAGGCTTCTTCCTTTGTCTCCTTTGTGTGGGTATAATTCCTGTAAAGGTTTGGGTGATGTCCGAACTGCCCAGGGTCCCCTCTAGCCGAAATTGGGCTACCTTGGTCTGACTCTGGAGGGAATGCTGACCAGGTTAATAGTTTTTCTTCTCAAACGTCGGCCCCTTCAGCAGGTCAAAGAGGACCAGTTGTACCGAGAGCTGAGCTCCATCCTACTTTACAGTAATTGGTTTTAATGGCCTAGCCATTGAAAGCCAGGTACTGAGAGAGAGAGATCTGTTGGGTGTAAGATATACCATCGTATGTGGAAAGCGTATATTTCTTGGTGTGAGTCGATTTGCAGTTCATCCTCGGTCCTTTTCTGTGGCTCGGATCTTAGCTTTTCTTCAACAAGGGCATTGAGCAGAAGTTGGCTTTGAGCACCATCAAGGGCCAGGTGTCTGCCTTAGCAGTCTTCTTTCTCTGGGGGGAGGGGACTGACTATAGGAGATGACAGATCATGGTTCCTAGCTATTAGGAACTCACGATCCGCCTCTCCTCACAGAACAGGGATTTATGTATTTATACAAACACACACACACACTTCCCTGTTCTGCCTCTCGTGTCCGCGATCGCACGTGGCCGCCGGTCATCGCACCCCGATGGCCATTTCCTGATGATGGCTTTGTGATAGGCCGAAACGTCGAAGGTTGCATCGCGTCACTTATGCCCATATGAAACTACCCTGGAGTCGAGCAGAATGCCGTGATCGGCGCCTTTCCTTATCAGGGCCGATTACCCTTAACAATCACCTGCTATACACGCCGGGTTCCAGGACTATAAGGCACTTAGAATTGTGAGTGGAATTATTTTAATTTGTGTATTAAATAAACCATTTTAATGGCATTGCGCAATGAAGGTTTTCCTTTGTCATTTCCATCCATCCCTATGAGGTATATATCTGTATGAGACGTAAATTCAACAGGCTCCCTAGGGGCTTCCCCACATGCTTAAGAGACCATATTAGCGATAGTTGGTCAACATCCAGGGTGAGTGCACATCTATGTGGGGCAGTAGCGTTTCTAGATGGGAGCGGTGGGTGCGGGCCGCACCTTGGTGACACCCGCCAGAGGGGTGATACCTGTGGATTGCAGCACTGCTAACACCTCCAGCTGCCCTAATGATCTGCACCTCGCTGTGTCCCAAGTGGGGCAGACTGAAGCCGCTTCCTCCTCCTCTCTGTTTACATCCAGTGAGGAGGAGGAGCCCGAGGGACACACACCGTTGTGTGTATGTCCACGGCTGTGCTGTTTTGAGGTCTGTACTGTACACTAGTTTATTATAAGTATATGGACATGTGTGCTATGGGAGGGAAGAGGGGTGCCTATGCTGATGGGGGGGTCTGCACTAAGGGGGGTGTCTATACTGCGGTGGTCTGCACTAAGGGGAGTGTCTTGTCTATACTGTGGGGTCTGCACTAAATAGGGGGTGTTTATACTGCAGGGGTCTGCACTAAATGGGGGGGTCTATACTGATGGGTGGTCTGTATTAAGGGGGGTGTCTATACTGATGGGGGGGTCTGTATTAAGGAGGGTATCTATACTGATGGGGGTCTGCACTAAGCAGGGCGTCTATACTGATGGGGGGTCTGCAATAAGGGGGGTGTCTATACTGTGGGGGTGTGCACTAAGGGGAATTCTATACTGATGGGGTCTGCACTAAGGGGGATTCTATACTGATGGGGGGGTCTGCACTAAGGGGATTCTTTACTGATGGGGGGTCTGCACTAAGAGGGGGGATTCCACACTGATGGGGGGACTGTACTGAGGGAGGGGGTCTGTACTTAGTGAGGGGAGTCTGTATTGAGGGGGGTCTATACTAGTGGAGGGTGGTCTGTACTGAGGGAGGGGGGTCTACACTGACAGAGGATGGTCTGTACTGAGGGAGGGGTAGTCTGTACTTAGTGGGGGGTCTATACTGACGGAGGATGGTCTGTACTGAGGAAGGGGGGTCTGTTCTTAGTGAGGGGGATCTATACTGTAGGAGGGGGTCTGTACTTAGTGGGGGGATCTGTAATGAAAGGGGACAATAGTTGGTGGAGGGGGAGGGGGACACCAATATTTTCCCCACCAGGTGACACCAACCCTAGTGACGCCACTGATGTGGGGCACCCTTTCTGAGCACCATTGCACAGGAGATGTCGAGTTAAGCACGAGCACTTTGTTTCATCAACTAATGGGACTTTATTAGTTTTTTTGTGTGTTCTGCATATATACATGAAGTTGATCTTCCCTAAGCACAGCAAACAGTTTTTTACATACTTCTATTACTGCTTGCTACTAAACCGAATACCTAGAGCAGGGAGGGGGTTATATACTGAGGACAGCCCGTGGATGTAGCCAGATGTTTTTTGTTCTGCCTAGTCCTACTCCTGTGGAGGCGATATAATCCAGTGGTCAAGATTAAGGAGGCGCTGTGTCCGTCGAAGAACAAAAGAGAAATGGATTTTACAGTTAGTACAAAAATCCAGTTTTTCAATAAACTCACTATGCCTTTCAGAAAATACTTAGTGTTTGGACCTCTACTGAAACTAACACATAAAATACCATCTAAATCCTGTAGGATGCCCTAAATACATTTTTTTTAAAACCGTTTCACTAAGATATAGGTCACATTATTACCATTACAGTTTGAGGATAGTGGGCCAAGTCTAGTGTTGAGACAATATGTCACTATCTCACAGCCTGATTTAAACCTAAACGGGGTGAACCACCATGCCACAATGCATGCGATTGTAGTTCTGTCCCATAAACTTGAATGAGATGCATATGGCAATGGTACAGTAGCAAGGGGTTTATTTTTTTCTGTGTCTGCAAAGCAAAACGTGTATAGCCCTGAATGGCTGCATGTCTGCTTAAATGAGTGGTTGAGGGGCTATAAAACCGTGAATGAACTGCCTTCTTTTATGGCCCCCTAGCTGCATGTCTGAATGAACCTTCAGTTAAAAGTTATCATTTACAAATGTAATATAATGCACACACACTACACGGATGGAGTGCATTACTTCTCCGAAAATTTTTAGACATATTAGACAGTCGATGCTCACTTTGAAAATGGCTTTGGTAGGCTTCAATTTTTAAGGGGGAAGCCACCCTCTTTACTACTTTAGTTTTATCTTATTGAAAAAAAATAGAAAAATAGTTCAGTATCTGAAAACTGTGTAGCGCCCTCTATTTAAGGATAGGTATGATATTGTAGAATTGGTAGCATAGGATAGTATAGGTAAATTTAGTCAGGCCTGCAGTCTTTTACCAGGCCTGGTTGTTTTGATTTAGGGTTGGAAGTGTTAGAATAGAGGGGGGTGTGGCCACCTACACTTGGGCTCCGTGATACCTCCTGTCACGTACCTGAAGGGAGACTGAAATGATGAGGTCGGCCTCTCTTGTATCACCAGCCCAGGTCCCGCTGAGAGTGAAACAGAAGGAGGCGAAGGACCAGAGGCACACAAGTGCCTGTAAGTGAAGACCTGAAGACTTGCAGCAGGGAGTCACAGCTAGTCGCCAGGGCCGTCTTTAATATTGATTGGACCCCGGGCAAACATTTTTTTGGCCCCCCCCCATACAATTTCGCTCTCCACCTGCTCTGAGACATACAATAAATAGCAGCTAGACTTAAAATCAGTTTACTGTATCAAATCAGGCAGCGATTGGTTGCCAGAGGTTACAGTGTATTATTACCACTTACTGACTGGTTTCTAGAGGTTACAGCACACATTAAGGCTCACTGATTAGTTGCTAGATGTTACAGCACATGGTTTCTGTTTGTTGATTGGTTGCTAGAGATTACTGTACAGTAATACTGCTCACTGATTGCTAGAGGTTACAGCACATCATCTCCTCACTGCAGGGGGCATGATATACATATGAATGCCGCCTTTATTTACATATCTATGCTGCCGAATGCAGCTATTTACATATGAATGTCGTCCCTATTTACATATGATTGGTCGATTATTTACATGTAAACACAGGGTCTGCAGGTGAGTCACCTGTACACAACAATAGGGCAGAGCTGGACAGCATTAGTAGCAGCAGTTCACACTGACATATCGGGACACAGCATGGGACTAAAACTTCAAGGGACAAGGGAATTTAAACCAGGATAGTTAGCAAATATGAGGCAGCTGCTTTGGGCCCCACAACAATGACAGGGCCCAGGGCAGGTGCCTATGCCTTAAAGACGGCCCTGCCTTAAAGACGGCCCTGCTCGTCGCAGGACTGTAGTTGCAGAACAGGTCGCAGCTGGTCACAGGACAGAAGCAAGGTCGTAAGGGAAGACAGTTTGTCAACAGGCGGACAGCAGGGTACAGGCATATCGGGCTGAAGCAGGTCAGGGAGGAAGCCGGGGTCATCAGAAGGCAGGCAGCAAGGTACTTGAGCATCAGGCAGAGACAAGTCAGATGGGGAGCCAGGATCAGGAACCAGAGATCAGATAGGCAAGGTCAACGGAAGCCAAGGTCAGCAACGGGAATCAAACGCAACAACACAGGTTTCGGGGCAGCAGGATAACGTCTGAAGATCAGCACAGACCAGTGGTCGGGACCCCTTTAAGTAGACTGTTTGGTACAGAGTGCACGTTCCTGCGTGCATGCGTAGGACGCTGTGCACGGGCATCCGCAGTTGCGAGCATGCGATTGTTCGCCAGCCATGTGTCCGTGCATCAGCGTGCGCCTGTCCGCCTGTGCGCCAATGCATGTCAGGCGATTTCTATTGATTTCCTTATATTGCCCCACCCTTAAATGCAGTCTCTGGATGCCCACTAAGGATTTCTTTTCAGGATGGAGGTGAAGATAGGCTTGGACCAATCATGGAGCGTGTACATTAGAGTAAGGCCTCCACCTCAAATTCCTAATTTCCTTCAACCAGCAGTGGGGCAAGAGTCTCAGGTTCTCGATCAGGGAAGGGTTTAGCCATGGACCGTTTCAAGAGGGACATATGAAATGCCAGATGAATTCTTAGATTCTCTGGCAGACAAAACTCGAAGGCGACAGTGTTAATCCTCTTCTTCACCAAGAATGAACCGATATATCTCGGCCCTAACTTCTTTGAAGGACAGACCAGTTTCAAGTTTGTGGTAGATAACCATACTTTATCTCCAGGTTACAGATCCAGATTACCTCTCCTGCTTCCGTCATGGAACCTTTTGTCATCACTTTGGGACTTGGAAATGGCTTCCTGCAAAAACTGGTTATTAGTTCTCCAGAACTCCAAAAGATCCTGTACTACAGGTACAGCGGACTCTTCGGGAACAGAGGGCAAGAAAGATGGGTGAAACCCATAATTGGTAAAGAAGGGGGTCTGCTTGATAGCGTACTGAATTGTTGTAAGCAAACTCTGCTAATGGTAAAAGAGATGCCCAGTCGTCCTGTGCGAAAGAAGGAAAACATCGGAGATATTGCTCCAGGCCCAACACTTCACACAAAGATTTTCAAAATCTGGACGTAAATTGTACTCCACGATCTGATGTGATGTTGACAGGAATTCCATTAAGACGCACCACTTCCTTGACAAAAGATGAGGCAGTCTCTTCAGCAAAAGGGGTACCCTTTAGGGGAACAAAGATGGTGGTAAATCCTTCAGATGGAGGTAACTCAATGATAAAATCCTTAGAGATCATGCTCCATAACTTATCTGGTACAGGAAGAGGCTCCAGCAGGCCTCAATTCTTGGTTCTATCTGTCTTGTTTCGAGAACAGGTTGTGCAATATTTTAGTCCCTGCAATACTGTATTAAGTCTGGCCACCAAAAAGAGTGAAGGACTAGCTTAGAAATCTTGAGTACCCCAAAGTGTCCTGCCAGAGGATGATCGTGACACATATACAGAACTGCTGTCCGTAAGAACGAAGATCTGCTCACCGTGGAAGTAGAGGCCTTCTTTAAGTTGGAGGTGAAGCTCTTGGGAGGGAGGATGATTCAGAAATGCTGACTTGATTTGAGAGATAAGATCGGTTTGAAGCAAAAGGAAGTTTTTAGCAGGCAAGATGGTGTCAGGGTCAAGTAAAACTTCTGTATCCTGGAACATGCGTGAAAGGGTGTCCGTTTTCCCATTCTTGGACCCGGGCCGGTAAGTTATATGAAAGTTGAATTTTTCAAAAAAGAGAGCCCATCTGGACTGGCGCGTTCTTAATCTTTTCACTGTTCTTAGGTATTCTAGGTTCCTGTGATCCCTGAATACAAGAATAGGATGTGCGGCTGCCTCAAGCAGGTAGTGCCGTTCTTCGAGGGCTGACTTGATGGGGAGTAGTTTTCGATCACCGACATCATAGTTCCTTTCTGGAACACTTGTGACAGGGTGAAGCAGAGATTTTGCCCCTTGTCGTTGGGAAAGAATGGCTCCCACAGCTACTTCAGAGGCATCTACCTCAAGAACGTAGGGCAAAGCAGGATCTGGATATTTCAGGGTGGGTGCAGATGTGAATAGGCCCTTCAGTTTCTCTCAATGCAGTCTGAGCTTCTGAGGTCCATGCGAAAGTCATGCGTAGCTTAGGTAACTGGGTTATGGGGGATATGATGCTGGAAAAGTCTTTAATAGATTTTCTATAAAAATTAGCGAACCCCACAAACCGCTGCACAGATTTCTTATCAGTAGGGGGAGGCCAGTTGACCACTGCAGAAACCACCTGTGGATCCATGGCGATTCCGTCTGCGGAGATAATGAGCCCCAGGAACTGGATGGTACACTTGCCAAACTCACACTTCTCTGCTTTAGCATGCAGATAATGTTCCCTTAGCCTACTCAACACCACCTTCACATGAACTCGATGAGACTCTAAAGAGGTGGAGAAAATTAGAATGTCATCAAGATAAACAATAGTGAACAAAATCAAAGTCCCAGAAAACATGATTTACAAAATGCTGGAAGGTGGCTGGGGCATTGTAAAGTCCGGAGGGCATCACCGGGTACTCAAAGTGCCCAAAACGAGACCTAAAAGTCATTTTCCATTCATCCCATTCTCTTATTTGGATTAAGTTATATGCTTCCCTTTAATCTAGTTTTGAAAACACACAAGCTTCCCGTAGTCTGTAAGAAGTGTCCTTCATTGCCACAGTAAAGACAGAGATTATTGCAGCAGTGACGAGACCTTTCTTGTTGAGACAGAGGAGGCCTAGGAAAGCTGGCACGTTGAACCTTCTTGACTTTCACAACATCTTTGGGAAAAGTCAAGGAGGAGGCAGGTGATGGATCCACCGAACAGGCAGGCAATAGGTGAAGATTCTTGGCTCTCTCCAGTTGTCTTTCACGTAGGCGACAGTCAATTTGGATACATACGTGGATTAAATCATTCAGGGAGGAGGGTATTTCCACTCTGGCAAGCTCATCTTTGATGCCTTCTGAAAGGCCGAGTCGAAATCGTAAGTTTAATGCTGAACTGTTCCATTTGGTATCTGTACTCCACAAACGAAAGTCAGAGACATAGTCCTGAAGCCCTGTTGTAAATGGCTCAGCGAGAGTTCAGCCGTCTGGTGATGAAAGAGATCGGCATATAATTTGGCCATAGTGGTAAAGAAGCACTCGACCAAAGACAGGGTTGGGTCGTGTTGTTCCCAAAGCTGAAATGCCCAGGCCTGGGGTTCTTCCAACAACAAACAAATGAGAAATCACACTTTCACTCTTTTGTAGAGAAATTGCAAGGGGGCAGGGAAAAATAAAGTTTGCATGCTTTTTGAAAAGTGCTGAATTTACTTTGGTCCCCTGAAAAACGTGCGAGCAATTGTACACTGGGTTCAGGAAGGTAGAACAGTTCAGCTTGGGTAAAGGTCATGGTTTGAGCAGCAGAGTCTTTGGTTCTTGAATGCTCGGACGTGAGAGCCAGGCGGGGTGCATGCTGTAGCTGGTTATGGATAGAGGCCAAGTCCATATGCAACCCCTGTACTACATGGGAGAGTGCAGTAACAGTCTCACAGAGGGTAGGTAACAGAGAGGCCTCCCTTTCAGACTCCATTATTGGCTGATTGGTACTGTCACGTACCTGAAGGGAGACTGAAATGATGAGGTCGTCCTCTCTTGTATCTCCAACCCAGGTGCTGCTGAAAGTGAAACAGAAGGAGCTGAAGGACCAGAGGCACACAAGTGCCTGTAGGTGAAGACCTGAAGACTTGCAGCAGGAAGTCGCAGCTGGTCACAGGACTGTAGTTGCAGAACAGGTCGCAGGACTGTAGTTGCAGAGCAGGTCGCAACTGGTAGCAGGACTGTGGTGGCAGACACTCGTATATTAGTGGTGAGCCGAGCAGGGCACAGAAGCAAGGACGTAAGGGAATCCGGGTTTGTCAACGGATGGGCCGCAGGGTACAGGCACATCAGGCTAAAACAGGTCAGGGAGGAAGCTGGGGTCATCAGAAGGCAGGCAGCAGGGTACTTGAGCATCAGGCAGAGACAAGTCAGATGGGGAGCCGGGATCAGGAACCAGAGATCAGATAGGCAGAGTCCAGAGTCAAGGTCAACGGGAGCCAAGGTCAGCAATGAGAATCAAACGGAACAACACAGGTTTCAGAGCAGCAGGATAACAGCTGAAGACCAATCCACACAGACCGGTTGTCTGGACCCCTTTAAGTAGCTATCTGGCGCCGAGTGCACGGGATGCTGCAAATGCACATAAGCACGCAAGGCATCCGCGATGTGTGCCAGCACGTGTCCGTGCGCCAGCGCGTGCCTGTGCACCAATGCACACCAGGTGGTTTCTATTAATTTCCTTACACCTTGTTGGATTGAATTAATATAATACTTCTGGTATTTCACTTCCTAATTGAGACAGCCACTTAGCCTCAGTTGAAATGAAACACATGAAAGCGTTGTAATCAGAAGAACAATGGCTTGGCTCAGGCCCACCTGATGTGATGTATGTGATTACTTCAAAGGGAATAACCTAACTAACCTGATGATTCGGCCATCTTGAGGCCTACTCTGGGTGATGGCTCCGGCCTAAACCTCATGATGAAGGCCCTCTCCTGGTCTGAGCCTAGCCGATGCAGCAAAGCCTCACGGAGGGCCTTGTGATAAGCATCTTTCATATTCTTGTATTATATGTTCTGATTGTAAGCTTTGTGAGATTGTAATGTCTTTTTAATACTTTATGTTAGCTTTCCTAATTTCTTGGGAAATAAATAAGATCGTGTTTTACTAGCAGCAGTGTGTGTGTTTTCATAAGTAATTTTATATCAGTGTGCCTAGTAGGGTTTTATAAACTAGATAACTATGGAAAGAGACATGTTACTAGTTTGTAGAGTACTTAAAGTGGTTGTAAACCCTTACAAACCACTTTGACCTACAGGTAAGCCTAGATTAAGGCTTACCTGTAGGTCCAAGCAATATCTCCTAAACCTATATGGTTTAGGAGATATTTGCCCGAAAATGGGCACCGCTGTCTAGGGCGCATGCGCCGTAGACAGCGGCGCGCAGGCGCACTGAGCACGGCATTCTCAGCGACGGAGCTGCCGCGCGTGTCGGCTCCCGTGCGCATGCGCGGGAGTGACGTCATTGCGGCTTCGCCGAATGACAGCGGCGGAGCTGCGAGACCCCACCAACAAGATGGATGCGGCGGACTACAGGGGACAGTGGTAAGTGACAGATAATGGGCTACTATGCGATGCATAGTAGTCCATTATGCTTTGCCTTTACAGGGAATGAAAGAGGAAGTAAACTCATCAGGGTTTACTTCCTCTTTAATGTCCTTCAAATAGCACCCCAGAAAGCATGTGGTAATCCTAAAAAACACATAGAACCTACAGGACAGAAGTGCTCAGATACAAGGCAGCTGATAATGCCACAGTAAGTGTGGGGAGTCTTTTCTATGGATAGGCAAAAGTTTAATTGTTTTGAATATCAGGTAAAAGTGGTAACGAATGAAGAATATTGAATGCTAGAAGAGCGATTTGTTTTTTTTTTACATGAGTTGTAAGAGCTAACGATAATTGAGTTTGGTTTAGTACTCAGTGCAGTGTTGGAACCTTAGTACAAATAGAATTGTGTATTGTGTGTATTGTACGGTTGTGAAATAGAACTTGTGTATACATACAGTATGTTAAAAAGTACGCCTCTGCCAGTTATCATTCATGTGCAGATGAACCTCTTAAAAGCCAGTGTAATGTACTGTCTCAGTGTCAGCAACATATTAGCAGATTATTGGGCAAACAGCTAAAAAAATTGAAGAAAGAAAAGTTGGCTAATGAAATTGCTCAGAATTAAATTTATATCTGAGCAAATGGGGTGGGGGGGGGAGTGGGAAGCAGAGAGAAGACGTCTCGGGGAGGACATAGAGAAAGTCAGTGAAAACCTTCTAAAGATTGCAACAGCCTCCAGTAATGAGATGGATGAATTGCAGGCAAAAGCAGGAAATTTGTCAGGGAGAAACAGTGAGCTACAAGAACAGCTTCAGAGGTGCAGCATGGACTGTTGTGAAGGAATCTAATGTACATAATGATAATCAGAAAATGTCTATTTGTTATGTGTATACATGTTTCTATGCAACTCCTTACTTATTATGTAGTATACAGATTGACTCTCTGTTTGGAGTTAAAGATGGCGTCTACTCCCTACATCCCACGCGTTAGAAGAATACATATGAGATAATAGAACCAGCTTCAACCAAACTTCAAGCATCAAGTTTCTCCATTTCTCTTGTATTTTAACCAATAAGATGTACCAATTAGACAGACATAGCAATGACGTATCTTTCTGTATAAAATATTAACACCGCCCAGAAATAAATCAGAAGTTAGAAGTAACCGAGCTGAATGTGTCTCAGAGAGTGTTTACTTCTAATGTGCATGCACATTTATCCCTTTCATGACTAAGCCTATTTTTGGCATTTGGTGTTTACAAGTTAAAATCCATATTTTTTGCTAGAAAATTACTTGGAACCCCCAAACATTATATATATTTTTTTAGCAGAGACGCTAGAGAATAAAACGGCGATTGTTGCAATATTTTATGTCACACGGTATTTGCACAGCTGTGTTTTAAACGCAACTTTTTGGGAAAAGGGACACTTTCATGAATTAAAAAAAAAAGAAACAGTAAAATTAGCCCAATTTTTTGCATAATGTGAAAGATAATGTTACGCCGAGTATATAGATACCAAACATGTCACACTTTATAATTGCACGCACTCGTGGATTGACGACAAAGTACGGTACCTAAAAATCTCAATAGGTGACAATTTAAAAAAATTCTTTACGGTTACCAGGTTAGCGTTACAGAGGAGTTCTAGTGCTAGAATTATTGCTCTCGCTCTGACGATCGCGGTGATACCTCACATGTGTGATTTGAACACCGTTTACATATGCGGGCGCGACTTCCGTATGCGTTTTTTTTGCTTCGCGAGCTCGCGGGGACGGCGGGCGCTTTAAAGATTTTTTTTATTTATTTTATTTATTTTAAAATGAATAAATTGTTTAAAAAAAAAATTGATCACTTTTATTGCTGTCACAAGAAATGTAAACATCCCTTGTGACAGTAATAGGTGGTGACAGGTACTCTTTATGGAGGGATCGGGGGTTCTAAAAGACTCCCGATCCCTCCTTTACACTTCAATGTATTCAGATCGCCGAAAACGGCGATTCTGAATACTGTATATTTTTTTAAAACCGGCGCCATTGGCAGCCGAGTAAATGGGAAGTGACGTCAAGACGTCGCTTCCGTGTTTACAATTAGGATACTGGAACGAAGCCGATTACGGCTTAGTTCCAGTTCCTCCCCAGCAGCCGGAGGCATCGGTGCTCGATCGGGAGCACCGGTAACAGCGGCGGGCATCATCCCGGTATACCCCCCAGAATCCGAGTACGCAGATCTGTGTTAGAAGATGCGTTCTTTTTAAAGAGCAATGTATAGTATCGCTCAATGAGCACAAAGGAACATGCCAACTGACCAATGTCTGCACAATCAATGAGGAGAAGGGCCGTGATGAAACAGTCTGCTATTGCACCTATAGCTTCGAAGCAGAATAACAGTTTGATTACATTCAAAGAGAGACGTACTTTGTGCCAGATTCTGGGTGAATTTAATGCCCTGGAGTCACCAGTGAGTCTGTCCAATAAATTTGAAGCTCTAGTCCTTAAATTCCATTTGAGTAATGAGGATGCATGCTCTCTTCTAAAAGCGTGGATACCAGGACCTATGGTAGGCCAGCTATCGGCACAAGTTAATGATAACTTAGCAGATGCAGAGGTGTGGAGGAAAGAGTTGCAGCATACTGTGGACAGTTGTGATAATGGTATGAGTGATTTGCAACGGATGAAATTTAGGAGAGGAGATGACCCAATTTTGTTCTGCAGTGAGTATCTTGCATTGTATACGAAAGTGTTCAACTGTCCTGACTTATTGGAGGATGAGGCAAGCTTCATATACTCAATGGCCAATAAGTGCTATGTAAGCTATCCCACTAGAATGGCTCTGAGGAATGCTAGATCCTACCAAAATGTTGTCAATATCCTGCGAGACTTCTGTCAAGAGTCCAGGGAAAGGGAGTACAGGTCAAAGGCAGATGTATCCGTAATAAGCAGAGGTACAGAAAAGCAGAGAAGGTTCAGACATTGTAAATGGAATAGGCATAGACTTAGATTCCATAAAGCCCTTAAAATTGCTAGCATGGAGCAGGAAACCCCAGAAATAAAGGTATCTGCAAGGAAAACCCCCACCCAGGACAGGGACAGCATTGCGCAAAGGCCTGATATGAAAAATAGCAGCCAGGACAGATTACACAGTTCTGAAGGAGAGATAAGAAATGACAGTCCACATCCTAAGCACAACCAGCAACAAGACTGGATGAACATTCCAATATTTGCCCCCGGTCTAATCTACCATTCTAGCTTGTATGTAGTTGGACGCAAATTTCATTGCCATTTTTCCTGAGTAATATGGCAAAGTTTACCAATACTGCGGCTTAGTATAGAAAAGGCAATTGCATTACAATTAATGGGAAATGCTTGGGGGGCTTAAACAGTCAATTGTCATGATAATTGTGTGTAATCACTGTCTTTGTGTTCCTTTTCCAGAGACCATGGAAGAAGTTAAACGGATTTGGATACTAACATTTGGGTTTTGTTTGCAGGTCCGTCAAAGTGAGATCAACAGTGGCAAAATATAGCAAAACAGGGGTTAGATTATTGTAAACGCATAATCGATTAACACATGGTACCATGAGCTCATTAATTAGTAATTGTTTGCAAACAATGAAAAAAATTAAAACATAGGCAGACATTAATGGAGTAAAAAGTTACAAATGAAGTTTCAAATGTTGTGATGAGGTACAGATTTTTTGTTTTTCCCATTAACTAATTGTCTTTCAGATCAAAAGGAGCACTTACTCTTCTCAGGAGGAAAGTCCATGGATGTCGTTAATTAAAAGTTGGGTGTTTGTCATTGTTTTATGGTGGTTGTCTTGTCATGTTGTTTTTGTGTGATAATGGGCAGATTTTTATTTATTTTTTTAATAAAAAATGTTGGTATTTGTTTAGTCATCTATTTTATTTTTGTTTTATTCAGGTGGGAAGATTTGTATGTTTAGTCCACCTGAAAGCCCTCAGCAGCTGGATACATTTTGTTTAAGACAAAAGTTGGTAGGAAACCATTCTAGCCGCTGGAGTTTTGTGTTTTTTCTTTGTTATTTTCATTCAGGTGGAAAAGCGTTCCAAAAGCTTTAGCCTTTGTCCACCTGAAAGGGGGTTAAGGCATACATCTTAAAGATACAGATAAATGCATTGTCTTTTTGGCATGTAAAATTTGAATTTTTTTGAGAAGCAACATGGACGTTCGTTTTACATTTTTGATCATACCATGGGGATCCATTTTAGAGTGGGTTCAGCCTAAAGGTGATGGTTGTTTTGATAGTTTGGTCAGAGTTGCAGAAGCCAGGAATACTAAGGTCCTGGATTCCAAGGAGGGAACTATAAGTAAACATGGTACGCGAGCAGATGTTATGGATAAGAATTTGATGCTGCTCTTGTTTTTCAGAATCCTGGTGGAGTGAGATTGGAGAGGTTTCTGGAACATGGATGACAGATGATCATCTGGTTGGCAGTTTGTCTGTGCCACACCACACCACAAATTTGTTCTGATAAACATCAGGAGAGAAAAAAAAAAGAAAGATTCAGATTCATACTTGTTTTTTTTTCTTATGGACAATTTGGTGCTAATGCTGAATCTGAAAGATGTGCCTATCAACAGAACTGCAAACACGTTATTAATACATGTGCAATGGGTTGTAGGTTGGGGAAGGAATATGACACATCCAATCCGTCAGAACATGAAAATGTTATATATGTGTTTATTTTGTTGAAGGGAGGAGTTGAAAGAAGAAAGGTTTTTTAATGTATGACATGTATTGACGTAACAGAGCTAATATGGTGCAGGTACCCAGGAGGTTGGCACTTATGCATAATAAGGTATCTTTTGGCCAGACTAAAGGGTGCCAGGTGACACATCAATGGGGTGAAAACTTCCTCGTAGGGGTGGTGTCTCAATCCTAGCAGACCTATAGAGAAGCTTTCAGTAACTGGACATGGGGGAGATACGCCTGGTTGGTGTCTCACCTGAGAGGTCAAAACCCTGCACAGATAATGCCAGTGAATACACACAGGAGCATGCGCCGTTAAATAAGGGAACAGACGCTGGCTACCAGGGTACAGTATGCCTTCACCACATGGTGCTGCAACATCTCAAGGTGGTTGTGCAGAGTATACACTGAATCAAGTGCGGTCATTGTACCAGTGACTTTCTCCCAGAGATGTGCGAACACAGAATGAGGTCCATGCAGGATGCTTATTTCTGAGGAGTAACCCGAAAGAGGAGGGATGTATTCAGCACTATATTGGGGGGAATAGGAGCTGGGATCGATGTTGTTAATGGAGTGGACATCGGCCTCCTGAGGAACAAACGCACAGCCATAGCTTCAGAGAATAAGCGGGGCTTTGTTATTCAGAGAGATTGGCATCCTTGATAACATTCAACAAAGTCACAGAAACACCCAGGTTAAAGTGGCTCTGGGTTTTGTCAACTATGTTGAGAGGTTGGTAGAGAGTGTGATGGTACAGAACAGAAATCTGTCATGGGCTGTGGCATGCATGAAGAGGCAGGCGGAAATATCAATCAACATCAAGCTGATTGTACAGTCTCTGTATGAGGGGCAATGGCCTGATGACTTATGCCCCGTACACACGAGCGGACTTAAGTCCGACAGACTTCCAAAGGAGTTCCGTCAGAGTTCTGCTGGAATTCCGACGGAGTTCTGACAGACTTTTTGGCCGAACGGACTTGGCCACACACAATCACACTAAACTCCGACGGATTCGAACGTGATGACGTACGACCCGACTCGAATAAGGAAGTTCATAGCCAGTAGCCAATAGCTGCCCTAGCGTCGGTTTTAGTCCGTCGGAGTAGCATACACACGAGCGGAGTTTTCGAAGGGGACCGGGTCCGGCGGAGTTCCTTCGGGAAAATTTGAAACATGTTCCATATTCTAAAGTCCGTCAGACTTTGGTGAATCAAAAGTCCGTTGCACCCCACACACGATCGGATAGTCTGACGGACTCGGTCCTTCGGACTTTGGATGTTGAAAAGTCCGCTCGTGTGTACGCGGCATTAGCATCACCGCTCAGTAAGAATTTGCCAAAACACGTCGCTTACATTAATACAAAGTTGTGGTCAAATGCTTGGATGGGCTGTACTAGTTTGGATTGTGAAAGGTGTTATGCTGTATGATCCCATATACAGAGTGCAGACTTGGTCTGTATATTTGGTGGCATCAATGGGCTTACTGACTGGGGATTCTATCTTGTTGCATTTGAGGCTAAATCACCCACATGTGCTCAGAGAAGATGGAAGTGGAGGCAGGTTGATATTTCCCTCGGGCGGAAGCATGACCATGATGTCCTTTGTATGCCAGGTTAATACATGGGGATGAACGAAAAATGTTGGGAAGTTATTTCACTCTGTGTTCTGGATGGAGAGATCATTGCTGGGAAGGAAGCACCTGGATATTACTTGGAACATAGACGAGTTTGTTTCTTCGTCCTAAAGAATACCAGTGTAATGTTAGTCATGGAACTAGAGGGTTCCTTGAACCTAACCATAGGTAGAGGTGCATGGTATACCCTGGGCATGGTCTCTGGAATCCAGGCACAGGGGTGGAATTGTGTGGGTTTTGTCATTGTTGTAGATTTATTTGTGTGGTTAAACTCAATATTTAAATAGAAGGGTCTCCCATTTCTCTATGCAAGTTGAGGAACGAATTGACAGTAAGGTCTCTGTGTACAAGTTAGAGACTTTGCTGCCAAGTCAGAGCCCTGCAACACCGCTGTGCGCAAGCATGCCGAATCCCGACCCATATTTACAGTAAAGGGTTATAGGAGGTTGGGAGCTGTTAGAAGTTTTTGAGTTAATATTTTAAGTGATAAAAGTTTCTGAAAATATATGTAAGTTATATGTATGGTAATAATAAATACAACTTAACAACCGGGGTAACTGGCGCTACCTATTTAACAAAAAAGAATATTAATTCTCAATACTAAAAAGAATGTGTTTTTAGAGGAAAAACTCAAAGAATGCCAGCAGGTCCAATAAAAACACCGACCTATTTCACAACTAGTAGTCTCATGTATCCAATTACAACCAGATGAAGATAATTGCTCTTTAACAGATGACAATGCAATCCTTTTGGCTTCTTTCACACTGGGGCGGTATTCAGGCGTTACAGCGCTAAAAATAGCGCCTGTGTAACGCCTGAAAAAAACCGGCCCCTTTAACTCCAGTGTGAAAGCCGGAGGGCTTTCACACTGGAGCGATGCGCTGGCAGGACGGTGAAAAAAGTCCTGCTAGCCGCATCTTTGCAGCGGTGAAGGAGCGGTGTATTCACCGCTCCTATACCGCTCGTACCCATTGAAATCAATGGGACACCGCGGCAATACCGCCGGCAAAGCGCCGCTGCAGCGGCGCTTTGCGGGCGGGTTTAACCCCTTTTCGGCCGCTAGCGGGGGTTAAAACCACCCCGCTAGCGCCTGCACACCACCGCTAAAACGATGGTAAAGCGCCGCTAAAAATAGCGGCGCTTTACCGCCGACGCTGCTCCCGCCCCAGTGTGAAAGCAGCCTTAGAACCCACTCACTTCAGTTCAGTCCAAGAAAAAACAAGCAACCTCTGCCAGAATCGTGTGCAGTCGCATGGGTTGGCCTGTTGCGACTCAAACACGATTATGGCAAGTGTAATTATTATCTAATATATTTATAACCGTATTCGAAAACTCAATTTAAATTACCAGAAAAAAATCATACATAAGTCCTGTGAAGAAAAAACTGAATGACAAAGAAAGTGATATTTGATGCGACTTTAACCTTAAACTCGCATCAGTGCTAAGATGTGATTATATCCAACAATTTATCAGCTAAAATAATAAATAAATCTGATATGAAAATACAAAATCTCTTGAAAAAATATATATATATATAATATAAAATATAATATATTTCTTTTGAGCCCACCGCCTGGTTTTGTCTATCCAACACCCAGAGTTGATTAGCGCGGTTTCCTCAACTTCTATATGTACGGTAATAAGTTATGGTTTCTGAAGGTCACAGAATAACAGAGAGTATAGAGAGGAGTGGTTATTTTTGAGTTACTATGTCAGGACAATGGATGGAGTTATGCTACTTATCTATAGACTGAACCATATTAGGTATGTATGCAAATATGGGTGTTATTAGGATATGCTGACATAACATCAGGAAACAGTATAAGAATGGAGTAGGATTATGGAGAGTGAGGATCGGTGAGAAGAGAAAGAACTCTACACTTTCGAGAATGTAGATCAGATGTCCCTTTCCTCCTTCTGAGGGTATCACCGTGCCATATGTTACCAGATGTCAATCTTGTCTTTGCATATCTTTCTGAAAAATAAACCAACTATTGAACGAACTGAGGATTCTTCAATTTCTACTCCTGAAAGTACGTTGGAAATGCGGCTTTGGATGAAGACATACATATCTCCGCTACACACCCTTTAGGAGAAGGGATACTGATTCACATATTACACAAAGACTTTGCTATTCATTAAGAAATGCCCCTGTGAGTATAGTAGAATACTAGAGTAATATGTATTTCTTGATCATACATCACGGGACACAGGAGCTCATTGCATAGTGGGTTATATAGGCACCTCTGGTGATTGGACACTGGTTAACCCCAATTAAGGAAAATTCCTCCCCTATATAACCCCTCCCATATGGGAGGCACCTCAGTTTTTTCACCAGTGTCTATGGTGGTTGGTCACGTAAAACATGTGCTATGAAGAAAGCTCTGTGCAGGTCCCTGCGGGGGCCTAAGGGCTACAACAAACTGGATCCATATCTCGGGCCGATATTTGACTCCCAAGATGGTATGGTACCCGGGCCTCGTCATCCGAAGAAACGAGGTTTGGCCTGTAAGTCCTCTCCTATTGGAAGACTGGGCTCTAGGAAAACCAGACTTGGTGTACTATTTACATAGTGGCACGAAAGTTTCTGGCAGAGTCTTTTACATGGTCCAGGTAGGAGGTTCTTCTGAGAAAGAACCCCAAAAAAACCTGAAGGTTGGCACAACTCTGCCTGCCGTGATGGGTGAAGGCTGGAATATGTCTGTTTTCAGCAATTCCTGCGGCGAGGACAGGTAAGGGAAGTTAATCCTATATATATTATGGATTTCTTCATTGAGTGGTAGTATGTCTTACCTGGTATCCACCACTAGAGAGAGTAAGAGCAGCCTGATGCATACTTACATGCCTTTTCATTACAAACGCTCAGTGAAGCCTGGTTCTCCAGCTGTCTCACGTCTCCACTGCAATCCCTGCCACTATAGAAGTAATACAGGGGTCCCACGCAGCTCCCATGGAGTTTCCCTTCCCCCCTGGATTCCGCGGTCCTCGTGCACGCGTGCCGGGCGCGCTCCCGGTCTAATGGAGGAGGGGGGAGTGTGGTTGTGAGCCGTGCACATCAGTGTGCACGGCGCTGTACTGCGCAGGCACCAGGCGGCAGATTTAAAAAGCCCAGAGCGTCAGGGGGCTGTAAGTGGAGACACAGGAGCTGTGGGCAGTAAGCATCCCAAGGGATTGGATCCAGGTAAACCTTAGACACCTACTCAGCATCAGGTTGTGCAGTTTAAGCATATATATTTATTGTGAGACTTTAAGCACAACAGTGATTGCACTTTGTACTAGTACCTCTGCTTTGTAGCTTAGGACTATTTCTCCTCGTAAGAGGGTCTCAGGAGGAGGTAACAAGGGCACTGGTAAATCACCGCCTAGGTCCAGGGGTTCTAAAAATGCCTGTAAGTTACCACCCCCCCCCTGCAAGACTGGAGCCAGCCTCACAGGACGAGTCAGTGCCCCTGTCAGGTTTTGCAGCCTCTCCTAATGTGTCAGCCCCGGTTAATGTCACTGAGGACTCCCTTAGGGCTACATTGGAGGGTTTTGAAGGGAGAATAATTAATTTTATTTCTGCTTCCCTGAAAGATAGCAGGAAAAGGGGTAGATCCCCTCCCTCTGGTGAGATTCCTCTTTCAGATGACTCTTCTAACAATGAGGAGAGATCCCTATCTTGGGACAGGGATCTTGGGCAGTCGGAGGAATCAGAGGAAGAGGAGAGAGTCCCCTCCTCCCAGGCGCTCAGAAAACAGGTGCAGTATTATACTGAATTGGTGCGTACCACATTCAGAATGCCTGCTGCTGAAGTCGCTACGTCCTCTGTTTCTTCCCTGGGAATCAGGAAAGTCCCACAGACTGCCTATTCCTTCCCAATTCATCCCTTAATGGATAAATTGTTGTATGAGGATTGGGGACATCCCGATAAACTGTTTGCTCCTCCTAAAAGGTTTTCTATGCATTATCCTCTGGAGGAAAGTTTCACCAAGAAGTGGGGGGTCCCATCTGTCGATGCGGCTGTTTCTTGCGTGAATAAAAACCTGACTTGTCCGTTGGATAATGCTCAGGTATTTAAAGATCCAACTGATAACAAGCTGGAAACATTATTAAAAGCCTCCTTTTCCATGACTGGCGCTGTAGTGCAACCTACAGTCGCAGCCGTGGGGTTGTGTCAGTTCCTCAAGGAACAGGTTAAGCAGATGCTTGGCCTCCTTCCCAGTGAGGAAGTAGAGAATTATGCAGAAATACCTCAAATTCTGTGTTTCATGATTGATGCGATTTTGGATTCTGTCCAACAAGCATCTCGTTTGTCTCTCCTGTTGGTACACATGCGAAGGGCCCTATGGCTAAAGAATTGGGATGCTGAGCTGTCATGTAAGAAGCATTTGATTGGGTTCCCGTTTAAAGGGGTACGTTTGTTTGGAGAAGAATTAGACAAATTCGTCCAAAAAATTTCAGGGGGTAAATCTACTCTCCTTCCAGTCAAAAGGAGCAAACGCCCATCATTTAGGCATGCTCTCTCTCCCGGAGCATCAAGCTCTAAGCAGTGGCGATGGCCTTCTCAACCCTCCTCTACAGGAAAGGCTCAGGGCCAGGCCCAGGGGCAGAAAAAGACTTGGGGGTGAAAGCCTGCCAAGCAGAGCCCAAAAGCTTCCTTGTGAAGGGGCGCCCCCGCTCAGCCGATTGGGGGAAAGGCTCCTGCAGTTTGCAGGAGCCTGGCGGGAAGAGATCCAGTACAAGTGGGTGATCTCTTCGGTATCTCTGTGCTACAGGCTAGAGTTTCAGGAGATTCCACCTTCTCGCTTTCTAAGGTCAAGGATCCCCAGGGATCCAGTAAAGCAAAAACCGCTATTTCTGGCCTTAGATCACTTACTATCCCAGGGGGTGATAGTAGAAGTGGACCCAAAAGAACAGGGTTCAGGGTTTTACTCAAATCTCTTCACCGTTCCGAAGCCAAATGGAAGTGTCAGACCTATCCTGGATCTGAAGGATCTGAACCGGTTTTTACGCATCCGGTCCTTCCGAATGCAGTCAATTTGCACTGTGGTCTCCTCCCTGCAAGGGGGAGAGTTTATGTCATCAATAGACATCAAGGATGCATATCTCCATGTGCCAATTTTTCCCGCACACCAAAAATATCTAAGGTTCGCGGTAGAGTTGTGCCATTTTCAATTTGTGGCCTTGCCGTTCGGGCTTGCTACAGCCCCTCGAGTCTTCACAAAGATTCTGGACCCTCTCTTGGCAAACCTAAGAGCTCAGGGTATAGCCGTCATGGCTTATCTAGACGATTTGCTTCTCATGGAGAAAACAGTAGCGTTCCTGAACCACAGCATTACCAGAACGCTAGAACACCTGGAACGCCTAGGTTGGATTATAAACCTAGAAAAGTCGTCCCTACAGCCTGCCACCAGGTTGGAATACCTAGGTATGATTATCGACACCACTCAGGGCAAGGTGTTTCTTCCAAGGCCAAAAGCCTTGGCCATTGGGGATCTGGTGCGCCTAATTCTGGGCAGGAGATCTTCCCCCATTCGGTTGTGCATGAGACTGTTAGGGAAAATGGTCACCTCCTTCGAGGCCGTCCCATTCGCCCAGTTCCACTCAAGGCCTATGCAAAGATGCATCCTTGCGGCTTGGAACAGGAAGCCCCAATCCTTGGATCTTCCTATGCGTCTATCCCCAGGGACACGCAAGAGTCTCGTCTGGTGGTTACAAACCAAGAATTTGCTGAAGGGCAAAACTTTTCTTCCTCTTCCATGGAAGATTATCACGACAGATGCCAGCCTGACAGGCTGGGGAGCAGTGTTGGAGGAGATGTGCTCGCAGGGGAAATGGTCTGCGATCGAGAAGCTATTGCCCATAAATGTCTTGGAGATCCGGGCAGTTTATATGGCTCTCATAAAGTGGTCTTACAGACTACGTGGTCTCCCTGTTCGGGTTCAGTCCGACAATGCCACAGCAGTGACCTATATCAATCACCAGGGCGGTACCAGGAGTCTGGTTTTGCAAAAAGAGGTGAATCGCATACTTGTCTGGGCAGAAAAGCATGTTCCGTGTCTTTCTGCAGTCTTCACTCCAGGAGTGGAAAATTGTCAGGCGGATTTTCTGAGCCACCAGCAGTTGTGCCCAGGAGAATGGGCTCTGCACCCCGACGTGTTTTGGAACATATGTCACAGGTGGGGTACTCCAGACGTAGATATATTTGCGTCCAGATTCAACAGAAAACTGGACAATTTTGTGTCAAGGACAAGAGATGCACTTGCTCAGGGGTCAGATGCTCTGACAGTTCCCTGGGATCAGTACAATCTGATTTATGCCTTCCCCCCCGTGCCCGCTTCTGTCGCGGTTCCTGGGAAGAGTCAAGAGGGAGACAAAATCGGTCCTTTTGGTAGCCCCGGCTTGGCCCAGGCGACCATGGTACGCAGAAATCATGAAGCTGGCAGTAGGCAGGCCGTGGATCCTCCCTCTCCGGCCAGATCTGCTCTCACAGGGTCCAATTTACCATCCTGCTTTACACAGTCTGAATTTGACGGTTTGGCTGCTGAGACACACATTCTTTCTACTCTGGTCAATGCCAGAAAGCCGGCCTCCAGGCTTATTTATTACAAAATCTGGAGGGCATATGTTTCCTGGTGTGAACTCAGGGAATGGCATCCTAGAAAGTATGTCATTAGCAGGATCTTGGCCTTTCTCCAGTCAGGCCTAGAAATGAATTTGGCCATAAGCACTATCAAGGTGCAGATTTCGGCCTTGTCAGTGTTTTTTCAGAAGCCACTTGCATCGCATTCCCTGACTTTCCTGCGGGCTTTCATCCAGGGGGCCATGCGAATAAGACCGCCAGTCAAACCTCCGGTATGCCCATGGGATCTGAATTTGGTTCTCTCGGCTTTGCAGGGGCAACCATTTGAACCTTTGCATCTGGCTTCATTAGTTCTCCTGACTAAAAAATTGGTTTTCTTGGTAGCCATATCCACGGCTAGAAGAGTATCAGAGCTAGCAGCTCTTTCCAGCAAAGAGCCGTATCTAATTATTCATAAGGACCGGGTGGTCATGCGTCCCAACAGGTCCTTTCTACCTAAGGTGGTTTCGGGATTCCATTTGAATCAAGATGTAATCCTACCATCCTTTTTTCCGGACCCACAGTCCGCAGAAGAAGAATCTTTGCACACTTTGGATGTGGTTAGAGCATTCAGTGTATATCTTCAAGCAACTGCTCAGATAAGGAAAACTGATTGCTTATTTATTTTGCCGGAAGGCCCTAGGAAGGGCCAGGCGGCGTCAAAATCCACTCTCTCAAGGTGGATTAGACAGGTTATTTCTCAAGCCTATAGTGTTAAAGGGAAAAACCCTCCTTTTCAAGTGAAAGCGCACTCTACTAGGGCTGTAAGTGCTTCTTGGGCAGTGCATCACCAGGCCTCCCTGGCTCAGATCTGTAAGGCTGAAACTTGGTCATCAGTTCACACATTCACCAGATTCTATCAGGTGGATGTCAGAGGGCAAGAGGATATCGCCTTGGGGCGCAGTGTACTGCAGGCTGCAGTTTAGGTCCTTCGGTCCCTGGCGGTCTATAATTTTGATCTGTGTCTCCCTCCCCTCAATCTGAGCATTGCTTTGGGACATCCCACTATGTAATGAGCTCCTGTGTCCCGTGATGTATGATCAAGAAAATTGGATTTTTATATACAGCTTACCTGTAAAATCCTTTTCTTGAGAGTACATCACGGGACACAGGGCTCCCGCCCCTCTTGGGTTTTACGTGGTTTCTTATTGCTTTGCTACAAAACTGAGGTGCCTCCCATATGGGAGGGGTTATATAGGGGAGGAATTCTCCTTAATTGGGGTTAACCAGTGTCCAATCACCAGAGGTGCCTATATAACCCACATGTAATGAGCTCCTGTGTCCCATGATGTACTCTCAAGAAAAGGATTTTACAGGTCAGCTGTATATAAAAAATCCCATTTTTACTAGGAAGTGTAGAGTATGTAGAGTTTCTACTACATCTACTACTCTCCATCACCTTCTTTCAATGGCAAGCCAGTCAAAATGGTTAATTTTTTTCCCCACTCCTTGACAAAGGGGGGAGATGAACACAAATTTCATGATTGGTCAAGTCTCGGGAAAAAACGGTCAAAGAACCTAGAAGGAGGCGTTTGCGTCAGATGTGGACAACGGTCCAGTAAAAAGTCAAGGGTGAGTTTTTTCTCTTTGTTTTCTCACCTCTCTGTACACAGAAAAAAAAAAAGATACAGCATACGAAGTTGATTGACAAGGCCAGTTGGACGATATACTTCAAGTTATTTTTGGAAAATCCAGAACTTTGTGAAGACGTAATTTAGTTACGTACGTGAAGATATCTGCCAAGGTTAGTTCCTAAGAAGGTGAGAGAGTCTCACATAAGAAAATATTGGGTTGTTACCCAAGAAGAAAAAAGTGTTGAAACAGGAACAAAGACTTCACGTTATTTGATAAAGTCACCATTGTAGGTACAAAGGCAAATGTACACTTTGGGTGAGCTAATATGGAAGTCGGATTTTGCTGTTTGAAGATGGAAGGTCCAAGCACAAAGGCAAAGAATAGATCAACAGGCAAGACACTACAGCACACTACAGCACACAATTAAAGGAACAAGGCAAAGAGCTACAAGAAAAGAAGAAAAAGAAAGAAAAAGCAACGAACAACAAAGTTAAAAGGACATTATTCATCTCTTGTTTTATTTTAAGTGCACAAAGGACTATCATACTAACAAGGGGTGAGTGTGTTTGTTTAAATGAGAGAGTAACATGGGAATGGTTAACATCTCTAGGCTCAGAAGTAAGTCTCAGTACGATCGGGAAATGTATACATTTCATATGTATGGAATATAAGAATACATGCAGTAGTAAGGTAATTAATTAATGCCAGAGTGTAAAGAAGTTCTTTTACGGAAATTAAGTTGAATGCTGCATGTATATGTTTATGAATATTTAAGCCCTGAACAAAGTTTTCAGAGAAAAAAACTATTGATTAAGATTGTGGAAAGAACTGTACGAAATTGAGATAATGCAAAAAACATGATGTTTAGTGTTTTACAAAAATTCTAAAGATTTGGTTGCAGGAAATAATAAGTTAAGGATTGAGCAATTTAAAAAAAAAAATTCCAAACTTGTATTTGGTTATTAAATTAAAAGTAGTAAATTGTTCTAATTTACTTAAGATTACCCAGAGAAAATATTAAAATATGAGTTTTTGTTCAATCTAAAAAATTGTAAAAATAACTATTTTTTGTTTTTGTAAATTAGTTTTTGTAAATTTTTTAAAGTAAAGTAAATTTTTGTAAATTTTTTAAAGTAAAGTTTTTGTAAATTAGTATTTCTGGTAAAGGTAAGGAAGGGTTGTAGGTGGAGTTTTCTCAGGGAAATGGCCAATTGCAGGTCATGGGTAGGACCCAATCTGTGAGTTTCACGAGATTGTCTTCTATACAATTTTTTGTCATTATTATAATCAGGGAAGTCATATAACATAGTGTACATGATTTCTCGCAGATGTACAAACAAAATATGTTTAAAAAGTGATAAAAAGGTTAAACATTTTAAAAAACGAGAAACGAGATTGTTACCGAATTGTACAGTGTAGGGTGTACAAACCATGGTAGCCAAGACTGTCAGTAACAGATCATTCTCTGAAGAGTATGTGACATGTGAGGGGTGCATTACCAACAGAGAGATGCAGATCAAGTTACAGACTGGTCAGACATGCCATGACATTTTTCCCTTTTATGGATCAAAGCACAATACGTTTTTGTGTTAAATTTTCCAGACATTTGGAAGAAGGTTCACTGAGGAGAAAAATATATATTTAAAAAGGTATTATTACTTACTAAAATTAATTGTTTTTAAAAATAAGTTTTTTGGCCTTAATAACTTTTTTCGAGAGTTCATTGAGATTTTTGCAGACAAAGTATCTGAGTAAATTTTAATGAATTATATAGGCTTATTGTAGGCCAAATATTTTTTTTTATAGAGCCACAGTTGTGTAAACTAATCATGAGAATGTCACTTTTTCAACTTTTAGTGGATGCATTGAAAGCTGAATTTAAGACTGTCATGTGTTGGTTTAGCAGTCAGTGACAGAGCAGGTGTGGTTCATTCAATCATATTGTATGAGAGGAATGCTTGGTTCTGAAAAGAAACTTCAACATGATCAAATTTCTTTCAGAAACAGAATATTTAGGAAAGCCCAACCTAAATTAATGTTCTTTTACAAAATTAAAATAAATTGTCAGTGTAGAGAAAAAAACAGTAATTTGGCAAGATTATATTTTACAAGATTTAATATTAGTCACAGGATAAATAGGGGGACTATGACATGTTGTCTAAGCCCTTGTACACACGGTCAGAGATTCCGTCGGAATGTGTCCGATCGGAGCGGTTTGTCGGATATTTCTGCTGGAAATATTTTCCCACAAACTGGTCCGATCGGACATACTCCGATCATGTGCAGAGAATTCCGATCAGACAAAGTGCCACGCATGCTCAGATCAAATTCCTACATCAAAGCTATTGGCTACTAGCCTGAACGTAGTCCCATCGTAACGAAATTACGTCATCACGTTCTGAAAGATTGGATTTTCCGACAACTTTGTCCGACCGTGTGTATGCAACAGTTTCGGACAAGATCCGTCGGACAAAATCCGACGGATTTGGTTGTCAGAATCTCCGACCGTGTGTACAAGGGCTTAGTTAGAATCATTACAGACTGATAAAGGAGATAAATTTATTGTAAAAATAATTGATTCCAACAATAATGGATAGAGTTATTTTTTTTTTTACTTTGAATTCTCTTTATTTTATTTTTTTTCCATCATACAAAAATGTCGTAATATAAACAACAGATTATAAACAGAACAGTAAACTTTATCAGTCATTCGTGCTTTCTGTTTTAATTTATCCCGCATTCTGTTGCCTCCTCCCCTTCTCCCACCCCATCCCTCCCCCCTTACCCCAACCTCCTCCCCCTCCCTCCCCTAAATTCCTTCTTTCTAGGTTGATCATTATTGTTTCTGAACTAACTTCCAAACCTGCACTCCATAGTTTTTAAGTTACCTTATCCTTTATTTACTACTTTTTTTTTTTTTCCTCTACTACTATTGCTGATCTGGTGGATACCCTGTTTCATTCAGCCATGGCCTCCATATTTTCTCAAATCCTATAAGGTTTCCTCTACGTATGTATACAATCTTCTCCTTCCAAATGAAATCATTGATAACCTGGGTCCAATCACTCACAAGGGGTACTCGGACTGCCATTTCTGTGCTATCAGTTTCCGTGCTTGAAATAAGCAACGTATAACTGCAAGCGTGGTGCTTTTCTGTTCACCCGGCGTTTTCCTATATCCTAATATACAAGTTTTAGGGTCCAGGTCCAACTTAGTCCCAAATGTTTTATTTATGATTTCTACTATTCCTTCCCAGTACCGAAACAGCTTTGGGCACCTCCACATCATGTGTAAAAGGTCCCCATAGCCTCGGCATCTAGGGCAGTTGGCGTCCGTCCTCCTTCCGAACAAGAGTAACCTCTTGGGGGGTAAAATAGGCCCTGTATATCAGCATCAAGTGTGATACTTTCTGTGATGGGGAGACCGATAATAGAGGTCCCAGTTCCAATATTCTCTTCCACTGTTCCTCTCTGATCTCTCCTACGTCCTCTTCCCATTTCTTCTTTGACTTGGCTAAGCCAGGTTCTATTTTGGAACCCCTACCTAATAACCTGTAAAGGGTAGATATAACTCCCCTAGATTTATCTATTTTAATTATCTCCTGGGATAGGGATGTCTTGTCCCATTCAGGTATCTGTGGACCAAACTGCGCTTTCAGAGCATGCCGAAGCTGTAGATATCAAAAAAAATGTCTGTTGCGGTAAATCATATTCCCTTTTTAGGTCCATAAATGTTTTCAAAATTCTGCCGTCATAAATTTGGCCTAGCCTGGTTATTCCTTTCTTCTCCCATGTGTTAATTCTCCCAATTAACAATACTTCCTGCAAGTTCTTATTATCCCACAGGGGCTTGTATTCTGACCAACCTATACATCCCAGCATCTTTTTTACCGTTCTCCATACTTTACTCAGCATATTTATTATGGGGTCCTTGCGCTGAAAAGAACTTGCCTCCAGTGCATCCACCAGTATTTTATGTGGGGCTCCTATCAGCATTGCTCTGTCATTTGGGTTACCCTCCCCCTCCTGGTCACAGCCCACCAGATGTTGCAGCTGCGCTGCTAAATAGTAATTAGTAGGGTTGGGCACAGCTAATCCCCCTCTATCCATTGGCTGTTGTAACGCCTGGAGTCGAATTCTCGCCTGTCCCCTTTTCCAGATTAACTCCCGAAAGAGAGTTTCAAACTTTTTAAACCATTTTTTCCCCATCCAAACTGGGGCATTGTGCAGGACATATAACAATTGTGGCAACCATATCATCTTTATCAGGCTACAACGGCCCGCTACCGACAAGGGAAGTCGACTCCAGGCGTCACAGCTTCGCTTAAATTTACCCAATAGCGGAACCATATTTTTATCAACATACTGCTCTAAATTTGCTGTTAAATATATACCGAGGTATTTAATTGAATCTACCACTTCTAATTTCGGTATCCCCGTCGCAATCACTGCGCCTGGGATGTCTACTTGGAGCAGCTCTGACTTCCCCCAGTTTATTGTCAAACCCGTAAATCCTCCAAAGTCTTCTACCAGTTTAATTGCCTTCACCAGGGATCGACCAGTATCCCCTAAAAAGAGGAGAACATCATCTGCATATAATGCGATTCTTTCCTCTCTACCCTCTTCCCTTTGAAACCCAGATATCTCAGGATCTGACCTAATGGCGATCGCCAACGGCTCCATTGCAATTGCAAAGAGCAACGGGGAAAGTGGGCACCCCTGCCTTGTCCCTCTGCTCATTTCTATTCTTTCAGATTGTTCTTTGTTTATTCTTACTTTTGCGCTGGGGGCACTATACATCATTTTAATCCATCCGATGAATGCGGGGCCGATCCCACACCCCTCCAGGACACGCCATAAATACCCCCACTCTAAACTATCAAAAGCCTTTGTCATGTCCAAAGATAGGATGGCTCTCGAGCCCACATTCATCGGAGGGGTCTGAATGTTTAGAAATGCCCTTCTTATATTCATGCTGGTTGATCGTCCTGCAATAAAACCTGTCTGGTCTATGTGTATAAGCCTATTAATGACCTTATTTAACCTATTTGACAGTACCTTCGCTAGTATTTTAGCATCAGAGCATAAAAGTGATATCGGCCTATACAAAGCTACCTCTTGAGAATCTTTTCCTTCTTTAGGTATTACAATAATGACTCCCGGGCGATGTAATCTTATGGCTGGAGGCTAATAATGAGTCATTACAGATGCATTAAGGGGGTGGAGGGGGGGAGTCGGGGTTTTCCTACTTTTGAATATTTTCTTTGGAGCACGGGGAGAGAGTTGAGGGAGATTTAAATGAGGTATGAAATAATGATAGTAGGGGAGATAGGGGTAAAGGTTTCTTCTTTTCTTCTTTTTATTTGTTTTATATTACTTGTGGTTTATGTCCCCCCTCTGGTGGAGGAAGAGTGTTACGAGTGTGGGGAAGTGAAGGAAGGGAAGGATGGAAGGGAGGAGCGTGAGAGGGCCATGTGTACCCCCTTAGGGGAGTGCCTAGATAGGTGGTGGGTTGGGGGGGTAGGGAGGGAGGGGTGGGGGGTTGGGAGGGGGTGGAAAGGGAGAGAGGGTGGAAGGGGTCAAGAAATCTTGAATATAGGGGATTATAGGAGGTTGAAGGTTGCACACTGTACATTTGGCACACAAATAGTAGCTCAATTGGAAGCTATCACTATAAAGATGACACACCTGCAGGGATTTTGTAATTTAGGAGGAAGTGGAGGGAGCACGGGTAGAAAGAGATATTATAGGATACTTTTCACAAAATTTGTATTTTCACCCCCTTCTTTGCTTTATTGCTACCCTATGCTGAATAATGCAGGATAAAATACTTAATGTTGCCTCTTGGAATATAAGAGGCCTGGGGAGCCCGATTAAACGAGCAACAGTTTTCTATATGTTGGAGAGGCATGGGATCGGTCTGGCCTGTCTGCAGGAGACACATTTAACAAAATCAGTACCACTCCACCCACACATCCTACTCGAGGGGAGTGTGCGTGATGATAGGAACAGGGGTGAGGTTCGTCTGCAGACAGGCCAGTATTGACGAACTGGGTCGTTATATCTTTCTATATTGTGTTTTGGAGGATAAACCATATGTCCTGGCGTGTGTCTATGTACCGCCCCCGTTTAAGATGGAGGTGGTGTATAGACTAATGGATTTTTTGGCAGATAAGGAGGATGTACCGGTTATAATTTTGGGGGATTTTAATGAAGTGCTTGATAGAGGGGTTGATAGATTCCCCATTAAACTCCAACTGGGAGAGACGGGGTCAACAAGACTACGTCACTTCCTGAAGGAAGTAGGATTGTTGGATATGTGGAGAGTGAGGAATGTGAATGTTAAGCAATATTCTTGTTTCTCAAGTTCGCATTCAACACTCTCCAGAATAGACCTGGCCCTGGGTAATGAGGAAGCGCTGCAAGATGTAAGAAATATAGAGTATCTGCCTAGAGGGATATCGGACCACTCATTTTTGAAAATAGTACTGAGTACAGGGGAAAAAAAAAATACCGGGGGGATGGAGAATAAGCCCATTCTGGCTTGAACTAATGAAGGATGTAGACGAAATCCCAAAAAGACTAAAAGAGTTTTTAGTATTTAATATAGATACCGCTCCAACTAATATAACATGGGATACATTAAAAGCATATATCAGAGGTATTCTGATCCACCAGGTGGCTAAAATTAAACAGAAATCTAGGAGCTGGGAGGAAAAAATCAGGAAGGAAGTAATAGAGGCAGAGGAGAATTATGTTCAGGATCCCACCTATGAAAAACAAAAGAATATGGCTAAATAAACAGCATGGGTATAGATCGTTAATTATCAAAAGGGAAGAAAATAAGCGGCTATTTCAGAAGCAATGCCATTTTGGGGAGGGAGAGAGTGTTGGGAGAATACTGGCCCAGTTAGTAAAAACTAATTCTCCCTCAGCTATAATCCCAATGATTAAGTCTATGAATGGGACAGTTCTTACAAGCGGGAAGGAGATTGTAGAAACCTTTAGGGCTTTCTATGAGGAACTATATAGAACTCGAGGCCAGAGAAATGAAGAAGATATGGGTGTATTCTTGGAGAAAGTGAAACTCCCAACCCTCACTCAAGAGGAGAGGGAGGACTTGGAAGCCCCCATAACCCTGAGTGAGTTACAGCAGGCAGTGACTGGTATGGCCAACCAAAAGTCCCCTGGGCCAGATGGCCTACCGGTGGAACTATACAAGAAATATAGTGAAATTTTACTCCCAGAGCTACTCAGGGCCTTGAAAGGGGCAAAGTTAGAGGGGAGATTGCCCGCATCTATGATGGAGGCGACCATTATTGTAATACCTAAAGAAGGATAGAGTTATTTTTAAATTAAAATATTTATTTTTGCATATCCAGGTACCTGACTGACTGATTGATTTTTTGTTTTAGCTTATGAAAAAATTCTGAACTACTCATTTTAGAACACTTTGTCATCAAACTTCTGAATATTGTTTTATTTGTTTATAGAATTATCTAAAGTGAAAGAGGCCTAACCTGATACTACAAAGTATTGAGGGATTTGGCAAATCTATATAGATTGATTATATTAGTTTTTTCACTTTCTAAAGGAGGATGCTAGGATGTTGTTTTTTTAGTTAATATTTCTTTTTGATAAATTAATTGAGGTAATTCTAGAAAAATAATATTTTTAATATAAGCAAAGTTGTTGTGTACTTATGTCATATTCCATTGGGGTTGGATTTCAAACCATGGAATCAGTTAATGATTTAAAATCTTATAGGACAGGTAGTGAAGGACATGTATGCAATTTTAGGTTTAGTAAAGTTTTTGTTTCTTATCATCTTAAGTACTCAGGTATTGTAGAACGTATCAATAGTATTGGGTAAGATGATTCAAGAATAAGGTGTTAACTTTTTAAGTTAACGACAGGATGTCTTTTGAGATTAGCATACTTAGTTTTTTTATATAATCTGTGGTATAGAAAGTAGTGTGGTTGCAAATTTTGCAAACAACAGGTATAGGTATTTCAGAAGTTTGTTCACAAAACATGGCTAGGCCTTTGCTAAATTTAAAAAGAAATGATGTCTTGAATGAGATTTCTACTTCTAATGAGTATGTTTAGAAATGTATTCCAGTAGCTAAAATTATGGTTAAGAATTATAGATCTGAAGGTACCAAGGGTGTCAACAGAGATGTCAACTGGGATATCAGTTGGGAAGATTATTTTGTTATTTTTTTACTTTCAATATGTTTTTATTTACAATGCGAAGTAAGACAACAAGATGATATCACAAAAAGTACAGTCAGTAAACATCAAAATTCTAAAAGATGTGACTTCCAACATAAACATCAGCTAGGTCCTCTGACAGTGAAATTGGGAGTGCAGTTTCTCAAAGCTGTAAGTTGAATATAAACTATATGTAACAAAAATATTGATGGACTGCACATTACTTAGCAACCTAGAAGAGTATGGTGCTTCATCGACCAGGTTTTGAAGTATGCCCCACACTCTGCCAGGCCCACTTACACCTCACCCAGGGAGCCATTTATGCCCATATTGTCAGGGGCAATAATAGCGCAGGGAACAGAGCAGGGTGAAGGGGAAGGAGAAAAAAAAGGCGGTGGGGATTTCCCCTGCGCCCTTCTGCCGTGAGTATCAACCTCATGAAATTGCGCCTGATATTTTGTAAGTTATAAGATTGTCTTGTTGGACAGTAAATATGGAGAAGAAAAAGAAAAGACAGAAAGGAAGGAAAAGAGAAGAAAGAAGAAGAGGAAAAGAAAAAAAGAAGAGGGAAAGGGAGGGTCAACCAGTGGCAAATCACAAGGGAGAGACATATTTGATCCACGGGTCCCATATCATATCGAATTTCTTGGAATTATTACAGAGGGTCCAGGTGAGTCTATCATTAACCATGATCCAGTTAAGCTTAATTTTCACAGAGTCAAGAGGAACCATCGACTGCTTCCAATATCTAGCTATGGTTATCCTAGCAGCCAAAATTATATATACTATCAGTTTTGAGGATTTCTTAGGAACCCCATCAGGGAGTTTTTGAAAAAGCGCAATTTCCGGGGCTCTATGAATATTAACCCCAGTAACTGTGTATATGAGGTTAAATATACGAATCCAAAATCTAGTTATCGTTGGGCATTGCCACCAAATGTGGTACATCGTTCCCACCTGGCCACACCGTCTAAAGCACATGGGAGATGCAGATGGATGCATCTTAGCGATCCTGGTTGGTACTAAATACCATTGCAGTAGGGTTTTATAATTTGCCTCAATCAGTGTTGTATTAAAGGATACTTTAGATAAAGCATAAGCTATGTCTTGCCAGTCGGACAGGTCAAAAGTAGTGTTCAAGTCCCATTCCCAATGGGTCATATAGGGGAGTTTAGTATTTGGATCTGTAATAGCGGCATAAATAGTAGATATGCGTCCCCGTAATAGGTCCTTTGATTAGCAAGATAACTCAAAACTCGTAAGTGCAAACGGTCCATCCAGCAAACTGAGTTTAGAACGTATAAAGGAGATAATTTGATTACACCGAAACAGTTCACTAGAGGGCATCTGCATTGTCTCTGTGAAGTACTGCATCGAGTGAGGTCGGCTCCCTTCTAGATAGTCACCTATCCATAGGAGTCCTTTATTAAGCCACCATTGAAATACCTGTGGAGTCAAGCCAGGGGAGAATTCTGGATTACAGAACACCGGAACCAATGGGGTATGCGAGGATGATAACGGTTTACGGTGTCGCACCCTGTCCCAGACCTCTAGGGAGTGAGACAGGGTGGGGCACAAAATGGGAGGGCGAAGGCGACTCGGCAGCCACATCAAGGAGCCAATAGCAAAAGGGTGGCACAAGAGAGCTTCAATAGACACCCAAAGGGGCAGAGGCCCCTTAGCCGTAGTGTATGAAAGCTGTGATATTTGAGCCGCTTGATAATAAGCTTGCAAATTAGGGAGGCCAAGCCCACCGCACGATTTTGAGGTATGTAACGTTAATTTATTCATGCAAGGTTTATTACCCCAAATAAAGCGGAGAACATCCATTTGTAAGTAAGGCACAAAGTTAAAAACAGGAGCTGAGCGGGACTTTAAATGAAGTACGGGGTTAAAAAAGACAAATTGGTTAAGGAAAAATTTTATTATTCGTTTTTCTAACAAGACATAATAATAATTATAATGTTATTATGTCTTGTTAGAAAAACTAATAATAAAATTTTTCCTTAACCAATTTGTCTTTTTTAACCCCGTCTTTTTTAACCCCGTACTTCATTTAAAGTCCCGCTCAGCTCCTGTTTTTAACTTTGTGCCTTACAATGGATAGGGATGGAGGCTATGACCTCATTTAAAGTCCCAAATTTTCCCCTTTCCCCCTTCCCCACTATGTGATTATCCATTTGTAAGTGTTGTAGTTCTCTCCTCGGGACTGCAATGGGTAAGGTTCTAAAATAATAGAGTAGTCTGGGGAGAAACGTCATCTTGATGGAATTAATTTTGCCAAACCAAGATAAGGGATAATCCGCCCATCGCCAAAGATCCTCCCGTAATCGGCGAAAAAATGGGGGATAATTAGCCTTATATAAAGTGCCAATCGAAGATGTTAGCTGGATGCCTAAATATGGAATAGAGGTTGAGGTCCATTGGAAATTATAGGTGTGTCGCAACTGTTGTTCTACTAAGGGGGGCAAGGAGACGTTAAGGGCCATCGTTTTTTGGTGTTTAAAGTGAGTCCTGAAAGCTGGGAAAACTGATGAAATATGGACAACAGAGTAGGTAAAGTAAGGTTAGTAACATACATAAGAACGTCATCGGCAAACAGGGAACATTTATGTTCCTGTTGTCCACAACATATTCCATGGATTCGAGGATGGGATCGAATTGCGACAGCTAAAGGCTCAATTGCCAATGCAAAAAGCAATGGGGAAAGTGGACAACCCTGTCTTGTGCCACATCGAATGGGAAATGAGAGGGATCTATAACCCCGGATAGCGACCTGGGCCGACGGTTTGCTGTAGAGTTTTTGTAACAGTGAAATAAAATCAGGACCAAAACCAAAGCCCCCGAGAGTAGTAAATAAATATTCTCAATTTAGGCTATCAAAGGCCTTATGGAGGTCCAATGATAGCATTAACAGTTCCCCAGATCCAGGAGCATCCCATTGAGAGCGAACTGCAGAGATCAACGCTATAGAGCGGCAAATTTGGTCTAAGGTTTGGCGTTGGTTTATAAAGCCGGATTGGTCTTTGTGGATATATTGTGGTAAAAAAGCGCCTAATCGTAATGCTAATAATTTCATAAGGATTATGAGATCACAATTAATCAGTGATATAGGGCGGTAATTAAGGATATCTGTAGTATCTTTGTTTGGTTTAGGTATAACACTAATGTGGGCCCTATTTTCGTCTGGAGGTACTTCCCCACCGTCTCGCCAGGAATTAAAATAAAGAGCCATATGAGGGACCAGATATTCAGAATTTTTTTTATAATAACTATTGGGGAGGCCGTCAGGGCCAGGCGATTTATGCAGAGACAATAACTTAATAGTTTGGCTTATTTCTTCACAAGTGATAGGTTGGTCCATAATTTCCTTATGAGATTCCGTGCGAGACGGTAGCGATAAGGTGTTTAAGAAATTATTGATAGAAGCAGACACACTGTCCTGAGTTGGGGCATACAGTGTAGTATAGAAATCCTGGAATTCATTAACCACTTAACAACCGGCCCATAGCCGAATGACGGCTACAGGGCGGTTGTTTAACTCTGGGAGGACGTCATATGACGTCCTCCCAAAATTCCGCTCTCGCGCGCCCCCTGGGGCGCGCACTCGAGAGCATCCGTGACCGCCGGGTCCATAGGACCCGGCGCATCACGGATCACGGTAAACGGCCGCTCATCGTGGCCGTTTACCACGTGATCGCTCCGTCAAATGACGGAGTTATCACTTGTAAACAAACCGGCGTCATCTTATGACGCCGGTTCCTCCCTCCCCCTCTCTGTACCGATCGGTACAGCGGAGGGGGAAGAGATCGGTGTTAGCAGCGATGTGGGCTGCATCTGCAGTGCCCACATCGCTGCTCACCGAAAATTAACCCCTCAATTCCCTGCCATTACTCTGCATTACTCTGCATTACTCTAAAATACTGTGCAATACTCTAAAATACTATGCAATACTCTAAAATACTATGCAATACTCTGCATTACTGTGCAATACTCTGCATTACTGTGCAATACTCTGCAATACTCTGCATTACTCTGCATTACTGTGCAATACTCTGCAATACTCTGCATTACTCTGCATTACTGTGCAATACTCTGCATCACTCTGCATCACTTTGCATTACTCTGCATTACTCTGCATCACTCTACAACACCCGCCAATACCTTGCAACACTCTGCAATGCTCTGCAACACCTGCCAATACCCTGCAACACTCTGCAATGCTCTGCAACACCCCGCCAATACCCTGCAACACTCTGCAATGCTCTGCAAAACCCGCCAATACCCTGCAACACTCTGCAATGCTCTGCAACACCTGCCAATACCCTGCAACACTCTGCAATGCTCTGCAACACCCGCCAATACCCTGCAACACTCTGCAATGCTCTGCAACACCCGCCAATACCCTGCAACACTCTGCAATGCTCTGCAACACCTGCCAATATCCTGCAATGCTCTGCAACGCAATACTCTGCAACGCCATACTCTGAGATACCCAGCCATAGTCGGTGATACCCTGCAATACCCAGCCATAGACATCCCCAGCCCCCTCCCGCCACCCTCCAGTGCTTCTACCGACTCGCCAATACGATCAAAGCCAGAATCTTTTTTTTTTTTTTTGCAGGCTTCCCAGCTTAGAGGTGAGATGTGGGGTCTTATTGACCCCATATCTCACTGTAAAGAGGACCTGTCGTGCCATATTCCTATTACAAGGGATGTTTACATTCCTTGTAATAGGAATAAAAGTGATCAAAAAATTAATTTTTGGGGAAAAAAATGTCAAACTAAAATAAATAAAGTAAAATGAACAATAATTTTTTTTTTTTTTTTAAAGCGCCCCTGTCCCCATGTGCTCGCATGCAGAAGCAAACGCATACGTAAGTCCCGCCCACATATGAAAACGGAGTTCAAACCACACATGTGAGGTATCGCTGCGAACGTTAGAGTGAGAGCAATAATTCTAGCCCTAGACCTCCTCTGTAACTCAAAACATATAACCAGTAAAAAAAAATTTAATCGTCGCCTATGGGGATTTTTAAGTAGCGACGTTTGGCGCCATTCCACGAGCGTGTACAATTTTGAAGAGTGACATGTTAGGTATCTATTTACTCAGCATAACTTCATTTTTCACATTATGCAAAAATTGGGCTAACTTTACTGTGTTTTTTTTTTTTTAAGCACAAAACTGTTTTTTTTTTCCAAAAAAAAGCATTCGAAAAATTGCTGCGCAAATACCGTGCGAGATAAAAAGTTGCAATGACCACCATTGTATTCTCCAGGGTGTTTGCTAAAAAAACATATATAATGTTTTGGGATTCTATGTAATTTTTTAGCAAATAAATGATGATTTTTACATGTAGGAGAGAAATGTCAGAATTGTCCTGGGTGCTCCAGAACGCCTGATGGCGCTCTCTGCATGTTGGGCCTCTGTATGTGGCCAGGCTGTATAAAAGTCTCACACATGTGGTATCGCTGTACTCGGGAGTAATAGCAGAATGTGTTTTGGGGTGTAATTTGGGGTATGCATATGCTGTGTGTGAGAAATAAACTGATAATATGACAATTTTGTGAAAAAAAAAAAAAAGTAAAAAAAATCTTGATTTTGCAAAGAATTGTGGGAAAAAATGACAACTTCAAAAAACTCATCTCTTACTAAATACCTTGGAATGTCTTCTTTCCAAAAAGGGGTCATTTGGGGGGTATTTGTACTTTTCTGGCATGTTAGGGTCTCAAGAAATGAGATAGGCCGTCAGTACTTCAGGTGTGACCAATTTTCAGATATTGGCACCATAGCTTGTGGACTCTATAACTTTCACAAAGACCAAATAATATCCACCAATTTGTACTTATTTTTACCAAAGATATGTAGTAGTATAAATTTTGGCCAAAATTTATGAAGAAAAAATTACTAATCTGCTAAATTTTATAACAGAAACAAAGAAAAATTCTTTTTTTTACAGAATTTTCTGTATTTTTTCTTTTATAGCACAAAAAATAAAAAACCCAGCGGTGATTAAATACCACCAAAAGAAAGCTCCATTTGTGTGAAAAAAAGGACAAAAATTTCATATAGGTCCAGTGTTGCATGACTGAGTAATTGTCATTCAAAATGTGAGAGCACCGAAAGCTGAAAATTGGTCTGGTTATTAAGGGTGTTTAAGTGCCCAGTGGTCAAGTGGTTAAGGACATTTTGAGGGTTTTGAGAAAGATTACCCCCTGAAAGTCTAATTTTAGTGTCTGGGGAATATGGTAGTGGCGCAGGCAAAGGATCAGGGGATCCCTCAGGGCTATCGGGGTCCATATCATGGCCACTGGTCTGGCCAAGGAATATGTCAGACATATCTTTTTCCACGGCAGGTGAGGCATGAGAAGCAGGGCTTGGAGATGGTATAGAAGCCTGGGACAGGGATCTGGCAGGGCTGGATGCAGGACAGGGACGGTACATCGGCTCACCTGAGGGTGGAGAAGCTGTAAGGGAGCCCGTATCGAAAGATTGGCGGCCGGCTGAGCGTCCTCTGTCCCTCTGTGACTGTGGCTACTGTTCCTGCCTGAGCCCTGTGTGCTTGCCGTTCGCCATCTTGGATTTGTGGCCTGATCCACGAGGCGGGTGTAAACTACTGCCGTATGCCTTCCCCGTCGATCGAGTAGGCATGGGGGAGCGATCCGCTTCGTCAGTGCCCGCCGTCCCGTACTTGTATTGGGACGAGCGGGGCCGGTGGGCAGCGTAAGTGTGCTCAATGCGCCGGGAGTGTGCGGAGCGGTCTAAGCTTGCATCCGCTCCGGTCGCCCGCGCATGTGCTCTATTTTGTTATTTTTAAGGTACATTGGGATTATAGTTTTTGTTTCAAAAGTATTGGTAAAAATAAAACTAATTTGTAAAAATAAGAATAAAATGGGTAAACACAGAAAGGATTATCATTCTAAAATGGTTTAAATTGATTACTGAAAATTATTTAGGAAAACATAATTTTTTAAAAGAATTTGATACTTGTTTTCATTTTCTTTTATAGATTCTAAATTTAAAGAAAACAATTTTTTATTTTTTTTATTTCGTTTTCTTTTAATTCTTCCATGACAATGCAACAAGCACAACTAAATTTCTATTTGTTACTATATCTTGTTTTTTCAAAAGTTATTATTTTTTGATTATGTTATCAAGGACTATCATTTTTTGGTGAACTTGCATCAAAAGCGACATATTGATCGGTCAATCATTATGTGAGGGGGAGTTAGGATGTGATTCTCACATAAGAATTTTTTTTATGAATTATCTGAATAATGATGATAGTGATAAAATAATAGGAAAGACAAAAAGGTATAATTAGAGTATATGAAGAAAAGGTTTTCAATGTGTCTAAACAAAGTTTATGTTAAATTAAATAATTTTGGAATGTTTAAAAAAAAAAAAGAAATAGAAAAGTTGCTTGCTGGTCATGGATAGATGGATCAATAAATTGAAAAATAAATAGAATGATATATAGAATATATAAAATATGACAATCAAATAATGGGAAAGTTTTTATGTATTTTGTTTCAAATCTGTATTATGGTTAGAATGAAACGATTTTATAAATTGATTAAGGAAGAAATGAAAAAGGGTGAAAAATTATGACAAGTATTTTTAGTCGGAAAATTACTTTTGGTTTATCTGATCCAGTGGTTAGCTGTGGTACATCTGGAGCAACTGATTCAAAATGTGTATGAAAGGGCCATAAATGCTAGGTTGTGTGAATGTCATTTTGGTACAAGTTGTTCTCCATGTCCAGAGTTTATGACTAAAGATCAGTAAGTCAGTGATTTCACAGATAAGAATACACATAGAGAATGTGTCATATAATGGAATGAAATATTTAAATATTTTTCATAGAAATATCTCAAAATGTTTATGTACAATATCTGACACACTAAAATGTATTAATGTGTATTGTATTAATTTTTATTGTATTGTTTGTATTGGAAAAAAAGAGAATCAGAGACATTTATTATTTAAGATGAATGCACTTATTATTTGTTGACTGTAGTGCATTGAGGGGGAATTGTTAGAAGTTTTTGAGTTAATATTTTAAGTGATAAAAGTTTCTGAAAATATATGTAAGTTATATGTACGGTAATAAGGTTATGGTTTCTGAAGGTCACGGAACAACAGAGAGTATAGAGAGGAGTGGTTTTGCTGAGTAGGTATTTCTATTTTTGAGTTACTATGTCAGGACAATGGGTGGAGTTATGCTACTTATCTATAGACTGAACCATATTAGGTATATATGCAAATATGGGTGTTATTAGGATATGCTGACATAACATCATGAAACAGTATAAGAATGGAGTAGGTCTATGGAGAGTGAGGATCGGTGGGAAGAGAAAGAACTCTACACTTTCGAGAATGTAGATCAGATGTCCCTTTCCTCCTTCTGAGGGTATCACCATGCCATATGTTACCAGATGTCAATCTTGTCTTTGCTTATCTTTCTGAAAAATAAACCAACTATTGAACGAACAAACTTTTTTTTCAGGAGCTGGGTGCGTAATTGGATGGGACACATATATATGTATATTATGGTAATAAGTGGAATTATTTTATGGTATAGTGTGACCTATGTGTAGTGTAGGCTAGTAATATGGGCAAGAAAGGCCCTCATCGAAACTTGGTATTTCAGAGCTGGTTGATATGTTACTCTGAATGCGTGCTAGTGAATGGTGAATAAATGGACACCCCTTGCCTGTACTACCATCCTGAAGATACCGAAGATACAGAATGGTGACATGGAAACTGTCGCTAAAGAATGATGGTGGTGTGTCATTCAGTAACAAAGCGGCACGTGTTGGGAAGCACAACACGGTAAAGCAATCATGGACTGTTCCATAGGAGCTGTTTCTGCACATGTTGAAAAACACAACAGGGTAAGACCATTATCGACTGTTCCCTGGGAGCTGTTTCTGAAGCACATGTTGAAAACCACAACATGTTACACAGCTAAGGACTGTTCCATAGGTACTGGTTCGGAAACACATGTTGGGGAGCAACACCCGTTAAGACGTTAAGTTATGGACTGTTCAATAGGAGCCGTGTCTGAAGAAGGGCCTTTTAGGCACAAAGTGGCATATGTTGGATAGAATTCATATAATACTTCTGGTATTTCACTTCCTGATTGAGACGGCCACTTAGCCTCAGTTGAAATGAAACACATGAAAGCTTTGTAATCAGAAGAACAATGGCTTGGCTCAGGCCCACCTGATGTGATGTATGTGATTACTTCAAAGGGAATAAGAGCTAGCTAGACGGTTCAGGGCTAATAGAGACGCTGCCCATAGTGGACAATACAGCATGCTTCCTGAAGAATGGGCAGACAGGTGAAGGATTACCTCTTGCCGATATCTATTGGATGGAAGGCAAATGAGGGTGGCTACGAGTGAGCGTGCATGTTTGCATGGAAGGATCACACACACAGGCAATGCTCTCTCTCTCTGTTCGCTGCAAAGAGCCTGTCATGAGGCTGTGTTTCTGCTAACCTGATGATTCGGCCATCTTGAGGCCTACTCTGGGTGATGGCTCCGGCCTAAACCTCATGATGAAGGCCCTCTCCTGGTCTGAGCCTAGCCAATGCAGCAAAGCCTCATGGAGGGCCTTGTGATAAGTATCTTTCATATTCTTGTATTATATGGTCTGATTGTAAGCTTTGTGAGATTGTAATGTCTTTTTAATACTTTGTTAGGTTTCTTAATTTCTTGGGAAATAAATAAGATAGTGTTTTACTAGCAACTGTGTGTGTTTTCATAAGTAACTTTATATCAGTGTGCCTAGCAGGGTCTTATAAACTAGATAACTATGGGAAGAGACAAGTTAATAGTAGTTTGTGGAGTACTTAAAGAGGAAGTAAACCCTTCCAAACAACTTGGACCTACAGGTAAGCCTAGATTAAGGCTTACCTGTAGGTCCAAGCAATATCTCCTAAACCTATATGGTTTAGGAGATATTTGCCCGAAAATGGGCACCGCTGTCTACGGCGCATGCGCCGTAGACAGCGGCGCGCAGGCGCACTAAATGCGGCAAATCCATGAATGGATTTGCCTAATTTGTCGACTCCCGTGCGCATGCGCGGGAGTGACGTCATCGCGGCTTCGCTGAGTGGCAGCGGCGGAGCTGCGAGACGCGACTCCCGTGCGCATGCGCGGGAGTGACGTCATCGCGGCTTCGCCGCTGTGATTCGTCGGAGCTGCGAGACGCCACCAGCAACATGGATGCGGCGGACTACAGGGATCAGCGGCGACTTCGCTGGCTCCTGTGTCAGGTAAGTGACACATAATGAGCTACTATGCGATGCATAGTAGTCCATTATGCTTTACCTTTGCAGGGAAAAAAAGAGAAAGTAAACCCATCAGGGTTTACTTCCTCTTTAATGTCCTTCACACCTCCTCTACCTGATGGTGAATTGGAAGAAGGAGAGTATGGGCTGAAACCTGTGTGGCAGGAAGTTTATGTGGGAATCCTGACCGATCATTAACTTTTGTGGTCGAAAGGAGGTCTCCTATATAAAAGGGGGGTCACATGCTTCCAAAGGGGGGGCTTGGGGGCCCAAACGTGTGGAGACGAGAGGGCCTAGGGACCGTGAGAGCAAAGAAAGAAATTGAGGAGTACTTCAGGAGATTTAGGCCGGATGCCTGAAGTGCAGCGGAGCCAACATGTAATGTTGGGAAAGAGCTGGACATCCCCAAGCAGGGATGTGCTGGATGAGTGAGGAGGAAGCAGAAGTAAAGCAGAAGAGGAGAACTAAGAGATCGACTTTCTGTGAGTGAAACATGGACTGTTGATTGGGAGAGAACAGGAGTACAGAAGTGCTTGGAACTAGATAATGTGAGCCTGAGGAATGTTGGCGTGCGAGTCATGGAAATAGGCGGTGATGGCCTGTGGCTCTAGGTCCAACAACCAAAGGAAATATATCAGTTTGGCGGAGGGAATTATTCAGAGTAATGCCCTTTTGCTTAGCTTGGGAGTGCTGCACTAAAGGAAACAATAGAATCAGGAAAGGATCGCTCTAGGGGAGTCCAGTAACAAAGCTACGTCTATGGATTACACCATCATACAGTGTTGTCTGGCTCATATCTCCTAGTGAACAACCCCATACTTATTCCACGAATAAAGAGTAATAAAACTTAAACTTTGACTGTTGTTGGCATGTGAGTGTGATGGGAGAATGGAAGTGGAATGATTGGCAAGAAGATGATGAACAAACCAGCAGCCCCCATGGGGCTACCGCTACATGTGTAAGGTGCTTTAGTAGGCCTCAGTTTCAAAAGGAAACCGGTAGGTTTATAACCAAGATTTTAGTATTTTGTTTTATAATAAAAAGGCAAAATGATTGTACTGATTCCATTCATGGTATTGCATTACTTTAAGTAGGCCTCATTTTGCACAGAACCCACATTAGCCAGCATTTTTATAACATTTTTTCAGTACAAAACAAGAAAGGTCATGTACACAGCACACTGTAGGTTGAGGGGAGATATGCTAATGAATGTTATTCAGCATAGATAAAAAATCAAATCGCAAAAAACCCAATCTCCAACATTAAACAGATGATTATAAAGATACAGCAGTGTTTTCTGAATTATCTAACCAGCATAAGTGGAGGTCAACTTTGCTCATGGTCAAGTGAAGTGAACTGGTTGGATGGATGGACTCAAATGCATGAAGACCGTTCTACGCCAGAGAGCCAAGCTACCAAAATATTGAGAGAGGCGTCAGGGTGGATTTGATTTAATTCAAGTCAATTTACTGACTGTCATCGGTATGGATGTCACACCACTTTCTCAAACTCAATCTTTCTAAAACTGAGCTTGTAATATTTCCTCCTTCCCGATTCCCCCTCCCCGCCCCCCCAATGACTTTACCATTAAGAGAAACAGCACAACCACTAGTCCCTCCACACATGCCAGGGTGCTGGGTGTAATCATTGACTCTGATCTCTCCTTCAGCCTCCACATCCAGTCACTGGCTAAATGCTGCTGCCTTAACCTCCGCAACATCTCCAGAATTCAACCATTCCTCATTAATGACACCACAAAGCAACTTATTCACTCCTTGATTATTTCCTGCCTTGACTACTGCAACTCTTGCCTTAATGGCCCACCCTTACGCAGGCTATCCCCCCTTCAGTCTATTATGAATGCTGCTGCTGCTAGACTAATACACCTCACTAATCGATCCGTGACTGCTGCCCCTCTCTGCCAATCCCTTCACTGGCTTCCCCTACCCCACCGTATAAAATTCAGAATGATAACCACAACATACAAAGCCATTGGCAACATCGCCCCCAGCTCCATCACCAACCTCATCTGCAGATATCGCCCGAATTGTCCCCTCTGCTCCTCCCAGGACCTCCTGATCTTTAGCTCCCTTGTTACCCCCTCTCATGCTCGCCTTCAGGACTTCTCCAGAGCCTCTCCCATCCTCTGGAACTCCCTGCCTCATTATATCCAATCAGCCCCTAACCTGTCCACCTTTAGGAGATCCAGGGAAGCCTATCCCACACCCATCTAGCTGTCTCCGAGCCACCCCCATCAAATCATTCCCTGCATCTATAACCTTTTGTACCACCACCCCCTCCCTTTTAGAATGTAAGCTCTACAAGCAGAGCCTTCCTGTCCCTTCTGTATTGAACTGTACTGTAATTGTGCTGCCCCCCCCCCTCTACATTGTAAAGCGCTGCTTAATCTGTTGCCACTATTATAATAATAATAATAATAATAATAATAATGATTTAAATCACTAGTAAAAAGGCTTGATTTAAATCAACTTGGTTTAAATCATATTTTTCTTTATTGTACATCATGGGACACAGAGCCTTAAAGTGGTTGTACTTCCGGTTCAGGCTCCGTATGTGAGAGGAGGAGAACCCGGTGGCCGCGCAGAGTATTCGGCTTACAAAACCCCGGCGCTGTCCCCTAACAGGCGGAAAACCGCACAGCCAGCTTCCCCACGCCACCGCGGATGGAGCGGTACTTAACCCAGCCGCGATCGCACTCAGGCTCCAGATCGAGGGACACCTCTCCTTCAGGGATGTCCGTGCTGCCTAAGATGGCCGCCACAGCACGAGCCTCTTCTCCCACACAGAGCGCTCAGATGACACACATCCCTGGCTGTATCAGTGAGAGGTAGGCTCCACATAAGGGAAGTGACAATTCTACCGCAGGGAGACAGAAGTCACAAAGTTCTCATGATAAAATAGCTGAAGCAGTAGCCACTCTTTTACCCACCATCACAGCTGCTGTAGACAGAGCAATGGCTCAAAGAATACAGCAGCTGCGGAAAGAGCTGGGGGAACACTCACAGAGGCTGACTATAGCTGAACAGTACATATCATCAGTGGAAGATGACCAATACAATATGAACACCTGCACGATCGAATGGAGGATCTCGAGAATCGTTCAATCTAAGAATAATCGGCCTCCCTGAAACTCACAAGCATTACTTAACCTCTGCACCTCCATCCTCCCAGAGGCCCTTGGCATAAATCAGCGCTGCACAGTGGAAAGGGCACACCAGATCGGAACTCCTTCTAATGATCGTAAGCGCCCACATCTGGTCATCGCAAAATACCTTAACTATGCTGACCGTATGGATATTCTCCAAAGCTTCAGAAAATCGTGCTCCGTGGTAATCGAAGGCCACAAGCTGCTAATATTCGCTGAATACTCTGTGGAGGTATCCCACAAACACAAAGAATTCCAACCAATTTGCGCAGAGCTTTACAAGAGGAGTATCTGCTTCACGCTGGCATACCCCGCGATCCGATGCCTTCAAGCCCGGGCGGGGAACAACTCATCTTCCAGTCTCCGAAGAAGGCAAGCGCTTTTCTGTGAGCACTACTGACCAAACAAGCTTCTTCTGATTCCTACGCGGACAAGGTAAAACATGGGCCGAGAGATCAAAGGAGCCCCAGGAAAGACCCTCCTAAATGTCTGAAACCCACCTCTCTGCCAGACCAATCAGATTACCGCTGAGCACAACTGGTAGCATGCTTTACAGTAACAGTAGGGTGCGAGTACGGTTCTTTCAGGAACTGATACCCCCCAAGGAGCCTATTGCTTCTCAATTGGACTACAAAACCTGGCTACATGACAGTTCCACTCAAGTGGACAGTGGGTAGGCTGCGTTACCCTATCCCAAGTTTGAATGGTCAGCAACTACATTTTCCCTCCCTCAATATTGTTTAATATTGTTTATATTGTTTAACAGTTTATAACATGCCTTTAACCCCCGTTGTGGAAGCCCTATGCAATTTCCTCACAAAAGGACCCTCCTGCGGCATGTCACAGGAAGGACTGAACCCCACCTCTGGTGCATTCTCCAGGTAGGAGGGGCAGTGCCAGACCCTCTATATATGCTTAATCGTCTTGGGGGCTGGCAGTGCACCAGGTGGCGGAATCGCATATGGGAAAAAGTGAAGTCTCTGAAAATCTTATTTCCTAAAGTTAATCTCTATTATTTGTTACCTCTCTTCTCTTATCCCATCCCCCTTTCCTGAGAAAGGAAGGTTCCTCCAATCACCTCGATGGCAACCCTATCCTGGAGTACTTCTTGAAGGTAAAATACTTTTACACCATAGTGCATCTCATCTTTCCTACTTGAATAATGCAATCTATCCAAATAAAATCTTGGAATGTCAAGGGATTGCGCTCCCCTATGAAATGCATGACGGTTCTCAGGCACTTAAAAAGATTGAAAGTAGACATCACTTTGCTTGAGGAATCACACCTGGTGGAAAGCAACTTTTCCCACATGCGGAAGCTTTGGGTAGGGAAGGTATTAGGTTCTGCCTCTAAAGGCCATAAGGCAGGCACACTTATACTGCTGCACAAGAACATAACCTATGACTTAATCTCTATCTACAAAGACGAGGAGGGTATGCTTGTATCTATTCACCTTAAATTCCCAACCAGTGAAATGAGAATAACCAACATCTATGCCCCAAACTCACCAGACAAGGTCTATTTCACTGAGCTAACAGCTAAACTAGCGAACGAACCCAGCATCCCTCACCTCGACTTTAACTCAACCGTTAACGATGGGGAAGATAGGTCCAGACCAGTCCATCGCCAGAAACCAACCTCACTGACTCAATACACCCACCTCTACCACATGATCCATGCCCTCAGCTTAATAGACATATGGAGACTTTCTCATCCCCTGAATAAAGAATTCACCTTCTTCTCCCCAGTCCACAAATCTTTTGCCAGACTCAACTATTTTCTTTGCACACACTCTTTGATCTACAAGGTTAGAGATTTTTACATTCACGACATGGTCATCTCAGATCATTCTCCTATCAGTCACTCTCAACAATCTAAGGACCAGCCCAGAATGCAGACAATGGAGATTCCATCTGACCCAAAACGATGACTTCAGCTAGATGCTCATTGAGGCATGGTTGGAATATGCCCACAATAATAGCTCACATGTAGAGAACCCAAACTTGTTTTGGGAGGCAGGCCAAGCATTTCTACGGGGAAAGATAATATCCTTCACTTCAACTTACAGGAAAAAACACCCACAAAAAATATTTAGAAGCCAGCAATCAAATTAGGATGGCCCAGACATGGCTTAGTGCAAATTTCAGAAAACCGCAGATTATGGCTAAATGCCAGAAATCTTTTCAACACTTGGACAAACAACTTGGGACATATGAAAATGTCCTATGGCCAACTACAATATCACAAGTATGGGAATAAAGCAGGGAAGTTATTGGCTAGACTCACCAAGGGTACATACATCCCCACACATTTCTCGGCCCTGCGCAACTCAGATGGCACCCTCTCCACATCTCCCAAAGACATTAATACCACACTAGAAAAATACTATACCAACTTTTATGCCCAGGAACTGATAGACCCCCAAATTGAGTCCAACTGGCTTGACTCCACTCCCCTTCCTCAGATCAACCCAAGTCACTTATAAATGCTAAATGCCCCAATCACCGAAGAGGAGATCACAATGGTCATCAGCAGTCTAAGGAATGGCAAATACCCAGGCCCTGAGGGGTACACTTCTGAATTTTACAAATTATTAAAAGATAAAATTACCCCTTTTCTGCTAGCAGTCTATAACTCAATCTGGGACGGGAGACCCAACCTCCCAACTGGCTACCAAGCTAATATTAAACTAATTGCCAAAAAAGGAAAGGACCCCAAGGATCTAGGATCCTACTGCCCCATTTCTTTGCTAAACATAAATGCCAAAATCTAAGATTATAGCCTCCCTACTAGCAATTATTATGCCATCTCTTATACACCACGCACAATCGGATTTTACACAAGGACGGTCGGCATCTTCCAACCTTAGAAAAGTATTGGCCGCCCTAGAATTTGCAAAACAACGACCGACGGAAGACATATCCTGACCTTAGACACCAAAAAGGCCTTTGATAACGTAAGTTTTCAATGGTTATCCCTAGTGATGCAAAAATTCGGAATTACAGGCCCCTTCTATCAGTTCATTCACAGCCTTTATTCTGCCCCTATGGCCACAATAATAGCTGCAGGCAAACAATCCAACCCAATACGATTACACAAGGGTATGAGACAGGGTTGCCCCCTCTCCCCCCGCTCTTCAACTTGGCCATCAAACCTCTGTCACGACACCTTAGTACCATATCCACTATTCACGGAATCCCATTCGGACAAGAAGACATGTGAGTAACCCTATTTGCAGATGTTATTCTGATTTTCACTACCTTCCCACACTCCTATATCCTCACTATCCAAGCACTGTTTGAATCTTCGTAAATGCTCTGGCCTGAAAATAAATTTCGCCAAGAGCGAACTTTTCCCTCTCAGCGTAAAGCCATCAAAATCATGGCTGCCTCCCTCACCCTTTTGCATAAATGAGAAACATATCAGCTACCTGGGCATAAAAATTGGCAAGGAATCTTCCTCTCTCTTGTCTCTCAACTACCCCCCACTGATCTCAAAAATCAGCTGGAGACTTGGTCGAACCTACCATTGTCACTTTATGAGATGTGCGCTTTTCAAAATGGTTTGTTTTGCCTGACTCTTATACCTTCTCCAAACTTTACCACTACTGTTAAAACATGAGGATATATTGGCTCTAAACAAGGCAATTAAAACTTTCCTTTGGAAAGGGGACAAACTGAGAATAGCTTTGTCCAAACGTTATCTCCCGATGAGTGAAGGCGGAGCCAATCTCCCAAACATTAGAGTATATAACCTAGCCTGTCTACTGAGAGTTGGTGTGGATTGGATCCTTCAGTCATCTAAATACTCTAACTATGGACAAGTGGCGGATGGCACCGGATTGCGGCGGGAGGGGGGCCCCTCTCCCACCACCCATAAAACTGATCTCACCGTGAATCGGCCACAGAGACCACTTTTATCTTGTAGCCGACCACTGGCTGAACACAGGGATACCACGGTTATGGCAGCTAGCTGCTGCCATAACAACGATATTCGTCCCCAAAGTAGGGATGTATATCAGCGGGTGGCGGTCGGCAAGTGGTTAAAGATGCTGCTGGTGAAGAAACACTTTGTGATGATCCAGAAGCAGCAGAAAGTGTGTTTTTGGAATGAGAACTCTGGAGGGTGCCAGTCTTTAGGGCACCTTTCGCATGCAAGATGTGTTTTGTCATCCTTGTAGCATTATTCTTCTCGCAATATTTGCAAATTGCAGCTTTGCTCTGTGGAAATGTTTCCAAACTCTAGATATTGGTTTCACCATTTTACTGACAGGAGGAAAAAGAAAAAACATTTACTGACCAGACTATACGTAAACTTTATGGCAGGGAACATTATAATAGGAATCATTTAAAGGTTAAAAAAAATATTATTTTGTCACATACAGTGCCTGTTTACCTGTCAAGACCCGAGAGGACAGAAGACTATCCTCTACTGTATCCCAACAATCAACCAACTGTAGGATGTACAGGATGGAGCCCACAAGCAATCTAAACTCCAGTGCCCCCTAGTGTCAGAAATGCATATTTCTCTTGAGAGAGAATTTGTGTTACTTCAGTTATATTCCAGGATTTGTTTGTCTTTACATAAAAACTCAAATCTGTCATTAAAGACTTCATATTATATAATTTGAATACCATGTCATATTATTGATCATTGTAAAATAACAATTTCCAGAAGAAAAAGCATAAAACGTTTATATGAAAAATGTTTTTCTCCCATTTTTTTTTTTCTAGTGTTTTTTTTTTTTTTTTTTTACACAGGCCTCTACATATCTAATTCTGGCATAGAGTGCTACTGGAGATGGAGGTTGTCTTTTTCTCCAATTAAGTGCAATTGGACATGTGAGGGTGTGCCTCAGCAGTTTATTTGGTTTGGATAAATTAGGTGGAGATAATCCTAAAATAAATCATCTGGGGGTAAAGGGATGGTTAGATCAAGGAGGCATTGCAGTACATGGTGTACCTACTTTCTTTTTTTTTTCAAATATACAATTTTTATTAAACACAGACAAAGGGATGGAATCCCAGCGATACATAGGAAATAAACATAAGTGCGTGCTGTTAAAACAAGTTGCTTATCGCACATGGCATTAAACATCAGCCCAAATACAATAAAACCGTCATGTTACAGGCTAAGTGCAAAAAACTTGTTGGCATATAAAGGTCAACCGGATGATCTAAGTTTGAAGGTAGCTGGACTCCCTCCCCACATTTTCCATTATCTGGGGAAATTAGCAGCGAAGTGGATAGAAACAGAGTGGGGGGGGGGGGGGCGGGACACAAATGGAGTGAGAGGAAAGGGAAGGAAGAGGGGGGGGAGGAGGGGAGGGCAAAGAAAGGCCAAAAGCAGCCAAAAGCAGCCAGGGCGAGGGCGAGAATAATATCAGTCTATCAATCGGAGATGGAGACTGTGCATGCTTGGTTAAGGATTCAGCAGTTCAGTCCCTTCATCTGAATCGATGAAGATTTTCCATTGCGTCCAGGTTTCCAAATACTTCTCATGTTTGTGTTGTGCTGAAAGGACCAGATCCTCCAGCTTACCGGCCTCCTCCACCTTCCTCAGCCAGTCTACTACAGAGGAGAGGCAAGTTTGTTTCCAACGTAGGGGTATGCAGGCCTTTGCAGCATTGAGCAAGTGGCAGGTCAGCGATCTTTTATATTTTTTGAGCAGGACTTTGGTCAAATGAAGGAGGAAGAAAGCCGCATCCTCTGGTATTTCGTATTCCGTGAACTTCTGAGTGATGCGCCTAACTTCCCTCCATAAACCCTGCAGGCTGGGACAGGACCAGAACACATGAAGCAAAGTGCCCTCCTCCCTCCCACACCGCCAACAGCGGTCTGAGGTGTCGGGGAAACACTTGGTCAGTCTAGAGGGTGTGAGGTACCAGCGCGTCATGATTTTGTAGTTTGTTTCCTGTATTTTGGTACATGTGGATGTTTGGAGGGCGCAGCTGATAATCTTTTGTTTTTGTGTCTCTGAGAACGTGCGGTTGAGGTCCCTCTCCCACTTAGCAAGATAAGCCAACTTAGCATGGAATACATGTTGGATAGGGTTTTTGATATCGAGTCATTATTAAAACACAACGCCTCATATTCCGTTGGTGGTCTGGTGAAGTCTCTAGGATTAGGTAGCGAGTGAAGAAAGTGATGTAATCGTATCGCCTTCCAGAAAGGAAGTTGGAGTCTCCCTGCCACAGCAGTCAGTTTTGCTATGGAGGTCCAACGCCCGTCTATCACGAAGGCAGCGGCATAGTCTAGACCGGTCTCCCTCAGAGTACTGTACTCATGAGGCTCCATACCCAGCGGGAACTCCAGGTTTCCCAACACCGGGTATAGTGGGGAATGTGCTGAGGTAAGGGAAAGCTGAAGGGCGCACTGACTGCTGTGTCGCAGAGTGGTGCCTATAAGGGGATGATTCCTCAATTCCTCAGAAATGGAATCATAACACCAGAGCGTGTTTTGTAACGTGATTTTCGTTTGGGCCTGCTCAATACCCACCCAGAGCTTAAAGCCTCCAGTCCAGAATGCGGCCCAAGTGGGAGGCTAGGTAATATCACCTGACGTCCGGTAGCGCCAAACCCCCCTGTCTTTTCGGAAAGGAGATATAGGACCTGCCGATATGGGGCTTTTTATTCGCCCAGACAAAGCGGGTGAACATCGTGTGAACTTGCTTGAAAAAGGAGAGGGGTATATGAATAGGGAGAGCCTGAAGGAGATACAAAAATTTAGGTAGAATGCACATCTTTAGTAAGTTGCACCTGCCAAACCAGAAGTGTAAACCACTGTTCCATCTCTCCAACAGGACTTGAGTCTTCGTCAGGACAGATGGAAAGTTTAAAGCAAAAGTACGCTTAACATCTGGTGGGATGAGAGTTCCTAAATATTTCAATGCTTCACTCGTCCATTTAAAGCGGAAGTGCGTTTGCATGGCGAGCGCAGCTTGAGGGGGTACGGCAATTCCCATGGCAAACGACTTGGAAAAATTAATCTTTAAATTTGATAGACCACCGTACACACCAAATTCCTTAAGAAGGTTGGGGAGGGAGATCATGGGGTTGGACAAGGTGAACAGCAGGTCATCTGCGTACGCCGCAATCTTACAGTGTATGTCCCCAACTACAAGGCCTTGGATGTCCACACTCAGTCGTACCATACACAGAAAAGGCTCCAGCGAAAAGGGCAAAGAGGAGCGGTGATAGGGGACACCCCTGTCTCGTGCCATTATCAATAGCGAAGGGTGATGAGAGAATACCATTCGCCTTCACTTGTGCAGTGGGGTTTGAGTAAATTTGTTGTATCCAATTGAACATTCTATCTCCGAGACCTATATGTCTGATCACGGTGAGCATAAACTCCCAATGAACCCTATCAAACGCCTTTTCAGCGTCCATGCTCAGGAATACACAAGGAGAGTTCCCTTTATTGGCCACGTGGAGGAGGTTGAGGACTCTTATCGTGTTATCTCGGGCTTCCCTGTTGGGTATCAAACCCACTTGGTCCTGATGCACTAAAGACTGAGGGTGGTGCGCCTGGCGTGATGCCAGAATTTTGGAAAATAACTTCAGGTCCACATTCAGTAGGGAGATGGGTCTATAACTACCGCATTGTGTCAGGTCTTTCAGCATTTCCCTAGGGAAGGTCATCCCCGACCCAATTACATTAAAGAAGGAGATCATGTGTGGGCCCAGGATGTGGAGGAAGGTCTTATAGTACGATATCGGGTACCCGTCCGTACCCGGAGCTTTGCCAGGCTTCATATGTCCGACTGCAATGCGGAGCTCCTCCATGGTAATAGGCGCTTCCAGTTCTTCCCTTATGTCTGCCGACAGGGAGGGCATTTAGGATGTCGTGATGTAGTCAACTATATTGGCGTGGGAGGGCTGGTTGCACGTCAAATTATATCATTTAGAGTAAAATTGCCCAAACTCGCCAGAAATCTGCTCAGGAAGGGTGACTCTTTGGCCGTCCGGGTTAGTAATGTAGGGGATGTAGGAGGCTTGTTTCTGTTCCCTTAACGCTCTCGCTAGGGTTTTACCGCATTTGTCACCAGACACATAGGTATTCTGTCGGCAGCGCTGAAGTGCCGCTTTAGCTCTGTAGTACAGCAGGTCAGTTATCTGCCTACGGACCGACCCTAGCTCAGTTTCAAGTGACCGAGAGGGGGCATGTTTATGGCGTGCTTCCAATGAGGACATGGTGGCCAGCAACCTGGTCAACTATTCCGATCGCTCCCTCTTTATCCGTGAACCATGGCTGATTAGTATCCCCCTGATGACCGCCTTGTGTGCTTCCCATAAAACGCCCAGGTCGCAGTCCGGGGTGGCGTTTTCCTGAAAATACAAGGACATTGCCCTTGAAACTTCAGCCACAAGCTCAGGGACTTGGATAAGGCCCTCGTTCAGCCGCCAAAATTTAGAGCCCGCCCTATGGTTCCCTGTCAGCATATATTCTAAGGTAATGGGGGCATGGTCCGACCATGTAATATTTCCAATGGAGGCGGTTTTTACAGAGTGTAGTTGACCATGATGTATCAGGAAGTAATCAATCCTTGAGTATATTTTGTAGGTGTGCGAGTAAAACGTGTAGTCACGTTCACCAGAGTGCGTTAAGCGCCATACATCCACCAATTGGGCCTTGTGTAGGGAATTCGTTATGCCTTTTCTATGCAATGGGGGAATTGAAGAGAGTCCCGAGGATGTGTCTGAAGCGGGAATCAGCGGGGCATTAAAGTGCCCCCCAAGGATCAGCTGTCCCGTAGTGAAATCTCCAAGTTTATCTAGGGCCCTCGCTATAAAGGCACTCTGGTGTTCATTTGGTGCGTAAATGGAGGCCAGTGTAAAAGGGGTAGTTCCCACCAGACCCTTGATGAACATAAAACGACCCTCCGGGTCTCCTAATACTGCTTGGCATTGCCAGGGGAGATTATTTGATATGAGGATGGAGACCCCTCTAGACTTGGCCGAGGGATTAGTGGAGTGGTAAGCAGTCGGAAAGAATCTGTTTTTAAGGATCGGGTACTTCGCCTGTTTAAAATGTGTTTCCTGGATAAAAGCAATTTCCGCGTGTGATTTGCAAAGGTCATCTAGCAATACGTCTCTTCTCTGGGATATTCAGACCCTTAGCATTTATTGATACAATTTTTATGGTGTCCATCGCCCTGGCTACTTGAGAGCAATAAAAAGAGAAAAATGGGGGGGGAAGAGGGGGAGGGAGAAAGGGTCAGGGGAAAGAGGGGAAGGGAACAAGGAATGAGGTAAAGAAGAGGAAAAGAGAAAGTGACAGCGTAGCAGAGAATATAGATAAGAAAGGAGAAGCGACACAGAGTAGTGCCGCTAAAAAGGATATTTCTAAAATAGCCTAAACGGCTGAAGTGCTCCCTAGGGGGTTTCCCCAGGTATGAAGCACAGTCCTATCCTATCCTAGCGGGACAGAACCAGGAGATGTACCCGTGTCCATCCCAACTCACCCCCGGCACAGCATGATGGGTAATGGCAAAGGAATTGGTGAAAGGATTAATCTACGGTAAGTAACGGTAACAAGAATGAGATTGAAACTGGCGTAGGGCACCTCCCCCCGCAGAACAGCTTAACGCCCCGGACGGAAGCAACCTTGTAAACAGGGTTGAACAGTGAATATAAGACATGCATCTACTATAACCTGGGCAGGTATTATAAAAAATAATATACAAAAAATCGACCCACAGCAAGCTTGGCTAAGGTCAGCATAGGAATTCCCAGCCCCTCCCCCGCCCAACACTGGGGAGTGCCAGCTCCCATTCCCCCCAACCAGTGTACGCCACGGTCCCCACATGAAGGCTGGAGGGGGGTGCAGTAACCATTCTCCAGCTACAAAATGATAGTGGTCCGGCCCCCCGGGGATCTTCTGCGTAGCCCCCCACTCCATAACATTCTGTAGCATCCCCATTCATCCCCCACCCCCCCACCCACAACCAAACAACAAAGGAAAAAATTTTGGTTCAGCCCAATAGTCATATCTGGGGGCAACAGCTGGAAAATAAGCAGGCCAGGTATCCAAGTAGTGCTCGCAAGATGACCCCAGGCGTCCGAAGAGGCCATGGGGATAGTGTCCGCCCTCCGTAGAGGGTCGCTGCTCGCTGGCACTGAAGAGCCTCCAGGGCCACTCCCGATCCTCTGATGCGAGTGGCTGAAATAAGAGCAACTAAACAGGGCCCGTCATTGTGTGAAACAACAGACAAAAAAAAGGGGGGGATGGACTCTCGTGCAGGGGCCAGACCCGGGAAGATGCCATGTTCCCCAAAAAATTTGTCTTGCAAGAAACTCAGTGGTGAGGGGTAATGGCAGGCAGTGGGGGGGGGGGGGGCAGGGCGGCCAGGAGGTGAATCACCGATAACAGTGGCTCAAAGCCTACTCACGTAGGGCGTCCCGGGATCTCGAGCGGCGGCTTCCCCTGCCGTGGAGCTGGCGAGGTGGTAGGGGACCACGGTTGGCTGTCGGTCCCGATCTGCTCAGTTGTCGTGGGAGTAGCTGCAGCCAATCAGGAACTGGAACCGGATCCGTGCCCAAAAAGAGAAACAGGGCTGGCAGGTCTGCGGGCGTCTGCAGAATGAATGAGCCAGTGTCTTTGCGGAAGATCACCGATAGTGGGTAACCCCATCGATACGTTGCTCCATGCCGCTTGGCCAGCTCCAGGATAGGTCGGAGGATAGCTCTGCGTCTAAGGGTGGCCCTGGATAGGTCTTGTAAAATCTTGATTGGAGAACTATGTATCTCCGTGTCTCCGCGCTCCCATGCTCTCCGCAGGATATCCTCTTTCTGTGTGAACCGGTGCAATCTGCATATGATATCCCGCGGTCTGCTTGGGTCCACGGATTTAGGGCCAAGGGCTCTATGGGCTCTGTCCAGAATGACATCTGCTGTGGAGTCCCCCAGTATGGCCCGGAATATACTCGTGACCGTGTCGCTCACCTGCTCCACCTCGGCTGTCTCAGCGACTCCCCGAAGCCGCAAGTTTTTGCGGTGGCTCCGGTCTTCAATGTCCTCGAGGTGGAGCTGTAGCGACACCACTGTGTCCCGGTGATGGCCACGGTCTCGTTCGAGCGTTGCCACTCGTGCCTCCAGGGTGTTCAGTGAGGACTCCCGGTGGTAACCCGCTCCACCAGAGTGGAAACCTCGCTCCTGACCTCCTGGATGTCCCTCCTGTGCGTTTCCTCGAGCCGGAGGATCAGGGCCTCAATTGCGGACTGAGTGGGAAGGGCCTGCAGCATCTCCCGAATATCCTGGTCCAGCGGAGAAGCCTCCGAGTGCTGTGAGCCTGCCATCTCCACCTCCCGAGGCAATGGTAGGTCCGTGGTGACCGCCCCACGGGCTCCCAGTCTGCAGGCTCTGCTACTATGTCCCGCTGGGCCACGCAGGGTACGAAGCCTCGCGGTGCCGCGGCCTTGGTGCCGGGGGAGATCTCCTGTAGCCGCCGAAAGTAATGCTGGATTGCGCCCAGATTTTTGCTGGAAGGGGTGCTCCGGGTAAACGCTCTCATCCTGTACCGCTTTTGTGAGCTCATGCCGGTATGGGGAGCTAATGTTAGCCGGGTGGTGATGGCTCAGGCCGGGAGCTCTTGAAAAAGTACAACCTCACTCGGCCATGTCCAGGCCCCGCCCCCGTGTACCTACTTTCAGTGTGGGGGAATCACCAGTATATGTGAAAATCAATACATTGGTCTCTCCAACACCTCCTTAGGATAAATGGTGTGGAGAAGCTTAGGAGTCAAGTAACAAAAATAAAGAATTTTATATTAATTTTCCTTTATAGAAGGTGCAGATTGAGCTTTTTGCTGTTTGCAACCAGACATTCTGCTAGGCTTCAGGAGACAGCTCCTCCCCAGGGGCCTTCTCCCACTTAAGTATGTAGCCATGCTGCCCCAGAGACTGTGTAGAGTTATGCGTTCAGTATTTTGTAGATATCCAATATTCGGCCTTTCTGGGTGGCGTCTGCCAGTACTGTTGTTTTAGATGGTTTCAGTTTTGAGAATTAGAGGAAGGGAGCATTAGAGGGTGCATATGCCATAATGCTTAATGGCATCCAATCGTTCTGTACAAAGGATGTAAAACACTGGATGTACTGCTCCAGTGTCTGGTTTGTTCTCTGTCCGTTAGTTTGGAGATAGTATGCAGAAGACAAGGATAGCTCAATCTTCAGGACCTCACATAATTCTCTCCAAACACGTGAGGTGAACTGCACTCCCCGGTCAGATACAGTGTATACTGGGACCCCATACAATCTCACAATCTCTTTACTAAAGACTCTGGCCGTCTCCATGGCAGATGGAGTTTTCTTCAATGGTAGGAAGTGGGCCATCTTTGATAGCATATCTACTACCACAAAGATTGTCGTGCATTCCTTTATAGAAGGTGCAGATTGAACTTTTTGCTGTCTGCAACCAGACAAGCTGCCAGGCTTCAGGAGACAGCTCTTCCCCAGGGGCCTTCTCCCGCTTAAGCATGTAGCCATGTTGCCCCAGAGACTGTGTAGGGTATGCGTTCCGTATTTTGTAGATATTCAATATTTGGCCTTTCTGGGTGGGACCTGCCAATACTGTTTTTTAGATGGTTTGTTTTGAGAATGGGAGGAAGGGAGCAATAGAGGCTGCATAATGCCTTAATGCTGGATTCACACCTATGCATTTTTAGTGCTTTTTGCATTTTGCAGATTTGCACTACAGAACGTGTTCCATAGGAAACAATGTTAAATGGACTGTAGTGCAAAAAGCACTAAAATGGCATACTGTAGGTGTGAATCCAGCCTAAATGCCATATTTGTAGGTATCTATAAAATGCATGGGGTGGTAGGTTGACTCTATCTTTAAGCATTTCAAAAGGTAAGCGTTTCAGAGTACTGACATTCACCAGGTGGCCAACGTGAATACATTTCTCCAGCATCCAAGGTTGAGACATTGGAGAGACAGACTATCTGGCACTTTGGGGTTAAAAAGGAAAGAGATCATTAGAGATGCCACTGACACGAGCATATTTATTCTTCAAGGCTTTCCATAAACTCTGGAGAAAAGCCATAGTGCATTGGAGGCTTCAGCCTTCTACAGCTACATCCCCATTCCACAGTAAGTTATTAGGATGTATTGGTGCTAGCCAGAGCTTTTTGATTTCTGTCCAACAATTGTATGCGTATAGGGTAGACCAAGAGACTATGGCTCGAAACTGAGCAGCATAAATATACGTCAGTAAATTTGGGAACGCTGCGCCACCTTCATTGCAGGAGGCAAAGAGAACTGATTTTGGGAACCTATGCCTTTTGTATGCCCAAACAAAATTCAGCAGGTCCGACTGCAATTTTTTGAGATGGGAGATAGTTGTTGGTGTTAGAAACGTTTCAAAAAGATAAAGAAACTTGGTGAATATTAATTTTAACAGAAGTGATGTGTCCAAAAAGAGATGAGTGACTTCTTCCACTTAGAAACATTGCCCGAACGGTTTTGAAGAGGGGGATTCTCTTTATAAAGCATGTCTAAACCTGATTATTACTGTCACGTACCTTCAGGTAGAGCCTGACGAGCAGAGGAAGACCTCTTGTACAGCCCCGGTTCAGGGATGACTGAGTTTGCAACAGTGGCCATGAGAGCACAGTGAGGTAGGAGTGCCTGCATGTTCTCTGTAGCAGGGGAACACATTTAGCAGCCGGTAGTGGAGCTACGGTTGGTGGCTGTGGATGCAGGCACTCGTGGATGCAGGGGTACTGTAGATGCAGGCAGCTTGCAGGTGCCGGGTACTGTGAATGCAGGTATGTGGAGGCTGTAGCAAGGGGAGGAGACTGCTGAAGTCAGACAAGCCAGGTTATACACAGGAGATCAGGTACATCAGAGCCATCAATGGGAATGGTCAAGTTCATGCAGAGGTTTGGCAACAGAGAATCCAGCAGTAAGAGAATCGGGGTCAAGCAAGCCGAGGTGAGGAGTGGAGAGAATCAGGAGTCAGGAAGCCGGGTAACAATCAGATCAAGGGCAGGTACTGGAACAGGATACAGGGGGAAAGCTGCAGATCAGACAGAAAAGGTCCTAGGGCATATGCCATCCCTATATACTGCAATACGCGCTAATGCTAATGGGGCGTGCGCGCATAGGCGTTTGCCCGGAAAAGCGGATATGCCTGCCAGGAGGGATATCCTTGGAACTGTGCCCATGCATGCGCAACGGCCTCTGCACATCTGCTGCACTATGGCCAGCATGTCCCTAACAATTACCACCCAGATATTTTATCCAAGCAGACCTCCAGGTATACGATAAAACATTTGAAAGGTGTTGACTCTTCTAAAAAGAAGTATTCAGTAGAAGAGCTTTGGATTTATTTTATAACCTAATAAGAGACAGTAGGTCTCCAGGGCTTTGTGTAATTTGGGGAGAGTGACCCAGCTTTGTGTTAGCGTAAAGAGAATTACATCTGCAAAGATCAAACTTTTTAATTCCCTGCCTCACAGGTATACCATGAATATTGAAATCATTACAGATGTGGGCTGCCAGGGGCTCTATGCAAAGAGCAAATAAAAGGAAAGACAGAGAGTACCTTTATCTGGTGCTGTCAGGGAGATCCTGCCAGTGACAGACAGTCTGGGCCTTCCGCCACGTGTGCGCGCGAGTGCATCTGTTGGCGCCAGATGGGCTATTTAGTTCTGTCTGTCACATTGAGATCTTGCTGTCTGATCTACAGCGTGCGAGTATCCTGACCCTGAGAACCTGTCTCCTGTGATCTCTTACCCGGCTTGTCTACCTACCATCCCTGCTATCTGCCTGCACCTGATCTCGGCCTGCCTGACTACCCTTCTGCTTGACCCACTGGTACCTCTACTGTCCGCCTGATAACTGACCCGGCTTGTCCGACTACCCTCCTGCTTGTTCCTTTGGTACCTCTGCTGACCGCCTGATCACCGACCCGACTTGTCTGACTACCCTGCTCTCAGCAACCTGGTTCCTGGTGCCTGTCTGCTGTCCAGCTTCCAGTTGTTGGTCCAGCTCCTGCCTGCAGTCCAGCTTCAGCCTGACTTTCTGCTCCAGAGTCCTGGTTCCTGCTGCCTACCTGCTGCTCTGTTCCAGCATGCTGCACCCACACAGTGCTTCCTGGGTTCCTGATCCATCTGCTGCTGTTGATCCTGCGAGGCACTCATGCCACTCCTGGAGCCACAAGAGAGGTCTCTCCCTGCAGGTCGGGCTCTTCCACTAGGTACGTGACAGGTGCCATTCGATATGTTAAACGAAGATGAAGTTGAGTAGAGTTTTAACTTGTACTGTAGGGGCTAGTATATAAGTGTTTAATCACCCGAAGAAAGGGCCCTTTGAAGCCTACATATGCAAGAGTCTCAAACAGGAAGGGCCAGCTTAGTCGGTCAAAAACCTTTTCTGCATTTAAAATGAATTGGCGAGCCCTGTTCCTTTCCCTATTGGCCACATCAACCAAGTCAATTACCTTACTAGTATTGTAACCTGTCTGTCTAAAAGGAACAAACACTACTTGATCTTTATGTATCAAAGAAGGAAGCACTATGTTCAAAATAATTTAGTGAATATCTTCAGATCCAAATTAAGTAAAGCAATAGGCCTATTGTTGGAGAGAGTGATCCTCGTTGAGGTTAGGAATAAGAGTGATATATGAACGTTGCATTTCAGGAGTTATTGAATCTTTATGGAGAAAACCCTTGAAATGTTGTACCATATTTGGGAGGAGTAGTGGAAGGAAGGTTTTATAGTATTCGTAAGGAAGGCCATCTGGCCTGGGGGCCTGATGTTTGAAAATAGATTTTAGTGTAATTTAAAGTTCCTCCTCCGTAATAGGTGTGTTAAGTAATTGGAGCGCAGAAGCTGAATGTTTGGGAATACAACTCTGAGATCATGCTGTATACAGTCCTAAAAATCCTGAGTAGGAGGATCGTGCAGGATAGAGACATCTAGGGCTGCAACTAACGATTATTTTCATAATCGATTAGTTGGCCGATTATTGTTTCGATTAATCGGTTAGTAACCTTTAAAAAAAAAAGTGTGGTGTATAATTTATTAATATGTAATGTTAGAAAAAAAAAAGCAATTTATTCTTAAATATCTCTATGCAGTGGTAAATATAAATAACCAACTATATAGTCCCTTAGTGATATATAAATAGCGAAGTTAGAGTAGGGGACATATAGCATAGGGGAAATTAATGTGGGAGGAAGGGGTGGGGGGAATATAGGGAAGGGAGGATAGCAGGAATATAGGTGAAATTATGTTTACTTGATTGGTTAATGAAACTGATATATTTAGGATTTTAGGGTTTTCGTTCATAAATTACATTCATTTTAAAAACAGAATGTTATAAACAAGTGAAACTTTCAAAACAACATTCTTTCATTCAGTGAATGTATAAAGATTTTTTTTTATTACATCAGAGGGCACAGAGCAATAGTAATTACTATGTGGGTTATATTGGACCGACAGGTGCTGGACACTGGCATACCCCTAAGGCGTGTACTTTCCCCATATAACCCCTCCCATTACTGGGAGTCCTCAGTTTTTTTGCCAATGTCTAAGGTCTTGGGCACAAGTAAAGATGTGCTGTGCTCCATGGGCAGCCATGCTGACCGGATCCATTCTGATGTCTTGTAATGGGCTAAATGAATGGTACCTGGGCCTCGTAATCCGAAGAAACAAGGTTTTGCTTGTGAATGCTTCTCTCTGAGAGCTGGGCTCTGGGATCCAGTACTTTTTGGTAGTAAGGCCATACAGTTTTACTGGCAGGGTCCTGTAGCAGGTCCAGGATTGCGGGATAATCTGAGAGTTCCCCAGTTCCTGAAGTTTTCCTTTAAGGTCTCGGAGCCTACCGTGAAGGGTGAAGATTGTTTTTTTTTTATCTCTGATAAAACCCTGCTGCGAGGATAAGATAAGGGAGATTTTCTCAGGAATTTCTCCTTCTGTGTATTGTGCTGCAATTGGTGTATCTAAGTCCATTAACGTCTGCTCCACTATTTTGGTGGAGCACATTTTGAGTCACGCTAATTCATTGAAAAATTTGGACTTCTAAGGGTTAAGGAACAGTTTGTGAGATACCTGAAATTCTGCCTGATCAGCATGCCCAACAATGGGCTGGTGTATCTGACGCACTGTGTCTCATAGATGCTATAAACGACTCTATTGTTTAAGCCTTATGGCTTATACTTGGACTAGTGCATTCTCGCAGAGTTCCATGGCTGAAATACTGATCAGCCGAAGCACCATGTGAAAACTCTTAGCCAGTTTGTGTCCCTTCCTGGTGTATGGCTATTCAGAGTGGATAGGTACATCCAAAAGGGTAAATCTCTCTTTACTAGTAAAAGAAGGTTCAAACATTTCTCCTTTAATTGTGCTGCCTCTCCTATGCCTGGGGCATCTGCCTTTAGGCAGTCTCGACGGTCTCAATCGTCAGGTTCAGGGGAAAGTCTCCAAGGGCAGCACCAGGATCTTGGGGGGCAGAAAGCCCATGAAGCAGAATGCTAAAGCCTTCTCATGAAGGAGCACCGCCACTCGTTTGGGTGAGTGGAAAGGTCCTGCGATTCTGCCTTTAGGCAGGCTCGACGGTCTCAATCGTCAGGTTCAGGGGAAAGTCCCCAAGCGCAGCACCAGGATCTTGGGGGCAGAAAGCCCATAAAGCAGAATGCTAAAGCCTTCTCATGAAGGAGCACCCCCACTCGTTTGGGTGAGTGGAAAGGTCCTGCGATTCTCAAAGTCTGTCAGGAACAATGTCAAGAGCAGAGGGATTTCTGCAATGTTTTCTCTCAGCTATGTCTAGAGTTCCCAGAGCCCGGATGGCTCAGTCGGCTTTGATCTAAGGGTCCGGGGTTCGGGTCCCTGTTTCTGTGCTGCCTGTGGGGTCCTTGGGCTGCCAATGTGGCAGTCTTTATGCAAGAGTTTCCGTCTCTTCAGAGAATGTTCCTAAGGATCAAGGAAAAAAGTTTCTCTCTCTGGCCTCTGGATCAACTGTTTTCCCAGTCGGTGATATCAGAGATTGCCTTAGTAGGCGAAAACCTTTTAAGGTTCCAGAACCAAACAGAGCGGTAAGACCCATTCTAGATCTCGGAAATCTGAATTGGCACTTAAACTTCCGATCCTTTCATAATTCGATCGGGTGTGTCCATCCTGCAAAGAGGGGAGTTGCATATCTCCATGTGCCAAAGTTTCCCGCTTATCAGAAATTTCTGCGGTTTGAAATATAAAATTATTTTTTTCAGTTGTGGCCCTGCCATTCAGCTTAGCCACAGCACCACGAGTGTTCTGAAAGATTCTGGCACCTCCTTTAGCCTGGTTAAGGGCTCAAGGCAGAGAGATCCTAGCCTATAAGAAGATCTACTTTTAATAGATCATTCAGTCTCAGGTCTAAGACCAGAGTGTGATCTCAGCCATAAATATCTGAAATCTCTAGGTTGGATTCTCCACCTAGGAAGATTCTCCTTAAAACCATCAAGGAGATTAAGGTACTTGGGGGGCTGGTTATAGATACCATACAGAAGAAGGTATTCTTACCCCAGACAAGAATCAGTTCCATTGTAGGATTAATTACATTTATCAGAACAAAGGGAAATTCCTTCATTCGACTCTGCAGGAGATTTTTTAGGGGAAATGGTGGCCTCCTTTAAGGCCGTCCCTTATGTGCAGATTCAGGCCTTGTTTGTTTCCAATACGCTTGGCTCCCCACATAGGTCAGAGACTAAATTGGTGGTTGTTGTCCAGCAAAAGGCAAAATCTTTATCCTGGAAGGTGTTAACAACAGATGCCAGTCTTCTAGGCTGGGGAACAGCCCTGGAAGAAGATTCTGTCCAGGGAAGATGGTCCAGGTTAGAGGACTTTGCCTATCAACTTTTTTTGGAAGTTTCAGGCAGTACATCTGGCCCGAGAATCTTGGTGGTCAGAATATGGGACTGTCCTGTCAGGATTCAGTCTGACAAGGCCACGGCGGTGGCTTACATCGATCACCAGCGGGGGCATGAGAAGTTGTGCAGCCCAAAAAGAGGTGAATAATGTTCTAGCTTTGGCAGAACACAACATTCCTTGCCTATCGGCAATTTTAATTTTTCAGGCGTACTACTTGAGACACCAACAATTATTTCCGGGAGAATGATCTCGTCACCCCAAAGTCTTCCTAGATATAGATATCTAGATATACCAGAAGATGGGGTATTCTGGACATGGACCTATTCACGTCCAGATTCATTAACAAGGTCGGCAACTGTCGAACAAGGGGTCAGCTAGCAGGTGGAACAGACGCATTAGTCTTCCCATGGGATCAGTTTTCACTGATCTATGCATTTTCTCCAGTTCTGCTGCTTCCGCGCCTTCTCCGCAGGATTAAGCAGGAACAAAAGGAAGGTGACCCTGGTGGCCCCAGCGGGTCCCAGAAGATTTACTGAGATCATAAAGATGGCAGTAGGAGTCCTTCGGACTCTGCCATTATAGCCAGACTTTCTTACACAAGGTCCGGTATTTCATCCTACCTTACGGAAGAAAAATTTAACAGGTCTGACTGTTGAATCCCACTCTATAAAGATCATGGGTGATCTACTTTGATAGTGTCTACTTTGATTAATGCTAGGAAGCTGGCTTCCAGAATCACTTACTGTAGAGTCTGGAAGGCAGATGTTTCTTGGTGTGGATCCAGGGGTTGGCACCCCAGGAAGTATGTACGAGGCAGGATTCCTAATGTCCTGCATATGGGAGCTGAAATTAAGCTGGTCTTGACTTCTATCAAGAGCCAGATCCTGGCCTTGTCAGAGTTTTTCCTATGGCCTCTTGCTTCCCACTCTTGGTGCGTAGCTTATTCAGGGGGTAACACGTTTATTCCCCCTATCAAGGCACCTCTAAATCCTTCGGATTTAAGATTGGTCTTATCAGCTTTGCTGAATCAGCCGTTTGAACCTTACGAGAAATTCCCTTGGTTCTTTTGACAAGAAAGATAATCTTTTCTGCTTGCCATTTCTTCTGCTAGAAGAGTATCGGAACTAACAGCTCTGTCTTGTAAGAGCCATATTTCATCATGCATAAGGATGAGGTATGTCCTCATCCTGAATTCTTACCAAAAGTAGTAACAGGTTTTCATTTAAACCAAGATATTATTCTTCCTTCAGAGCCTTAATCTGGGGAAGAGAAAGCACTACATTTTCTTGCTGTAGTAAGAGAGATCAGAGTCTATTTAACCACTTAAAAACCGGCCCATAGCCAAATGATGGCTACAGGGCGGTTGCTTAACTCTGGGAGGACATACTATGACGTCCTCCCAAAATTCTGCTCTCACGCACCCGCTGGGGCGTGCACTCGAGCACATCCGTGACCGCCGGGTCCAGAGGACCCGGCACATCACGGATCACGACAGACGCCCGCTCATATCGCCCGTTTACCACGTGATCGCTTCATCAAGTGATGCTGGTTCCTCCCTCCCCTCTCTGTACCAATCGGTACAGTGGAGGGGAGAGATTGGTGACAGCAGCACTGTGGGCTAGATCTGTAGTGCCCACAGCGCTGCTCCCTGACAATTACCCTACCAATACTCTGCCATAAACTGCCATACCCAGCAATACCCTGCCATACCCTGCCATACCCAGCAATACCCTGCCATACCCTGCCATACTCTGCAATACCCTGCCATACTCTGCGATACCCTGCCATACCCAGCAATACCCTGCCATACTCTGCGATACCCTGTCATACTCGGTGATGATTGGCCATGCTTGGCCATGCTCGGCCATACTCAGCCATGCTCAGCCACGCTCGGCTGTACTTGGCCTCTGTATGTGGCCAGGCTGTGGAATTTTCACACATGTGGTATCGCCATACTCGGGAGGAGTGGGAGAATCTATTTTGGGGTGTAATTTTGGGTATGTACATGCTATGTGTTAGAAATATGGTATAAATGGACAACTTTGTGTTAAAAAAAAATGCATTTTAACCACTTCCCACCCGCCGGCCGTCATATGATGTCCTTGGTCCTTGACTTTGTGCGGGGATGTCTGAATGATGCCTGCAGCTACAGGCATCATTCAGATATCAGCTTTTTCAGCCGGCAATTCCCTACACCATAAGAATGATCATAGCGGCTTTTCCACTGCTTAATCTTTCTTACGGGAGGCGAGAGGGCACATCCCTCCCCTCCCGCAGCCCTCCGGTGCTTCTTCTGACTCACCGCTAAGATCGAAGCCAGAATCGTTTTTTTACATTTTTTTATTTCAGGCTTCCCAGTCTAGAGGTGAGATGTGGGGTCCTATTGACCCCATATCTCACTGTAAACAGGACCTGTCATGCCATATTCCTATTACAAGGGATGTTTACATTTCTTGTAATAGGAATAAAAGTGATCAAAAAATTTATTTTTGGGGGAAAAAGTGTCAAACTAAAATAAAGTAAAATGGACAATAAAAAAAAATGTAAAAGCGCCCCTGTCCCCGTGTGCTCGCATGCAGAAGCGAACGCATACATACGTCCCACCCACATATGAAAACTATGTTCAAACCACACGTGTGAGGTATCGATGCGAATGTTAGAGTGAGAGCAATGATTTTGGCCCTAGACCTTCTCTGTAACTCAAAACATGTAACCAGTAAAAAAAATTAAATCATCGCCTATGGGGATTTTTAAGTAGCAAAGTTTGGCGCCATTTCACAAGTGTGTGCAATTTTGAAGGGTGGCATGTTAGTTATCTATTTGATCGGCATTTCATCCTTCCCATTATGCAAAAACATTGGGCTAACTTTACTGTTTTTTTTTTTAAAGCACAAAACAGTTTTTTTTCCAAATACATAATAAAAAAAGTTGCAATGGCTGCCATTGTATTCTCTAGGGTCTTTACTAAAAAAACATATATAATATATTGGGGTTCTATGTAATTTTCTAGCAAATAAATGATAATTTTTACATGTAGGAGAGAAAAGTCAGAATTGGCCTGGGTGCTCCAGAATGCCTGCAAGTGCTCCCTGCATGTTGGGCCTCTGTATGTGACCACGCTGTGTAAAAGTCTCACACGTGGTATCACCATACTCGGGAGTAATAGCAGAATGTGTTTTGGGGTGTAATTTGTGGTATGCATATGCTGTGTGTGAGAAAAAATCTGATAATATGAAAATTTTGTGAAAAAAAGGAAAAAAAAATCTTGATTTTGCAAAGAATTGTGGGAAAAAATTACAACTTCAAAAAACTCACTATGCCTCTTACTAAATACCTTGGAATGTCTTCTTTCCAAAAAGGGGTCATTTGTTTTGTTTTTTGTACTTTTCTGGCATGTTAGGGTCTCAAGAAATGACATAGGCCGTCAGTACATCAGGTGTGATCAATTTTCAGATATTGGCACCATAGGTTGTGGACTCTATAACTTTCACACAGACCAAATAATACACCAATTTGTACTTATTTTTACCAAAGATATGTAGTAGTATAAATTTTGGCCAAAATTTATGAAGAAAAATTACAAATTTGACAAATTTTATAACAGAAACAAAGAAAAATTAATTTTTTTACAGAAATTTCAGTCTTTTTTCTTTTATAGCACAAAAAATAAAAAACCCAGCGATGATTAAATACCGCCAAAAGAATGCTCTATTTGTGTGAAAAAAAGGACAAAATTTCATATGGGTACAGTGTTGTATGACTGAGTAATTGTCATTCAAAATGTGAGAGCACCGAAAGCTGAAAATTGGTCTGGATATTAAGGGGGTTTAAGTGCCCAGTGGTCAACAGTGTTGGTCATCTTACTTTAAAAAAGTAATTAGTTAAGTTACAAATGACTTCTCCCGAAAAGTAAGTGCATTAGTAACTCTGTTACTACATTGGAAAAGTAATTAGTTACTCAGCAAAGTAACTGTGACTCTTTTTTTAGTATTCTAAGAGGTGGGTCTAGCATCACTGCAAGCAAGGGGCGCATTCCCCCTTGCACGTCTATTTCCCCTCTATACCCCCCTGCACCTCTGTTCCCCCCCACACATTGTAAACGGCCGAAGGGTGCACCAGGATGGCCGCCGCTCCGGAGCTAGGGCGAAGCTGCGGCCTTTCCTAAGGCCAAGGCCATGGAGTGCTCCAGATCGCGGCGCGTGACCATCCGTTGCGCCCCTAGTGGCGGTAGATGTAAATGCGGCGTTACGGCAATTACATCCACCTCCCCAGTGGCGGTAGATGTAATTGCGGTAACGCCGCTCAAGTACGGGGAACAGCATTACCATGAGGGGAAGAGTAATCAGTTAGATTACTCGTTACCCTCTAAAGTAACGGCGTTAAGTAACGGCGTTTACTTTAACTCAGTTACTTATATCACTGGTGGTCAAGTGGTTAAAGGCGACCGCTCTGGTTCGCAAAACACAGGTTTTGTTTGTACTGCCAGAGGGTCCAAGACGTGGGAAAGCAGTGTCAAGATCCACTATTTTCCAAATGGATTTGTCAAGTGATTATTCAAGCTTTAGCTTAAAGAAGAAAATTCTTCCTTCTCATATTAAGAGCACACTCATCCCGGGCGATTAGTGCCTCTTGGGTGGTTCATCATCAGGCCTCTAGGGCTCATATCTGTAAGACTGCGACTTGGTCTTCAGTTCATATGTTTATCCGATTTTATCAAATTGATATTAAAAGTCATGAGGATATTGCCTTTGGGCAAAGCATATACTGCAGGTTGCAGTATGAGTCCTCTGGCCTCCTGTTTTTTGTTCTGTCTCCACCCCCTTCAGTTGCCATTGCTATGGGACATCCCACATAGTAATTACTATGTCTCTATGTCCCCTGATGTAAGAAAAGAAAATAGGATTTTAAAAACAGCTTACCTGTAAAATCCTTTTTTTATGTACATCAGGGGACACAGAGGCCCCTCCATTCTTCTTATACACTTGTATTGCTTGGCTACAAAACTGAGGACTCCCAGTAATGGGAGGGGTTTTATGGGGGAAGTACACGCCTTAGGGGCGTGCCAGTGTCCAGCACCTGTCGGTCCGATATAACCCACATAGTAATTATTATGGCTCTGTGTCCCCTGATGTACATCAAACAAAAAGGATTTTACAGGTGAGCTATTTTAAAAATCCTATTTTCGTCTGAAAATTGATCTGTGTGTCCAGCATAAGGCTCGGTATGCAGTTTGCTTTTGATCTTTTTCTGCAGTGCTTTTTGCTGTGCATTTTGATTTTTGCGCATGTGATTTTGCTGTGATTTGAGTTTTTGCATTTTTTTTTTTTGACCGATTTGTTGGCCAGATTAAAAAACACAAATTGCTGCAAAACCCATTACATGCTTTTCTGCAGCTTCCCCATTCAAGTACATTGAACCAAAAAAAGCATTGTTTTACGTTAAAAAAAGTCCCTCACCGTTTCCAAATACACAGTGGCTGAAAAAAGCATAGCTGTGAACATGTCCCATAGGAAACCATGTAAATGAACATAATTGGGTTAAAAAAAACTAAAAGTAGCCCTTTATACTACAGCAAAAATCAGATAATCACTACTGTAAGGAGTTTATTTTTTTAACTGTAGAACTGTGAAAGTGGTATTTACAGTAGCGATTATTTGCTATTTTTGTACTATAAAGGGCTATTTTTTATTTTTTTAACCCCATTATGTTACTGGCCGATTAATCGATTATGGAAATAGTAATCGATTCATTTCATAATCGATTAGTTTCAGCCCTAGAGACATTGTTGTATGGAGAAGAGCTCAAATTCCTAAAGAGTTGAACTACTGAAGATGGATGTGAGTGCATCTTTCTCTGCTTATGCTTGATGACATGCGGTGCTACTAGGTGAATTTTGTCCTTCAGCTTGTTTGCTAGAAGGGAATGGGCTTTGTTTCCCTTTATCGTAGTATAGTTGCCCAGACGAGTTAAAACTTTGTCAACTCTGCTTAAGGCTACTTCCTTAGAGGGTGGTTTTCAAGTTGACGATCTCCTTACGTTTTTGTAGGAATGGGGAGGTATGTAGTTGAGATTCAAGGGTTTGTAGTTTTTGTTCGAACTTGTTGTCTGTCCACATTGGCATTTTTCTTTAAAGCTGAAGAAAGTGCTATGAAAACTCTAAACTGTTTTATGTGCCTCCCAGATGGTGTTATGAGACACATCTGATGTATTATTTTCTACAAAATAATGTTGTTGGGCAGACTTGAATTCTGTCCTCGACGGCAGGTGTTTGAATAAGAAATCATTAGGTTGCCAATGGCATTACTTCATTTTAGTGGTGTCTAGGGATAGGGTGAGGAGAATAGGTCCGATGCGGCCAGGAAATAGGTAAGATGTTAGTGGTTTTGAGTGCCTGCAACAAAAGATTATTTAGAAAATTATAGTCAATAAGCAAGTAAGACAGATTTGGATGGGAATAGTGACTCTACTGACTTTCTAGTGGATAGGTAACTCGCCAGGCATCAAAAAGTGCAGGTTTTCTTGAGAGTTACTGGAAGAGTTGTGACTGTTTAAATGTCCAAGACTGTGAGGTACGAGTACCGATTTATATGGCAATCAACTGCATTGGAAAATGGTATGTTATACTGCCCTCCTATTACTAAGAACTTGTGTTCTAGATGAAAGATGGTTATAAACTTGAGAGAGGAGAGCTTTTCTATTAACATTATTGAAGTAAATGTGATGCATAATGGACATTAATTGGGACTTGTTCCCCCTTTTTTTGAATTATTGAAGTAAAGAATGCATAGGGTCATATCAGAAGATTGCCATTGCCTCTTAGGTAGTCCCTGCAAGTCCAAATAAGAGACTAGACCAGTAAATGGCCACCATCTTTTAACCACTTCAGTATCGGTCACTTTTACCCCCTTCCTACCCAGGCCAATTTTCAACTTTCAGCACTGTCCATCTTTGAATGACAATTATGTGGTCATGCAACACTGTACCCTAACTAAATTTTTATCATTTTATTCACACAACTAGAGCGTTCTTTTGGTGGTATTTATTCACCTTTTTGGGGGTTTTTTAGACTGCAAATTTTGGGGAAAGAAAATTTATTTTGTTCATTGACAGACAAAGCTCCATTAATCTTGACCGTAGGGTTATTACGCCATCTTCTGGAGAGGACTAGGCAGAACATGTAATACATGTGAAAAAACAACAGAACTATACAGTTCCACCCAGGGAACAGTCCCTCTGGCAATAACCCCTCGGCCTGCTTTCTGCAGCTCAGTTTTTGTTCCACCTAGGCTTCCTGCCTTTTGTGCAAGATTTTAAGATCCTGTGATCTTCTATCAACAGCCAGCTGGGTGACAGGCTGGATAATATAGATCCTTGTAGTCTCCCCAGCCTGGCCATTGAGCGTGTGCAGGCCCTAGCTACGTGCTGAGATGGCCACGACATGCCCCTCAGGCTCCAGGGGCGGCCGGTGAGCACAATGCTCTGTGGCACACATATGACTGGACTATGGATGACTTTGTCACAGTGTGCCGTGGCCCACAGCCACCCCGTACTGCTCGGGTGTGCGTCTGTGATGGTATGCCTCCAGCTCCTCCCGATGGTAAGTACAGCTCTCCCTGTCTCGGCAGGACAGAGCAGCTGGGCATTCCCTGGGAGGTTGATTAGGGGGTCCCTCTTCTCCCTTTCTTCTCTCCCTGTATCTGTTTTCCCTCCCCCTGTGGGGGATGCTACATGACGGGGCTGTAGTGCGGTGTGTGTACCTGGGCCAGGGGGCTCTGATCCTTGATTCGGGGCGCTGGCTCTCTGTGTCCCTGTGCTGTCATCTGTCTCTCTGCTGGTGTCTGTGGGCTCTGCATGTGCTGCCGCCATAGTGCTGACCACCGCCACTGTCTGGGTATTCTCTGTGTACAGTTTGATTGTCGGCCATTTTCTGTTAGCCTCTTTGAGAAGCATGGTCAGCGGACATTTTCTCAGAGTTCGGTGGCCATTTTCCCTGTAATTTTTTCTATACAACGCCCATTTTCTTGTAGCCTCAGCGCGTTTTTTCTCTACATCGCTGGTTCCTGTGCCTCAGAACAGCTCGGTTTTTGTTCCTGGACACTTGTGAGCTGAACAGGACATCAGTAACAGCACGCTGCAGCACTCGATCAGGGTGGTGAGTCCTGTGGTGGGGGCCCCTCAATCTGTAGCAGCTAGGAGGGTGGGATTGAGCACCTTGTCCTAAGTCCCCAAGGGTGGCAGACAGGGTGAGTCAGCATGGCGTCAGAAGCTGGCATTTCTTCCCCAGACCTCCCTGCAATTGGACGCTTCATTGGCGGTCCTTGAAACGTTTGTTGCCAGGGTGGAGGCGGTGTGTGGGCGCAAGGGGGGTAAAACACCCCCTGTCCTCTGGGGAGAGCTCGGACTCAGACTCGGGCCCCGCAGTGACTGGCGGCTCCTGCTCTGATGTATCAGAGGATGCTGACCAGAACCTATCGGACAGTGAGGATGATTCCGTGTCCAGGTCCACGCAGAAAAAAGGGCTAGTTGGAGCACTTATGACTGCTCTGCGTGATACCCTGAAAATACAGGATGCTGCAGGATCCTCTGCAGAGGCAGCAGTCCTTTTTGGGTCCCATAAGCCAGCTCGTACCCCTAAGGTGTTCCCGTCTCTGACCTACATTGATAAGTTCATATACAAGTAATGGGGAAGCCTGCAACGGACCTTTTCTGGTCCCAAAAAGAATGGCGGTGCGTTACCCATTTGAGAAAAGCCATCTTAAAAAATGGTTAGCTCCCCCGATCATGGACCCTCCAGTATCCAGGTTAAACAAAGTAACCACAATCCTGGCAGAAGGGGATCCTGCATTTAAGGACCCTACCAACAGGAGAGCCGAGGCAGTGGCCCGGTCCATGTTTACGGTAGTGGGGTCAGCACTACGACCGGTACTGGCCATGGCATTAGTGTTGCAGACCCTTACTGAGTGGGCAAAACTATTGCACTGTGAATTGGAGAAGCAGCAGTCTGCTCCAGTCTGCATGCAACTAGCAGACCTGTTGGTGCAGGGCCTTAAGTATGTCTGTGACGCGGCCCTGGATACACTTCCCTTGCTCTCCAGAGCATCAGTATCAGCAGTGGTGCTACGGCACCTGATCTGGTTGAAATGCTGGTCCGCGGACCAGGCATCTAAAAAAAGCCTTGATGGATTTGCCCACCCTTGGTGAGTGGCTATTTGGAGCCTCGTTGGATGACATTATTAAAGAATGTCACAGGTGGAAAGAGTACGTTGCTCCCGCAGTCCAGGAAGGGTAAAGAGCCACGCCACAGGCAAGGCACCCTCCTTTTCCGCACAAAAGAGGCTTTTTCGTCCGCCCGGGACCTCAGGTAAACGCTCCCAGTCTGACAGGGTGACTACTGGGGACAGAGGCATCCCTGGACTCACAAGCCAGTGAGCACAAGTGCTACCGCATGAAGGTTTGCCCCTGTCCGATACATGGGCGGGGGGTCGCCTTCAGGAATTTGCAGTTCGGTGGGCCTCTCGGCTGTCCGACCAATGGGTCTGCAAACTAATTTCTTCAGGCTACAAGATAGATTTCATCGGGCCTCTCTTGGCCAACAGATTCTTTCCCTGCAGCATACCCTTACTCCCGGCTCTGTTTGGGGCAGTAAGGGACCTGCTCAGCCGCGGGGTGATAGTGCATGTTCCAGAAATGGAAAGGTTTCAGGGATTCTATTCCAATCTGTAGTCCCCAAAAAGGAAGGGGTACTTCCAATCCTGGACCTAAAAGCCCTCAATTGCTTTGTGAAAGTACAGAGGTTCAGAATGGAATCAGTTTGCTCCGTAGTCGCTGCACTTCATCAGGGGGACTCCCTGGCATCTCTGGATATCCAGGATGCGTACCTGCACATATCCATATGCCTCAGGCATCAGAGGTTTCTGTGATTTGCAGTAGGGGAAGACCACTACCAGTTTGTGGCTCTCCCCTTTGGCCTGGCTTCAGCACCCCGAGTCTTTACCAAGGTATTGGCTCCAATTTTAGCGTTGTTGCAACAACATGGGATCACAATCATGAGTTACCTAGACGATCTCCTTCTGAGAGCAGCTTCCGCCTCAGAATTGAAGGGGAGGATTTAAAATCGACAGGAATTTGGGTGGGTGTTGAACCTCAAAAAGTCGGTACTAGTGCAGACTCAGCACCTGGAGTACCTAGGCTTACTGCTGGACTCTGTGGAAGCCAGAGTGTTTCTCCCTTCAGACAAACTGCAGACTCTCACTACCACAGTGAAGCTACTGATGAACCACAGGTGGTGGTCATCGCATTTCTGCATGCTAGTTCTGGGCCTCATGGTTACCGTGTGCCCAATTTCACACCAGAGTCAAAACTCCATTGTCCCTGGATCGACAGATTCAGGCGAGCCAGTTAGTCAGGGACTCTCTTCTCTGGTAGCTGAGTTCTCCGGCCCTTCGGCCTGGGAGATCGTTCTTACCTCTTCAATGGATGGTGATCACAACGGACGCCAGCCTGACCGGCTGGGTTGGAGTACTGGCAGTACAATCGACCCAGGGCCTTTGGTCGAGGGAGGAATCCCAGTTAAAGATCAATGTGCTTGAGCTTCAAAAGATCAGGCTATGCCTCTCCACATGGTCGATGAGACTATGAGGACATCCCATCAGAATCCAGTCAGACAATGCCACGGTGGTGGCATATGTGAACCATCAAGGAGGAACAAGAAGCTTGGCTGCAGCATGGGAGGTCCCTCACATCCTTCGGTGGGCAGAGCGACATGTACCGGCCCTGTCGGCCATATACATCCCGGGAGTAGTAAACTGGCAGGTGGACTATCTAAGTTGCCAGATGCTGGACCCAGGAGAATGGTCACTGCATCAGAAGGTATTCAGGCTTCTTTGCCTGCGGTGGGGCACACCAGATGTGGATCTTCTGGCCTCTCGGCTCAATCGAAAGGTGCGGAGGTTTGTGTCAAGGACAAGAGATCCTTCGGCGGACGTGTTGGTGGCTCCATGGGAGCAGTACCGGCTGATTTATGCCTTCCCTCCTCTCAAACTGTTACCACGTCTGCTCCGCAGAGTGGAGGCAGAGGGGATTCCAGTAATACTGATTGCCCCAGATTGGCCTCGGCTTTGTTGGTACTCCGACCTAGTATGCCTGGTGGCGGATGCTCCTTGGCAGTTGCCGATGTGAGAAGACCTTCTGTCACAAGGTCTGATACTCCATCCTGCTTTACCGTCGCTGGTTTTAACTGCATGGCTGTTGAAAGCCAGGTGCTAAGGAGCAAAGGCCTGTCGGACTCGATAATTTCCACTATGCTGAGGGCACAAAAATCTTCTCGGAAGATATACCATCGTAGGTGAAAAGCTTATATCTCCATGTGTGAGAAGATGGGGTGGCGCCCATGTACCTATTCTGTTTCCAGGATCCTGCTGTTCTTACAGCGTGGAGTAGACCAAAAGCTGGCCTTGAGTGCCATCAAGGGACAGATATCATATATCATATAATGACCCCTGGTGTCTCACTCATTGGTGAGCACCTTTGGGCAAGGGGTCCAGGATGTAGTCCCTCCTGTGCGTCCACCCCTACCTCCGTGAGATCTGAACCTGGTACTATTGGCACTTCAGAAACCACCATTTAAGAACATCAGGGAAATTCGTTTGTTGACTATTACATCTGCCAGGAGGGTTTCTGAACTGGTGGCCTTGTCTTGCAAGTCGCCCTATCTGGTTATCCACAGGGATAAGTTGGTGTTGCGTCCACAACCTTCTTTTCTGCTGAAGGTGGTTTCGGCCTTCCATCTCAATGAAGACATTGTGTTACCATCTCTGTGTCCTAAACCGACACATCCTAAGGAGGTGGCCCTCCATTCCCTGGACGTGGTCCGGGCCCTGAGGGTATATCTGTTTGTCACGGCTCCCTTCCGGAAGTCAGATTCTGTTTGTTTCGGTAGCTGGTCTGAAAAAAGGGCCATTTCCAGGTGGATCAGACAGATTGTGGTCCAGGCTTACGCCTTGAAGGGGCAGATGCCCCCCTTTCCTGTCACGGCGCATTCCACCAGGGCAATTGGGACCTCTTGGGCTTTCCGACATCAAGAGTCAGTCTCCCAGGTGTGTAAGGCGGCGACTTGGTCGTCTGTTCACGCTTTCACAAAGTTTTACCAAGTTGATGTAAGCACATCTTCTGATGCCTACTTTGGCCTCAAAGTTTTGCAGGCTGCCGTGTAATTGTTGCAATTTACACTCTTTCTTCTTGTTAGAGAAAGTTACATTTTGATCGTCAGTGCATTCTGATGCATATGTTGGCCGCAAGTTCTAATGCGGTTGGTTCAGGTGGTGACTCCTCCATTTGGGAGCACCTCTGGTTGTGGGTGAAGTTATGTTTGCTGTTCCCACCCCTCGTTATGACACTGCTTGGGGACGTCCCTACGGTCAAGATTAATGGAGCTGTGTCCGTCAATGAACAAAAGAGAAAATAGGATTTTTGTACTCACCGTAAAATCCTTTTCTCTGAAGTTCATTGACGGACACAGCATCCATCCCTCCTATTACTTTACGTTATAATGTTTATTGACATTCTGAATTCTGCAGGAAGCAGGCTAAGGGGTTATTGCCATATTGCCAGAGGGACTGCCACCTGGGCGGAACTGTATAGTTCTGTTGTTTTTTCACATGTATTACATGTTTTGCCTAGTCCTCTCCTGAAGGTGGCGTCAAGATTAATGGAGCTGTGTCTGATGATGAACTTTAGAGAAAAGGATGAGTACAAAAATCCTATTTTTTCTTCGTTTCTGTTATAAAAGTTTGCAAATTAATAATTGTTCTTCAGAAGTTTAGGTTAAAGTGTATTCTGCTACATTTCTTTGAGGAAAATAACCCAAATCACTGTATATTATTTAGTCTGAGTGAAAGTTAGAGTTATCGTGGCAGTGATAGGGGACACTGGTAACAATACAAAAAAAAAGAATACTTTTTTACTATTTTTGTTTTTAACACACTGTGACCAAAGCAATATATTGTTACCATAGTAACATTGTACAACTCTGGGTAAGTGATCAGGATTTTTTTTTTTATACACAATATGATTGCTTGTAGCAGTGCATTACATTGCTATAGTCAAGCATTCTACTGAATGAAACTGATTATTTCCGTTTCTTTTGTTGTGATTGACTGACTGTGATTTGCCAGAGTTAATCACATGATACAGATGCGCAGTGATTGGCCCTGTCTGTACCATGTGATCACACTGACCAATCACAGCTAGCAACACAATTGTACACAATGGATGGCATGAAAGGAAGTCATCCATTCTTTACAACTATCATGTGACCTGCTGTGATTGGTCACAGCAGTCACATGGTGAAAAATTAAAAAGTGGGCTATGGCGCTAAACCCAATTTGTTGTGCAACTTGTGCATATAAGTGTATGCGCATCAAATTTACCAGTGCTATCAAACTTATACGTAAAGTGCTGATGCTGTGATAACTTCTATTGCAATTTTAGAAAATCCTAACAACAGGAACAAGTGCAGAAAATACCTGTATCAAGGTAAAAATAAATAAAAATAAAAATAAAAGAGAAAATAAAAATAAAAATACAAATAAAGATAATTCACATGTGCAATTGAATTAATCTCGGCAATCATGCAAAGTTCATTCAACAAAATAATAATAAAGTCCTTGGAAATATCCTTAGGTGTGAAAAAAACTTTTCCCAAATCGCTTTCAGAAATTACAGAAAAATCGCATGCTGCAATACTTCAAGAGACGATAATAAAGTGGGGTGGCTAGTGCAAGACAGTCAATATAGAGAGAAAACATTCATCCCCAGTGCGCCACTCAGTAGTGTGGAAATGTGATTGCTCTCACCAGATCCAGTCCCCTCGAGGGGTTAATCAGGCCTTCATAATGTAAGCCACTGTGTTGCTATTCAAACGCTGCTGCTGGTGCGCTGGGAGAGTGTTCACTTCTCAATTCATATGTACTCCGTGGTTATATACATGGGGGGGAGAGAAGCATATCCATGGTGCAAGTACGTTTTTTTTAAAACTTTTATTAGGTATTAAAAAGACCCTGATTGCATAACTTTACATTTATCAACAATAAACCATTTACCGCATAGTTGCCCAATTAAACAGTGCATTGAGGTAGGCTTGTAAGTTTGGGACTTCATGTAAGGATGTTGTTTCACTGCATAGCTTGGTGTGCAAACACTGAAATGGTACTTTTAATCCCAGACCCTATATCATTTATACAGTAAATGTTAATAAGTAAGGGTCCCAATACTGAACCTCAGGGTACACCACTGATGACCTTAGACCAAGGGTCTCCAAACTCTCGAAATAAGGGCCAGTTTACTGCTCCTCAAAATTTAGGGTGGCTGGACTGTGGTTTGGAGTAGAAAATGCTCTGGCATTGGTGGTACTAAACCATATCATAGGATTGGTGTCAGCGGGAGGAATAGTGCCCTGTAATCTGTGTCAGTGGGAGAATTTGTTCTTCTATCTCTGGTATCAGTGGGAGGATTAGTACCCCCATTGTTGGTATCTGTGGGAGGAATAGTCCCCCAAGGGCCAGATAAAGGCAAGCAAAGGGCCATCACCAGCCACAGTTTGGAGACACCTGTCTTAGATCATTCAGAGTTTTCTATCCATTTACAAACTGATCCAAGCCTGTAGACTTTAACTTACACATTAGACGTGTGTGGGGAACTGTGTCAAACATTCAGAATCTATATGGGAAAGGTTGAAGAGTAGACTAAGCGCAGCAAGGAGGACAGCATAATGCAGTTCACCAGTAATTAAAATATTAGAGACTTAAATATATATCCCCGGAACCGGAGAAGTAGAACCTGTGCATCTTACAAACATTGGGTATAATGATAATAACATTGGCCCTCCCATGCAGTGCAGCACCCTTGGCAATAATGGGAATAAGGTATGCAAGCATCAGAGGTAAGAACTCAGTGCTGCCTTGTATAAGAGTGAACCTACAAGAGTGACAATTCAAGGTACTCCTCTACTACAGGTGAGACCAAGGGACCTGAACCACCCTTGCAGCCTAACATATAACCATAGTAATTATAATGGCGAAGGGAGTTACCTAAGGGCTAAACTCTATTTGAGAGAAACAGGATATGCAGGACTGGTCCAGTTCCCCTCTGCAGGGGAGCATTTGAGCCTAGTGGGAAAATGATTGGTAGGAGAGCTGGGGAAAGCTGCACAACAAAAAAAGAACTAAAGGGGAGGAGGAAAGGCAAGGAGACTCAGATGCTCCCCCAGAACAAGTGAACCAAGACAGTAACACACAGTATATCATGTATTCTATAACCTCAAATAGAGAGAACAATCCTATTGAACCTGAAAATACCATCAGTGTAACTAAACCTAGAGTCCATCTGTTGCGTGGAGCCAACAGACCCTAATATTGTTCTCATGGCCTCTATTGTCAAGATCTTCCAAGTGTCTTTGTATGTTACTGAGGAGTAAGCGCTGATCAGTAGTGTGAACCTGAACCCAGTGAATTACCCCTGCACCCTTCCCCATCTCCTCCCTGTTTTCCAGATGGTGAAAGTCATTTTATGATTTTAGTGTGGCAGTTTGTTTGACATCCTGGATTAGTTGATGAATGTCTTCCTATAGCTGAAATCTATTGGGGACATTCTTTGCAAGAGGTGTAATCTGCAGATTGTAAGGTAGAGGAAGACAGCAAGTAATGGGAAGATGTTGCAATGACCGATGTTTGAGCGGCGATATGCAGGCCTTTTTGTGCCAAAGAGTGGGTTAAAGTCTGGTGGGTAATGGCAGGTCCCAGGTCTCCTACCAAGCATTGGGGTGTGAAGGAGAGTAAAAGCCTGCAAGTGTCTCAGACAGGGATGGGTTTCAGGGGGAGTGGCCGAGCCTTGAAAAATGTTGTATTGCAATAGGGTCCCAGTACCTCAGGAACCCTTTTTGGTATTGGAACAAGGAGTAGAGTGGTAGCTAGCTGTAGAAACATTTGTAGCAGGCTCCCTGGTCTTTGAATTGGAATGAGTGCAAGATGTCAAAAAGAGGGATTTGTGTGCGGGCCAGTGACATCAGCAGCAGAGTTGCAAGAGCTTAGGGTGTACTTGTGGAGTGTCCCCCTTGCATGTACAGTGGTGTGAAAAAGTGTTTGCCCCCTTCCTCATTTCCTGTTCCTTTGCATGTTTGTCACACTTAAGTGTTTCGGAACATCAAACCAAGGACAACACAAGTAAACACAAAATGCAATTTGTAAATGAAGGTGTTTATTATTAAAGGTGAAAAAAAATCCAAACCATCATGGCCCTGTGTGAAAAAGTGATTGCCCCCCTTGTTAAAACATACTATAACTGTGGTTGTCCACACCTGAGTTCAATTTCTCTAGCCACACCCAGGCCTGATTATTGCCACACCTGTTCACAATCAAGGCATCACTTAAATAGGAGCTGCTTGACACAGTAAGGTCCACCAGAAGATCCTTAAAAGCTATACATCATGCCGAGACCCAAAGAAATTCAGGAACAATTGAGAAAGAAAGTAATTGAGGTCTATCAGTCTGGAAAGGGTTATAAAGCCATTTCCAAAGCTTTGGGAATCCAGCGAACCACAGTGAGAGCCATTATCCACAAATGGCAAAGACATGGAACAGTGGTGAACCTTCCCAGGAGTGTCCGGCCGCCCAAAATTACCCCAAGAGCGCAGCGACGACTCATCCAAGAGGTCACAAAAGACCCCACAACAACGTAATAGAAGACATAGATTCTGTACGCTCCAAGATGGATGCAGGGAAAGGACAGGACAGCTCCAGTGGTAAGGTGTAGCGTGCCCGAACTGTGACTAGCTCCTGTGAGAGGAGCTGTTCACGAGCCACTCCCCTCCTCTCCTGGCGACTGTGGGGAGGGTTGCCATTGTTGAGTGCGACTAATCCCTGGATACGAGTGTATCCTTCACTGCCAATAGAGGAGGCTGCCGGCTCAGAAAGATGTAGTTGTGGAGAGCCATCTGGTGCCATCTTGTACTCTGCCCACTGTGTGATTTACGCCAAAGCTTCAAAGTATGCATGCATGCGAGGATGCAGTATGAAATTGAGAGGATAACCCTGGTTTAGAAGTGTGAGTGGCTCTGCCCATTGAGAGGTGATCGGGTCTCCCAAATTTTATGAAGCACTGTGGGTTCAAGAGGAGCTGTAAGTTCAAGTGTCCATGTGCAGTGCCATAGATAAGGGGGTACCACCAGTCCTTCTGTACAGGGCCCAGGCCCAGGCCAGCAGAGCGGCCCAGGTAGCTGGGGGAATTGGATGTGCGCAGGGAGGGTGAATGGCACGGCAGGTGAGCAATTACTGGAGCTGATCCCCTGTATGGCTCTCTCTGCAGCAGCTGAAAGCTGGCTTCTTCTCCTCTCTCTCTTATGCATTCAACTGCTGCAGAGAGAGCCATACAGGGGATCGTCTCAGTAATTGCCCCCTGTGCACCATATGTTTCTGCTTCCCAGGCTCCCTTGTATTCTCCTGCTACCCCTACAGTGCTGCTAGCTCCCCTCCTCTCCTTCCCACTTGCAGCTGCAGGAACTCGATAGGATCCTTCAAGATGGAGAGTGTGGGAAGGGTCCAGTAAATATGTCCTATTTACCAGCCCCTTCCTTTGCTGAATTAACTCAATGGTACCTATCACCCACTATGTTTATTTATGACCAAAGCACAGTGACCCGTATTTATTTTAGGGGGGAGGAGGGATTTGCTGTTAGGTTGGCTGTAGGGGGCTCTGTGGTTTCTGAGCAGCCCTGTCCATGCAGCTCAGCTTCCAGACACTCTTTCTACAGTGTTTTCATTTTACAAAAAAAAGCAACCAAATTTGTTTAGTAAGTCTGAGCAGCCTTTTAACACTTTAACTGGGCCTCATTTTGGACCAGACCCACAGCAACTTTTACTTAAAAATAGCATTATGGTGTATTCATCTTGCTGCCAAAAGCACCAACATATTTCATGTGTATGCATTGTATGAACACTTTGACTTAGTGGTTCTGTTACCCAAACCTGCACCAGCCAGCTCATAAAGAAATGTGCATTATAGTGTATTTTACTGTAAAAAGCCCTCAAAATTGTTTGGCTACGTGTACAGTATGGTATCACTTATACTAGGCTCTGTTTTAAACAGGATCTCCACTGGTGATTTTTTCATAAATAAATTAAAATGATAGTGTAATCTATCTCAAGAAAAAAAATTTTTGTGCCCAATATTTCAATTGTATTAGGCCCTTTTTAGAGAAGGACCCCCACCATACATTGCGCTCTAATGATTTTATAGATTTAACAATCTAGTCTTAGAAAACTACCCCAAATCTTTTCCTGCCCATATGTTTAGTATTTCATGATTTGTAGAAGGCTCCATTTTGAATAGGGCCCCCACCTGCCATTTTAATAAGTTGACATAAGTTTTTTTTTTCAAATAATCACTCAAATGGTTATAGTGCTTATATGTCAAGTATGCAATCATTTGTAGTAGTCCCCGTTTGAAGTGAACCCTAAACAGCTATGTTAAAAAAACAAAAAAATCAACATACATTGCATGCTATCTAAGCAGATTTTCTAGGTCATAATTTCACACATGAAGACCATGATTTATAGTGAAATACAAATTACAGTGTAATTACAATTAGTGTAGTCCCCACTGGATGCCCAGTATTTCAAGGAGTCTGCTACTCACTTCAAAGAGTGACTCATATGCTTTAGGAACATATTTGTTTATTTGTTGATGCACAGCTTTTTTGACTCCTATTAGCTGCATGTGAATAGCCTCTGCTTGCACACAGTATGTACACAGTATTGAATTACATCAGTAGTAGGCCCCATTTTCAACAGGACCACCAACATTCATGGTAAAATCTGGAATTCAACAACATAGTATCCTTTATTACCAGAAAACACACAAATACAGTAACTGTTTGGCTTCCTTTACAGTAAAAAAAACTCACTAACACTAGACCGCTATTTAACCACTTCCCACCCGGCCAATGCACATATACGGCCGGGTGGGAGCCGTCTACTCCTGATAGGACGTTCAGGAACGTCCATCAGAAGTAGCGGGATTGCGCGCGCGCGTGCCCGCGCAGCGGCGCGATCCCGATGCACCGTGTCACTCGGACACGGCGCATCTCAGATCGGCAGGAGGGCTCTCTGATTGGCCCTCCTGATCACATGACGGCCGTGTCCAATCACGGCGTCATGTGATGTAAACAAACAGCCGGTTGCTAGGCAATCGGCTCCTCCTCTCCTCACACAGAAGTCATCGCTGAGGAGAGGAGAGCCGATCGCTGCATCCGGCTGATGATCAGTGAGTATGAGCTGTTTTTTACAGCTTTTTACTCACTGATCACCAGTCTAGTGTACACACAAATCACCACACAGTAAACACACCACATAGTATAAACACAATGTCCCCACACATGTCCCCAAAACATACATGTCCCCAAATAATAAAAACACATGTCCCTAATAATAAAAACATGTCCCCCACATATGTCCCACTAAAATCACATGTCCCAATGATTATCTGCACACATATGTACGTGATCACCTGCACACATATGTACATGATCATTTGCGTACATATGTCCGTGATCACACAAACCAATTATTATACACTTAACGGAATTTTTTTTTACCAAAAACATGTAGCAGAATACATTTTGGCTTAAATTTATCACAAAATTCGATTTTATTGGATTTCTTTTAAAATAGAAAAAAGAAAATATTGTTTTTTTTTCCAAATTTTCGCTTTTTTGCACTTATATCGCAAAAAATAAAAAACGGAGTCGTGAATAAATACCACCAAAATAAAGCTCTATTTGTGCGAACAAAATGATAAAAATTTCATTTGGGTACAGTGTAGCATGACCGCGCAATTGTCACTGAAAGCGCCAGAGCGATGAAAGCTGAAAATTGGGCTGGGAAGGAAGGGGGCGAAAGTGCCCTGTATTGAAGTGGTTAAACAGGACCTTCAACAGAAACTCTAATATCTATAAAATAAAATGACAGTGCTAAAATAGTGTTGTGCCTATGTTCCTAAAATTAATTCATGCTACATTCAGTTTGAAAAAGACTACCAACAGCTGTTTTTAAATTCGAGAAATCAGAATTACAGTATCATTTATTTAGATTAAAAAAAAAGGGAGTATTTTTCCCGTTTTAATTTAATTGCACTCTAGCAACATTTTGATTAGGACTTTCAACAGCCATTAGGAACTGCTGAAATCAACATTTACAGTATTTCTCATTCCAAATATTGTAGTGAGTATGTCGTAATTATTATTTCTGCTCAAACCCCATTTTAAAAGGGACCCCCAACAGCAATTTTTTTATGTGTAGAAAGCAACATTACAGTATCATTTATTCCCAGAACAAGGACCCAAATATTGTAGTATGTGAGATTGAATTTATTTGCACGCTCTAACATTTTAATTGGCCCACAAACAGCCATTTTTAACCAATGGAATACAACATTATTGTATAATTTATTCCCAGAAAAGAAATGGCTCCAAAATTGTAATGAGTGTTCTCAGATTTAATTCATTTGTGCTGAAGCCCCAGTTTAAATAGCATTCTCAAAAGCCATTTGTAACTCTAGAAATTAATGTTGCAATATTATTTATTCCCAGGAAAAACACCCCAGATATTGTAGTGGGTACATTTGCAGTAGTAATGTATTTACACTCAAGCAATAGTTTCAACTGAACCCCTAACAGCAATATTTTAATTTGTAGAAATTAATATTACATTTTTATTAATTCCCAGAACAAACATTCCACATATAGTATTGTGTATGCTCCTTAAGTTTCCCAATCTTTGCAATCCAGACTTGATTTGAATAGGACCAGCAACAGCTATGTGAAACCAATGTAATGGAAATTTGTAGGTTCTGTATATAATTGTATTTTATTTTATATGTATTGCACGATGCCCTCACTGTGCACACGGCACTAACAATGTTTTCAGTACATGTTTTGCATTCTTTCAAGTCCTGATTAGAATTAGCCTGCCTATGTAACGCCCCTTGTCACCATAAACGTACAATTGTAATATTAATGTGATACCTACGTAATCATGTGTATAAAAACCTTCAAATGCGTCATAATAAAGGAGAACGGTTATTTGGAAAGATGCTGAGCGTATCTTTTGTGTCTGTTCCCTACTGCAGTAGTTATTATTAATTTGGAACCACTAATCAATATGAGGATAGGAGTTGCCTATCATCAAAATATCCATTTCAGGTGGCGAGCCAGCCAGGAGGGGTTATCAGGTGACCCTGAGTATCCGAAACGAGGAGCTTGAGACGATCCGGGAATTTCTGATAATCAGCCGGCTGAGGTAAGCCTTTTGCTTACATTTGAGTTATCAGACTTCCTTGATCGGTAAGGCATTTTTGGGACAAAGGGTACCTAATTTACTCCCCTTAATCAAACTGTATTGATTGGTGGTTATATGTTATGTTGTCACTGTCTACTGTCCTTCAGGATGTGATATAGAGAAAGGGAAGAATAGTGCAGTTCACAGGTATATGTAGTACATCTGCTAGATAAAGTAGTTTAGAGGCAAAAGGGTATAGGCACACATAGAGAAGACTGGCCAGTCATTATGGGCATTAAATTAAGTAAGGGAATGACGGGTAAGAGACCCTCAAAAATGCCCAGCGCAAGAGGAGCACTATATATGAACCGAAGGTGCCGTTCCGCCTATACTGAGCCCCTAGATTAATGGTTAAAGTGGACAGGGATCCACAAAGGGTAACTGGGTTACCACCAAAGTCCACAGGGACAAAGAATCATGCAGAGTATACAGCTAGAGAAACAGCTATTTATGTGAGCAGGATGGATCAAGAGTGACATTAACACTAGACAGAAAGGGACTTTTTGATGTTAAGTTGTGGGATGAATTTGGGGTCAGGCATTACAACTAGTAAAGTCAAGAAACAGTAATGAGAGTTAAAACAGAATACTTTATATGTTGTCATAGAGGGAAGATACTATGGCTGCCCGTCTGATGATAGAAGGTACAGTATGTGAAGTATGGTATTACAATACATTGGATGCAAAGGATATCAGAGCAAAATAAAGAAAGCAGAAGTTTAAGCAAGGAAGTATTAAAAAGCGTTAAAATAAAGTGAGAGAATGATATGCATGTGTTGTGTACAAATGGGATAAATGTAAGCGATTTTAGAGAGATATTGGTGTATGTGTGTGAATGCTGGAACCTTTAGTTCTATTGCTTGCATGTGTCATGTACGCAGATGTGGCCCCGTCCTTTGTGCTCTCATGAAAAAATGTAGCTGGGATGAGAGGTTGGTGATAAGCTGGAAGGACACCATGCCAATTTCAGTTTTTTAGACAAAACATTTATAACAAAATGTGCCGGGTTAACGAATCTAATGATAAACAATGTGATCACAATTATTTTTTAATCTGTTTTCCAAACATGGTAAAATGAAGGTTGCAAATTAACCATGTCTTACACAAATTGACTATCCTTTGATAGTGGAAACAGTGCATTTAAAAAGAGAGAAATTGAGTAAAATTAAGTAATATGTCCCCCTTTAAGGACATTTATCTGTGCATATATATTAGTGTGTGATATTGAAATTATCATATGAGTATTCATTTCTAATATTAGTTTAACAATTTTATTAATAAATATAGATATGTTGAAACTGGTTTAGACAACCTTTGGTTGGAAATGAAATCCAGGTTAATGGGGAAATTGGTAAAAATGGGATTAGTTTATATAAAGATAACAATTTTGTAATTTTACATTTATTGAGTGGAAAGAGAAAAAAAAAGATTAAGATGAGGTTGTTAATTTGAATACAGCTGCAATAATGTTTAACAAAGCCAAGATGGATGGGATACATAAGGACATTTTTCTACAGAAATTAAATCTTAAAGTCTGATAATAACTTAATGTGCGGTCCATGATGTGAGAGTAAAGCCGCGTACACACGGGCGGACTGTATGGCCTACTTAGTCCGTCATACAATCCGACGGACAGTCCGTCCTACTTTCGAATGAACGGACTTGACCACACACGGATGCACAAACAGTCCGTCGAAAGCTTGCACGATGACGTGTACAGCACGTACGACGGGACTAGAAATAGGAAGTCCAATACACAGCAATGCAACCTTTCGCCGTGTAAATCCTTTCTGAGCATGCGCCATTCTTAGTCCGTCGAACTAGCCTACTGACGAGCGGATTGTCCGCTGAAACCAAAGTATGACGGACAGTATTTCGAAAAATCCGAAATACTTAGTACGCCAGACTGCACGCTGAAAAAGTCCGCTGAAGCCCACACACGAGTGGACTGTCCGCTGAAATGTGTTTTGACAGACTAAGTAGGCCATACAGTCCGCCCGTGTGTACGCGGCCTAATAATAACATTTAAATATAATAGATCCATCACATCAAGTCCACACACCCTGTTAGGATAGATGCCGCCTGCAGCCAGTTGTTTTATAGTTTTTGATGGCTCGAGTGCTTTCTGGTCCATCATACATATTGTTGGTCCCTTTGTTTTTATGTATTTTTATTTTTGAAATCCAAAGCAGAATGTGTGGATTGTGAAATGATGTGCCCCTTTTTCTTGTAAGTGCAGTGGGTATAAGTAGAAGAATATTTTGGATTTATGGACATGTCTGCATGACTACAGGGTATTCTTATCATTTATTATAATATTGCCAGGAAAAAGTTGTCTTTTTGAAACATGAAACTGGAGTTCTTACACAAACAGCATGATAGAAAACAAGCCATTGTTATATTTATGCAAGCTGGACCCATTAATCAAGGGTATCAGAGCTGTAACTTTATGGAAAGTTGCTATTAGACAAAGTTACAGATATTATTTTGGTTGAATATTTAATTTTTAATGGTCCGACATTCTGCACAGCAAATATATAGCTAACTAAATGTTTGTCTAATGTAAGGTTCAAAATATGAATTTGTGTTGTTTGTTTATGTACAAATCTAACAATGAAAAATGTGTACATTTGAATCCAGCCACCTTATTGCCTCTATTGGAGGAGGCTGGAGACAAAGAAAAAGCACATGTGTTAAATTGATGACGTGGGAATCAGCTGCTGTGAGCCCAGTGCAGGACACACTCCCTGAAGACCCGAGTATTTACTTTTTAGTAGTGTTATTCCTGTTTTTTTACTGAGGATGAAGTTTATCATCCAGAAGGATTCTCTGTATTCAGAGTCATTGTATCCTTTCCCCCAGCTCCAGAAGCAGAGCTCCATGTTTTAGCAAAGCATGTGAGCTATAAAAGAGTATATATTTATATAGATAGTCAAGATATAGAGAGCTTTTGGTTCCATTTGAAGGGCTAGAAGTTTGTTTTTGCTTCAGCGGGTAAACCAATCAAGCCTGCCAAGTTAATTTGATTGGCTGTTTTCAACCTTCCAGGTTCTTGCTGAGGTAGCTATACTAACAGTAAAACTCACACATGGAAGCAGACCAGGCAAACTCTAAGGATGCTGCATTTACAGCCCCGGACACTTGCTGGGTCTGTGCAACTCACAGATTCCACCCTAGTTCTGGCCCAGTATAGCTGGGATTAATAATTCAACTTTAAGGACCCCAGAACGAGAAGCACAAGTGGTCCACAGAGGGCAACTTCTTACGAAACAAGACTTTGGAAAAGGTGATCATTTATGTCTGCCAGACACTCTTTTCCCTTCAGCTTGATACGTGGACCCTGTTATCAGTCACAACTAGTTATGGCTGCCTTAGTAAATGAGGGTGGGATAGAGCCAGGGTTCTCCACAGTTGTTTTTATAACATACCACTTCTTGTTTTACCTGTTACCAAAGGTGTTACCAAAAGCTAAACATCCCTTCCAGAGATAACAAAAAGATATATCCAGATGCCCAAGTCAGAATCTTACGAGTATGCATTTTGTGTGTATGGACATGTTTTCTGGATGTCCAGTGGCAAATGCTACTGCAAAGGCCACAGTAAAAAAGTATTATCAGAAGTAGTTTGTAAGTACAGAGTGCAGATTCTACAGAGAGTAACAGAGGAAATCATTTTTATAGGAGAGTCCTTATTAGAAGTTTTGAGGTTTTATTTTTTACACCCCCTGCTGTCTACAATGCAGCGGACAAATTAGAGTAAGAAACTAGAAAACTTTTGCCTGAATGTTTTATTATATTTTATCAAGCCCACAGGGGGAGGTTGGACTCTTTCCCTATGGGATTTGGTTTGGGAGTGTGTTACTCACTTGCTTATATTTTGTCTCAGCAGCTGAAGTCATCCATTCGGATCTCACAGAGAATGTTGCTGATTTTTTAAGGTTTTTGACAAACTCATATATGTGTTTTCTCCCCAATTCCAGATCCTAAAAGTTTGGAAGGATCTAAAACTAAAGCCAGGTGACTTGTGGATTGTTAAGAGACATTTATATATAAGTAAATGTTTTGAGACTCAATACAGCATCTATTTCATGTACAGTTTTGCAAAACTTGAAAGAAAAGTCACCTGGATCCACACCAGACAGTGCAAAAATGTTTAAATTAAAGAAATCTCTGTGTTTGATTTGTTTCCCTCTTGCGATAACAGTCTAGGGTAATCTTTGATTCAATTACTTTAATTGTAAGGGATATATATATTTGAAAAGTAGTTTAGCCAGGTTGAAGTCATATTTGTCTTTTGTACCTCTTCCATTTTATGTAGAATTGTCTGTGTTTACATGTGCTGATAAGTCAGCATACCAGCAATTAATCTAGAAGGTCATTCTGGCCACAGGAGTGTACAGCCAGTATTCTGTGTCTTATCAATCATTTGTTTTTCACAGTGAAAAGTCGTTTTGTAATGAAAAAAGCTGCTCAGCTATTATTTTCTCCACAATGGAGTTTTTGCCTCTTTGGCCAGGACTACCTCCACCTAAGCGTGTGGAGGTTCCAGGTTAAAGGTGATTGCAGGTATGGTTAGTGATCAAAATATTGATCAAAAGAGAGGAGACTGTAATGGAAATTTGTAGGTTCTGTATATAATTGTATTCTATTTTATATGTATTGCACGATGCCCTCACTGTGCACACGGCACTAACAATGTTTTCAGTACATGTTTTGCATTCTTTCAAGTCCCGATTAGAATTAGCCTGCCTATGTAATGCCCCTTGTTACCATAAACGTACAATTGTAATATTAATGTGATACCTACGTAATCATGTGTATAAAAAATGCGTCATAATAAAGGAGAATGGTTATTTGGAACGATGCTGAGCGTATCTTTTGTGTCTGTTCCCTACTGCAGTAGTTATGATTAATTTGGAACCACTAATCAATATGAGGATAGGAGTTGCCTATCATCAAAATATCCATTTCACCAACATTACAGGTTTATTTATTTTTAGAGAAAATCCCCCAATTATTGTAGTGAGCACGTTCTCCTTATTTGTTTGCGCTCAAGCCTCAATTTGAATAGGCATTTGTAACTGTGCAAATCAACATTACAGTAGTATTATTACCCTAAAAACCTGTTTAGTGGGATAATTTAGAGTATTTATTTGGACTAAAACCCTGATATGAACAAGACAGCTAACAGTGGAAATCCATATTACAGCATCTTTATTACCTTAAAAAATTAAGTATTGGTTTATTTGTGTTTGAGTTTCAGCAGGACCCTCAGCAGCCATTTTTTTTTTAAATTTTAGACATTATTATAGTATCATGTATTCACAGAACAAGCACCCTAGTTATTGTAGTGAGTTCATCCCCATTATTAATTTATTTGGGCTGAAGCTGTAATTTGAATGGGACCCTTAAACACCTATGTGTAACTGTGGAAATCCACATTACAACATTATTCCCAGAAAAAAACACCCCAAATATTGTAGTGAGTTTGATTCCAGTATTAGCTTAAGCCCTAATTTAAATAGAATCCCTAGTGGCCATTTATAATTGTGAAAATCAACATTACAGTATCCTATAATCTCAGAACAAACACCTTAAATAATGTAGTGAGTATTCTCCCAGATTTAATTTATTTGCACTTAAGCCTCAATTGGAATAGGATCCCCAACAGCCATTTGTACCTGTGTAAGTTGGGTATTCTAGAAAAAATATTGTGGCGACTTTATTCCCAGTATTAATGTATTTGGTCTCAAGTTAAACTGCTGTATAGTCTTGCCCACCGTGCTGTAGCTCAGTTGCAGAGTCTTGGCAATCTTCTTGTAGCCTAGGCCATTTTTATGTAGAGCAACAATTCATTTATTTTTATTTTTTTTAAGATTCTCAGAGTTCTTTGCCATGAGGTGCCATGTTGAACTGTAAAAGGGGTGCCATTGCTGACCACCTGAAAAGCGTGTTAATTATCTGACTGTTATGCAGACTCTTTGATTTCAGTGCTTTCTGTGTTATTGACGTGGTGCAATTATGGAAACTAGGATATCTCATTTGTGCAGGACACAGGGTTATTGACTGGTTCCTTCTGGTGATTGGACTGTCCTCAGCTTTTGCTAGTGTGTTAAGGTGATGGATGTCTTCTCATTCACACAGAAATCACTCTTTGCTTAACTAGTGTGTTGTTTTTCTTCAATCAGCCCCTCAATCAGTTCTTCATTGTCTTCCAATACAACATAAGAATCAGTACATCCAGATCAGTTTAACTTCAGTAAAACCTTGGGAGCTGTACCCAGACCCCACACAGCGTACCTGTAATGTTGCTTCAGGCACTGGATCCTTCATGGGCACTCACCCCCCCCCCCCTTCCCTTCTCAGGAGCCTCTACCTCTTTAAAATGCAGAGCTCATCAATGCTCTCTTCAGACTTCAGCTTCAAAGCCTATGTTCAGCCCTTCCTTTTGGCACAAAACCTGGCCTACAAAGCCCACCAAGTCCCCCCTAAAGCCTTCTCCTCCGTGAAGGGGCACCCTCGCTCTTAAGAGTGGGGGGGGGGGGTGTCTGTTACAGTTTGCCTATCTCTGATTAATAGACCTCCAGACCTTTCAGACTGTGGCTTCAATCAGTGGTTTCAAAGGGGTTCAAAATAGTTAAAAACTCTACCCCCTCACTACTTTCTTCTCTCAAATCAACCAAAATCTGCCCAAGGACTGTCAAAGTTGCAGAATACCCTGAACCATCTCTTGACCCTGGTAGTAACTGTGTCATTATTTCCACAAGATAGGTCCAAAGGATTCTATTTAAGCCTTTTTACAGGGCCAAAACATAACGGGGTTATTAGTCTTATCCTCGACTTCAAATCCTTAAACAAATACCTTCAAATTCCAAAATTTCACATTGAATCCTCAAGGTGAGTTATTGCTCCTCTGAGACCATCGAATATGCCTATCAGCATATTCCCATCAATCAGCCTCATCAGGTATCTAAGCTTTGCAGTAGGAGATAATCACTTCCAGTTTGCCATTCTGCTATTTGGCCTATCCTCTGCTCCCAGAATATTCACAAATATATTTGTACCTCTTCTTCTTACCCTTCTCAGAACTTCCAGGTTGTAGGTTATCTAGATCAGTGTTTCTCAACTTTTTTTTAGTCACAGTGCTCTTTAAAAAAATTTCAGTCTCAAGACTCCCAAATCGAATCACTCGTTTACACGTGAAATTTGGGGATGGTTAAGCCGCCTCCTCCAAACCACTTCCCCTTTAGCCACAGAGGTGGCAGCTGGGGTCAACAGATTATACTCCTCGTTGCTTTTTTCGCCAGACACAGCTGTGTGTGAGATATATATAAAACCAGTGTCAAGGATGCATCCATTCAAAAATTTTAATTTTAGAATAAATTTCGTATACATAATTGTCTTAAAACATTTACAGGTTCCCTTTAACAAATTACCTGACTTTACTTTCAAAGATTGTTTTTGGCATTGTCAACAAACTGTTAAACTTTGGCTTTAGTCTTTGCTTTAGTGATTTAGTGAGTTGAATCACACCTAAAGGACACTGCAATGTTTTATGACTAAAGAACCTGTACTCTTATCGTAAGTGGATCAAAAAGGTGGCTATCGTCATATTGTAGATAAGATGTGACAAATCATTTGACTTCTGAACCCTTTTCACTAGCTGATTATAGGGAGATTCATAATAAGATTATTAACATCAGCAGTTTTTGCACTGTATATTACATAGTTTTAGTAACCCCATAGTAACTGTTGTAACTATTGTGCTGACAGTGTCATCTTTTGAACCTTTTCTTCCACTGAATGTCAGACTTTCAACTCTAAAGCCACATGCACACTGTGATGCACACTGGGATTTTCTGCCCCTGTGTATCCAATCCCAAGTTTTCTTGTGCATCCAAGCACAGATGTAAAGTCCAGCCCCTCTGCCTGCAGCCTGTAATAGGCCATGAGGCTGAAATTTTTTGCAGATGGCCAATGTACCAAGAACTCGCATATAGAGCCTTTTATTCGGGGATGTATGCCTGGAATGCCCCAGATACCTTAATAAAAGCCTAGTGTGGATGTGACAAAACCATAAAATGTGCTGTAGATAAGAGGGCTACATCTTACCGACACTAAATAAGACTCCTACTTAGAGCAGACACTTTGACGTCATGGTATTACCATTTTTAGCCAGAAAAGCCCCGTGTTTTTCCCCTCTCATATTACTTTTCAGTTTGTAACTGATATCTGCCTTTTTCAAAAGTATTTATTTCAAATATTTACTGGATATAATACCAGCAATAAACAGTGCTTCAAAGATCCAGTCACATCAGTCTCAAGTTCCTCAAAATCTACATGCAAATATCTGAGGAAAGATTTGAACCCAAGACCCAGAACTTCAAAGAAAATGTTCTAACCTTCATTTGACTTTGTGCTGTCCCAGGTGCCATTAGGAGTGCCCATTCTAGTAATGGAGGTAAACCCTAAAGTGACTGTAAAGGCAGAAGGTCTTTTATCTTGATGTATTTTATGCATTGAAGTGGTCGTAAACATGATTAATGAAGTTTGAGCTGGGCGCACATTTCTGCAGAGTTTTTTTTTTTTTTATCTCTCTTCAGAGCACTATGTCCCATAGCTTTGTCCTGCTCTGTTCTTCTGTTATCAGCCTGATAACTTTTGACAAGCTTTCCAAGATGAAAGATAGAAGTGTGTGTCGAGGGAGGTTGCTATAAATAGATTAGCACACTGCTAAACTATTCACAGGCATGCTCTGCATGTGTGGGGGCAGGGTGTGTGCCATTCCTCCTCCAGCTGTCTCAGTGTCTAGCGATAATCCACTCCTACAGATGCTTTCATTCATAGGAAGTAAAAAATCTAACAGGATGTGCACTTTCTAAACAGTATATAAAGGTGAAGGCAGCAGATATACATGTAAAACTTATGTGCAGAGATTTGTTTAATCTCTGTGTATCATCTGAGGCTGTTCGCTTCCCTAGGTATATATGAGGGTTTTGTTAGGATTATTCTTCTCTTGTGATCAGTCAAACGCCAGGTGTATTGAGAAGCAGACAATTTATTTCTGATGTGTCAATACAAAAGGATGAAGCTTACAAGCCAAAAGATGCAGTAAGAATCACACAGATGTACAACCCCCTCCTAATACCTACAATAATATAGCCTCAACGCTTCTATTGGCTGGGGAAACACAGATAGCGTGCCTGGTACAAAATGGTACTTTATTTGGCTAATTAGTGTTTCCTGTACAGTCTATCATATATGGTTACGCCTAATCATTCTACAACTTACTATGGAGTTAATAAAAGCAAACGATATAGCAAGTTAATACAATGTGCTAAGAAGTCATTTTAAAAATCAGTCTCAGGGTTATTGTTTTTCAAATAACTTTTCTAATAGTCGCAACAATAAACATTTAAAACGTTTCTAACAGTTTTAGATCCACTTTAAGATAAAAAAAAGCCTTCTGTGTGCAGCGGCCCTCCCTCAGCCACTCTAATACTTGAGGTCCCTCTAGATCCAATAGGGTGAGAAAGGGGGCCAGGCCACAACTCTGTCTGAATAGACACAGGGAGCTGTGGGTTGTCTTGGCTGCCTCCATAGCAAGCTGCTTAATGTGGGGGCACTAAACAGTAGGGAGGGGCCAGGAGCACTGGAGAGGGACTTCAGAGGAGGAGGATCTGGGCTGCTCTGTGCAAAACCATTACACAGGGCAGTTAACTATAGCATGTTTGTTATTTTTAAAAAAAGGAGACTTTACCATCACTTTAGGCTGGCCATTCACTAATAGAATTTTATTGGAAAATTTTCTTTTTAAGAAGGTCTGTTCGACTTTCTAATGGTTAATGGAATCAAATCCATGCTCATTTTCAACTGCAGTGCCAACCAAAGAAATTCAAAGGAGAAGGATGGAACTTTTTTTCTTAAGTGAATACATTTCTAATGGTAAATGTTGTTTTTGTTCAGGAAAGTTAGTTCATTGCAAATGTATTCCTTTTTGGGTAACAAGCATAAAGGAAGAAAATTAAACATATGTGGCTAAACTCTAGTGTATACAATCAAATCAATAAAAAAAAAAATGTAAAAAATAGGTACCCTCAGCACTCCAGACTTACAAGGAATGCAACATGAAATGCAAGGGTGAATTTGAGACTGCTAAAATAGAATATTAGAGAACAAGTTGCTACAGCAAGTAAAGCTATATAATAGATGAACACAGGAAGCAGTTTCAAAATGATAGCGAAAAAGGTTTTTTTTTTTTGAATAAGGAAAAGGTTTGAGATAAATCAACAAACCATGTAAGAAAAACAAAAACACATTCCAGAGAGTCCATACACTTTACGATGTATGGGCAAAGAAAGAGTACCTAGCAACTTCATGACGTACTTGAGCAAGAGACGGCTATAATCATTCACTTCCCGTGAAATTTGATTCCAGCCTCCCTTATGCCTCTAAGACAGTGGCTCTCAACTCCTGTTCTCCGGATCCACTAACAAACCAAATTTTAAGTATTACCTTGGGGAGATGCAGACTAGAATACTGCAGTCACTGAGCAGCAAATGATATCTCCTGTGATGTATTTCAGTTAACTTACAAACCCACGCTGTTAGTGGGTCCTGAGGACAGGAGTTGAGAACCACTGCTCTAAGCTGATCAGTAAACCAAAATTATCGATTTGAATGTTTGATAACCTAACGCATTGCATTAGTAGTCTGTCCATTATCAAGTCTACTGAAGCCAGATCAAGTACGGCCAGCCAGTTTCCCCATATTTTCAAATTTTTAGGGGTTGCCTCTGTATATCAATTTTTCATATTTAAGCGTGGTACCCATCTGATCAATCAACATCTGCAGTTTTAGTATAGTATAGTTAGGGAGATCCAGTGCATTTGGATATGTTTACGAGCCTGAAACAGAGCTCTGCCAGCCGCCTCTCTGAGATATTTATCCTGTACTACCTGCTCCCGAACGCCCAGTAGGCAGGGTTTATTGTCCAGGGGCATGTCTATAGAGAAAGTACTATTAACGGTCCACAATATTGATTCCCAATATCTGTAAAATTTTGGACAATGCCACAGCAAATGTATAAGATCCCCCTTATCTCTACAGCATATTGGACAGGCAAGGTCTGGGCATAGGCTCATAGAATGCAGTTTAGCTGGAGTGTGCTGAACTTGGCTCGCTTATGTTGCACCACAGGGGAGAAGTGGGGGTCGAAGGAAACCCTCTCTCCATTGTGTTGGATGGTGCACCATTCTTGTGCCAAATGTAGTACTTGTTCCCAAACACGATAATGCAGAAGGTGCACAAGAAAGAGTTTCCAGGTAAAGCTATAGTGGGTACACAGTGTTCTCATTCAATCGAAGTAAAGGCGTCTTTTTAGCACAATTAGCTCTGCTATTGTGTGAAGGAGTTTTGTGGTGATATTTATAATAATGTGTGTTGTAGTTAGGGAGCTAGGAGATCAGTAGGCTAGGACATGAAAGGTCATATCTCGGAGTCACCTAGTCTGGAAATTATTAGTTAATTAGCTCATGTTCATTTATGTTTCTGGTTACAGGTGTATTGTTAGAGTAATATGAGCCGGGGGGGGGGGGGCCTCCTCTTCAACTGTATATAAGCCTGTATTCTTGTTCTAATAAACAGTCCATGTTCAGCAACCAAACAAGTATTGTCTTGTGTGTGTGTGTGTGTGTGTGTGTGTGTGTGTGTGTGTGTGTGTGTGTGTGTGTGTGTCTGTTAGCGGTTGGAACATCTGATATCTATATTCAGACTGGGAGGAAGCGATATATGACAAAAGCATTCAAGCGGAGTGTGGGATGTTTTGTCACATATGACAACCAGCATTGATTTATGAAAAGCTTGTCAGACCAACCTGTTATTATTCTATGAGTTAGTAATTGAATGGTGGAACTCCAGTAGACGTAGTCTATCTAGATTTTGCTAAAGCATTTGATCCTGTACCTTATAAAGGTTTGAACTATAAAATAAGGTCTGTTGGAGTAGTAGATCGCAACATTAGAAAACAAAAAAATTGCAAGGCAATGACAGTATGTGCTAGTATGCATTGAATACTAGCACGTTATGAAATATCTTAACATGAAACCCTCCAGTGGTGTGCTAACGGGCTTACATCTTCTACCAGTCTTCCTTGTGAGCATGCATGCAGGAGACCTCGGCAGTGGCACGGAGCTCAAAAGGTCTGGCACAGTATGTTGGACCTTCAGAGCGCATTCGCCAGTGACCTCACCGGCTGCATGCTGTATTTATATCTTTTAAACACTGCACGTTTAGAAGATATTCACTGTACCTAGAGGTAAACCTTATTATAGGCTTACCTGTAGGTACAACTTAAAAAAAAAAATGTAACCTAAGTTTTGCACTTAGGTGCCAAAAATACACGTGTGAAATACACGAAAGGAGAGGCTCCTCTTAGAGAATCAATGATCGAAAAAGACCAGAGGGTGCTTGTAGATCAAAACTTGCAATGTTGTAGCATTAGCATGCAAGACCCAGCTAACAAAGCTAGTAAAATATTGTAATGCATTGTAATGTAATGCAGAAATATTTGATCTAAGATGAGCTGATATGGGCAACATTTGGTTTGGCTCGATTGCACTAAAATTATGAGGTGATTCAGAGCGTAGTGGTGATTGATACTCAGAATGGTCTAAAGTTATTAGTGGTGTGACCTAAGGCTTAGTGTTTGGACCCTTAGGCCGCGTACACACGGGCGGACTGTTCGCCCAACTTTGTCCGCTGAACAGTGTTTCAGCGGACAGTCCGCTCGTGTGTGGGCTTCAGCGGACAGTTTCGGCGGACAGTCTGACGAACAAAGTTTTTCGGAATTTCCGTAAAACTGTCCGCTGAAACTTTGTTTGAGCGGACAGTCCGCTCGTGTGTAGGCTTGTTCGTCAAACTAAGTTCCGTGCATACTCAGAAAGAATTTACAGGGCGGACAGGGGGGAAGCGCTCGGTCTTGTAAAACTAGTGTTCGTATTGAAGCTAGCATATTCGTCATGCTGCAAATTTTGTGGTTTTTTAATATAGCCCGTTCTTTTCTTCTTCGTAATGCAAGAAAAGTGAAGTAGTTTTTATTCATCCTCATCCTATGATTAATCTTCCAATTATAGAAAAAAAATTATTCTACATTTTTAAAAAAACAAAAAAAAACCCTATAAAAAAAAAAAAGAATATATATATATATATATATATATATATATATATATATATATATATATATATATGTATATGTATATACAGTGGTGTGAAAAAGTGTTTGCCCCCTTCCTCATTTCCTGTTCCTTTGCATGTTTGTCACACTTAAGTGTTTCGGAACATCAAACCAATTTAAACAATAGTCAAGGACAACACAAGTAAACACAAAATGCAATTTGTAAATGAAGGTGTTTATTATTAAAGGTGAAAAAAAATCCAAACCATCATGGCCCTGTGTGAAAAAGTGATTGCCCCCTAAACCTAATAACTGGTTGGGCCACCCTTAGCAGCAACAACTGCAACCAAGCGTTTGCGATAACGTGCAATGAGGCTTTTACAGCGTCCTGGAGGAATTTTGGCCCACTCATCTTTGCAGAATTGTCCTAATTCAGTTACATTAGAGGGTTTTCGAGCATGAACGGCCTTTTTAAGGTCATAGCACAACATCTCAATAGGATTCAGGTCAGGACTTTGGCTAGGCCACTCCAAAGTCTTCATTTTGTTTTTCTTCAGCCATTCGGTGGTGGACTTGCTGGTGTGTTTAGGATCATTGTCCTGCTGCAGAACCCAAGTTCGTTTCAGCTTGAGTACACGAACAGATGGTCGGACATTCTCCTTCAGGATCTCTTGGTAGACAGCAAAGTTCATAGTTCCTTTTATCACGGCAAGTCTTCCAGGTCCTGAAGCAGCAAAACAGCCCCAGACCATCACACTACCACCACCATATTTTACTGTTGGTATAATGTTCTTTTTATGAAATGCAGTGTTCCTTCTACGCCAGATATACTTGGACACACACCTTCCAAAGAGTTCCACTTTTGTCTGATAGGTCCACAGAATGTTGTCCCAAAAGTCTTGGGGATCATCAAGATGTGTTGTGGAGAAATTGAGACGAGCTTTGATGTTCTTTTTGCTCAGCAGTGGTTTTCTCCTTGGAACTCTGCCATGCAGGCCATTTTTGCCCAGTCTTTTCCTGATGGTGGAGGCATGAACGCTGACCTTAACTGAGGCAAGTGAGGCCTGCAGTTCCTTGGACGTTGTTGTGGGGTCTTTTGTGACCTCTTGGATGAGTCGTCGCTGCGCTCTTGGGGTAATTTTGGATGGCCGGCCACTCCTGGGAAGGTTCACCACTGTTCCATGTCTTCGCCATTTGTGGATAATGGCTCTCACTGTGGTTCGCTGGATTCCCAAAGCTTTGGAAATGGATTTATAACCCTTTCCAGACTGATAGATCTCAATTACTTTCTTTCTCAATTGTTCCTGAATTTCTTTGGGTCTCGGCATGATGTGTAGCTTTTAAGGATCTTCTGGTGGACCTTACTGTGTCAAGCAGCTCCTATTTAAGTGATGCCTTGATTGTGAACAGGTGTGGCAATAATCAGGCCTGGGTGTGGCTAGAGAAATTGAACTCAGGTGTGGACAACCACAGTTATAGTATGTTTTAACAAGGGGGGCAATCACTTTTTCACACAGGGCCATGATGGTTTGGATTTTTTTTCACCTTTAATAATAAACACCTTCATTTACAAATTGCATTTTGTTTTTAGTTGTGTTGTCCTTGACTATTGTTTAAATTGGTTTGATGTTCCGAAACACTTAAGTGTGACAAACATGCAAAGGAACAGGAAATGAGGAAGGGGGCAAACACTTTTTCACACCACTGTATATATATATATATATATATATATATATATATATATATATGTATATATATATATATATATATATATATATATATATATATATATATATATATGTCTATCTTAAAAAAAATATAAAATAAAAACCCCCCCAAAAAATTTATATATATATATATATATATATATATATATATATATATATATATTTATTTATTTCTTAAAAAAAAAAAAAAATAGAATTTATCTATTACTATATATTTTTGGAACTACTATTGTCATATTTTTTATTGTTTTTTTTTTGTGTGGGGGGGGGGTTGAAACAAGATGGACTTGCATTTTTTTTGGCCAAGCAGGACTATGCAAGTAGAGATAGATAGATAGATAGATAGATAGATAGATAGATAGATAGATAGATAGATAGATAGATAGATACCCAAACCAGCATTTTAGCTTACACATGATTGCATGTTCAAAATCAGCAGAGCTTCCCCTCATTTCAAATGTTAAGCCTCAAATTTACAGCGACTGCACTTCCAAGTGCACTTGCAGTGCTTTAAAAATTGCATTTGAAGTTAGCATATTTACATGAACGTGTGTTTTGTAAATAACCCCCAGAGTCTTTTGACATGTATCTGCCTACTCACAAATAAACATTGTTTTTTAAGCCAAAATTATAAAAAAATATTTAAAAAAAAAATTAAAAATAAAAAAAACATACAAGATTTTTAAATAATAAATTTTTATTTTTCCTCAGAACAAAAATAAATCAAGAGGGAGGCAACACTGGAGACAATTTTGACGTTTGTGAAGCCTTTTGTCCCCCAGGCACACATCAAGTGAGTGGCCACCAAAATTCCGAACCTGCGTAGCATGTAAATAGGGAGCACAGCCAGGTCCTAGATTCCCAAAGACCAGGAACAGCAGCAGATGAGATCTATGTCCCCAGACTGTGGTACTACAACAGCCTGCGTCTTCTTTCAGAGCAGACTGAAGCCAGGCAGTCACTTGCGACTCTTCCGTCTAGCCTTCCCTCCACGCGTCGCTGGAGGCTGTGCCTCTGGTGGTGGAGTTGTGGTAGGAGGAGGAGGAGGAGGAGGAGGAGGAGGAGCAGTAGGGTCTGTGTTGTAAGGCTTAGTGGTGGGTGTGAGCTCACCCTTCAGACCCCGTTGGATGGCATCAAAAAAGATTGCTTCACACAAGTTTTGCTGTGGTTTGTCCATTTCTTGTAGCTTACTAGCCAGATAAGTGGCATAGGCCTCCTCCGGATTGGGGGGTTTTGACAAAACTTGTGTGGCTTGGCGTATACGCGCCAAGGACTCCTCCTCTGTACGGCTCATCCTCCTGGGCCTTTTGCTGGCTAGGCGGAGGGGAGGGACCTGGCCCAGCTAGCTCTTGTGTGTGGCTGGTCCCGGCCTCCTCCTCCATACCACTGGTCCCGGCCTCCTCCTCCATACCACTGGTCCCGGCCTCCTCCTGGGTGAGCTCATCCTGTGTAAAAAAAACAAAGAAATCAATAACTAAAATATGTCTATATTTAGAAATCATCAATCACTAACAATTTTACAGTTCTCACTTGCAAATACATTTGTCATGAAATACAAAAGGCTATCATTTTGACACCATCATTTTTCCATCAGTTCACCAAGATTTGAGCCACATTTGTGTAAACTACTGTATCCTTCTATCTAATTTAATTTGTGATGAAATCCTAGATTTGGAAGCAATTCAAACATTGAACTTTACATCATTAATATTTGAGCAATCCAAACTTTAGAAACTAAAATATACCTGGCTCAAGCTGGGCGCATCAACTTCGTCCAGCAAGGAAGGGTCTGGATCTTCCAGGGATGGCTCACCTGAGGCGGAGGGAAGGGTGGAGGGACGGGTAGACGGAAGAGTCGAAAGTGACGGCCTGGCTTCTGACGTGTCATCCAGAAAACGCAGCCTGTCATAATACCACATCCTAGGTACATAGACCTGACATGCTGCTGCTCCTGATGTTTGGGACTCTAGGATCTTTCTTTGCTCCCGCCTATACACGCTACGCAGGTTCTTAATTTTGGCGTTCACAAAGTCATTGTCTGCCTGGGGGAGTCGGGTTTTCACAAACGCCAAAACTGTCTCCAGTGTCTTCTTCCGGGCAGCACGGCTTGAATATTGGGGGTGTTTTGAATCCCAAAGATTGCTGTGCGACTCAACTAGATCAAGAAATGTTGAGAGGAAGGCCTCCTCCTTAAAGGGGTCTGGAGTATACCTTTGCATTTTCTGTATAGCAAAAAAAAAATAAAAATAAAAAATAATAAAAAATAAAAATTAAAAAAATAAAAATAAAGTCAGACCAAATGCACACTATATTGTGACAATGTAGGCGAGACACACACTACTACACACGCTACCCCCCACACACACACTACCCCCCCACACACACACACACACTACTGCCCCATACACATACACACACACACACACACACACACACACACACACACACACACACACACACACACACACACACACACACACACACACTACCCCTCCCACACACACACTACCCCTCCCACACACACACAAACACTCCCCCCCCACACACACACACACACACACACACATACACACACACACTACCCCCCCCCCACACACACTACCCCTCCCACACACACTACCCCTCCCACACACACACAAACACTACCCCCCCCCCACACACACACACACACACACACACACACACACTACCCCTCCCACACACACACTACCCCTCCCACACACACACAAACACTACCCCCCCCCACACACACACACACACACACACACACACACTACACACACTACTGCCCCATACACATACACACACACACTACCCCCACCCCCCCTATACACCTACCTCCACCCCCACACTACCACACAAAACACCAACCCCACTCAACCACCAACCCACATAAAAATCAATTAAACATCAATAAGGATAAAATTCAATATGCACATCCCTAACGCAGGCTTTAAATTAGACGAAAATAAAACGAGAACTATCTTACCGTCGCGTGTAGCACTCGCTGCTTCCGTTCGGACAAGCGTACGGCCTCGCGGTAACGCTTTATATACAGCGCATGCGCTCAGGCTCCGCCTGCGTCGCCCGCCCCTGACGTTCCTTGTGACCGTGTTTCCCCGCCCCTTTTACCCTCGTTCCGCTGTGGGTGAATGATAGGAGAAAATGGCGGACGCAAATTCTATGAGCAGCGTGAGCAGCGCGGAGGAAAGCCATGGACCCCATGCTTCCGGAGCAAGGAGGAGATATAAGGCCACCAATATGGCCTTTGAAGAGATGGTGGAGATGGTGGCTATATTAAGAAGGGAGGATTATGATGGGGAACATGGCCCGTACCCCAAACCTAATGTCCGGAAAAGCGCCATCTTGGATGAGGTAGTCACAACCTTGGAGCAGAAATTTGGGGTACGAAGAGGCAAGGACCAGCTCCGGAAACGATGGTCCGACATCAAGTCCAGGGAGCCGGAACAATATTACCGCATCAAAAAGGCCCTGAAAAAAAGTGAGTAAACTCCGCGTTTCTCGTGACTGTCCGACATAATCGTTCATGTAGGCTTGGGGTAAAACTGGCGGATTTGATCGTAATTGTTCGTGTAGATAGTGTATGTAAATTTGGCGGATTTGATCGTAATCGTTCGTGTAGATAGTGTATGAAAATCTGGCGGGTTTGATCGTAATCGTTCGTGTAGGTAGTGTATGTAAATCTGGCGGATTTGATCGTTCGTGTAGTTAATAGTTCATGTAATGAGCGCAAATGGTTGTTCGTATATGTGGGCGTAAATAGCATGAATTTGTGTATGGTGTAAATTTATCTGGTGTTGGATTAGATTTTAATTAGTTATTATTTTTTTTGTATTATTCATGATAAACTGAATTGTCACGCTCAGTTTATAGGATATAAATTTTTGCTAAAGTTTCATAAATTTATTCAGTGCAATGTAGACTCAATTAAAAAAATGAGATAGATAGATAAAATGCTGGTTCAACATCTGGACTGGGAAACATTTATAAGTGTAGTTTGGGCCATCATAGAACATTTTTTGACATAATCACACACAGGTACTCCAGGGGATGATTCGAGTGTGTCCGTCTGTGAAACTTTGAAAAAAAGAAATACAGTATCACAGTTTGGTTAAAGGCTAGGTTCACATTGCTGCAATGTACGAGATCAAATGTGATTTGCAACGCACTGCAGTGCAAATCACATGTGATCTCTGTGTGATGCGATTTCAGCCATACATATAGTATGGCTGAATTTGCATCGCATCCGGCCCAAACTTGTACATGGCCCGTTTTTTAGTCCACCACCGAATCGGATCACATGGGTGTTCACACCATGTGGTCCGATTCCTGTCCGAGTTTAAAGATTGCACTGTGAAATGAGAACTAATTTGGAGGTGTCAATAAAACTTTACACAGATACTCCCAGCAGGTCACATAGGGCAGTGCGAACTGCGCATGCGATGCGTGAAACCACAGTAGATTTGCAGCGTTCGCACATCGCAGCAGTCTGAACACAGCCTAACAAAAAAAAAGTAATTTTAAGGATGTATTAAACTAGGATCTTGTAATAACCAGCTAATAATTGTACACCACTTCAAACCAATGTTTCATATTCAAATTTCTGAACTGAAATATCACTATGCTTAAAAGTATCTTTTTTTTGTTTTTTTTTTGTTTTTTTTTTCATTCTCATAGGGGAACAAAGACTCAGACAAGAGGCGGAGCAGCCCAGGACCCCCCGACCTCGCCAGCCTGATTGGGCACTTAGCCCCAGCCCCGCGTCAGTATTGGAGCTGCCCAGCCCTGTGTCTGTGAGGGAGCAGCCAAGCTCGGTATCCTCCGCTGGACCAAGCTCCGTAGCTCCACTGGATGAGCCCAGCCCAGGGCTAGATGTGGAGGAGGAAGAGCAGGTGGAGTTACACACCCCACAAAGTGAGTGTCTGACAACCCAGCTTAAGGTAAACAATTAATGGCTGTATATTTTAACCAATTTTTTATCTACACATGTTTTTAGGTGATGATCTGGTTGTGGTTGGAGAAGCCGCGGAGCCATTTTCAGCGGACAGTGCCCAGAGGCTAATTGGTGACATCATGGCCTGGAATGGGCAGATTGACCGGATGGAGAACCAGATTCTCAATATCCAAAGAGAACTGGTCACTATGAGGCAGGGAATGAAGAACATGATTGATGTTTTAGGGAGAATCTAAGCCCCTTTTCCCTAAAACCCAATCGATCATGTTCTTCATTCCCTTGTAAAAACGTTTTTAATGTTTTAAAAACAGAGTTTTTAGAGGCCAAATTTTGAAGATGCACACGGTGTGTCAACATGTGCTATGTGCCATCAGAGGATCGCAATGGACGCATTTGGTGTTTGCAAACCCTTCCTCATTCTAGTATGTGAGAGGAAGGGATTGCACACACCAAACACGTCCATTGATCACTCATGATGGTACATAGCACATGTTGACATTACCAATTTTTTGTGTGCATCTTCAAAATTTGGCTTTCCCCCCTGTTTTATGTAAATAGTTAAAAATATGCTTTTATTTTGTGATAATTGTATTTTAGATATATCGATATATTTCTATGTTTACAAAAAAAAAAAAAAACAATTAAAAAAAATAAATAAAAAAAATTCCAAAAAAAAAAACACAAAAAAATACGATCTAAAAAAGAGGCACTGGTTGGAATGTGCACTATTAAAAAATCAAAAAAAAGATGTGTGTGTGTGTGTGTCTACTTCTTTCAATACTCAATCCCAGTTTGGGAAGTCATTTTGTGTTTTCTGTCACAAAGGGCCTTATTTCCTATTGTCAAAAACCACTTTGCTATACAAATGCACTAGGACAGGAATATGCAATTTGTGGAAATCCAGCTGTTGCAGAACTACAAGTCCCATGAAGCATAGCAAGACTGACAGCCACAAGCATGAGACCCAGAGGCATGATTGACTTGTAGTTTTGCACCAGCCGGAGGTTGGCCAATTGCATATCCCTGAATTAGGAGAATGTAGGATACAAGCAACGTGAAAAGCAAACAAGAACCAAACTTCAAAATTTGAACAGACAAGACATATTTCAAGAAAAATACATTTTTATTGGTCAGCTGGCATTGGAATAGCCCCCCTACCATTAAAATAGCTGACATAGCGGTCACGCACCTCACGTGCTGTTTGGGGGGCTAAGCCAGGAAGGGCATGATCCAGCCCTGTCAGTTCTGGAAGCCTGAGTCCGGCCTCAGGCCCAATAGGCTGCAGGTACTGGTTACCTGAAAATTTCCTTAGAAAATTGTGCAGAATGCAGCAGCACAGAATAACATAGTTCAGTTTATATTCGGCCAGGTTGATGGCTGTCAGTAACAGACGGAACCGGCTGGCCATAATGCCAAAGGCACTCTCCACAACCCTTCTTGCTCTGGCCAGCCGGTAATTAAAAACCCTCCTCTCCGGGGTGAGGGTCCTTTGGGGGAAGGGTCTCATAAGATGTTCACTCAGACCGAACGCTTCATCAGCCAGAAAAACAAACGGGAGCCCCTCCACATTCTTGGCATCTGGTGGCAAGTCCAGGCCACCAGTGGTAAGACGGTGGCAGAACTCGGTCTGCCTAAAGACTCCTCCGTCAGACATCCGGCCGTTCTTCCCCACATCCACATAAAGAAAGTCACATTGTGCCGACACCACCGCCATTAGCACCACACTATGGAACCCCTTATAATTCCAATAGTAGGACCCCGAATGGGGTGGGGGCACAATCCTCACATGTTTCCCGTCGATGGCCCCTCCGCAGTTGGGGAAGTCCCAACGGGCAGCGAACTGGGAAGCCACAGTCTGCCATTCCTGTGGCGTGGAAGGACACTGGGGAGTCAAACACATGAAAAAAAATAAAATTAGTCATTAAATAAAAACAATTCATAACAAATAAAACTCAAAAACCTTTTGGAACAACAGTTAAACAGAAATATTGCAAATTAGTTTTCTGTCAAAAAAAAAAAAGTAGGCGGACCAATTCACAGATTAATCAGCCCTCTGATGGACCAGGGGACATAAATTAGGTGGGTAAGTGGGGTGGGGGGGACTAATTAATGAGTATCCAACACCTGCAAGCAATTTGAGTGGGGGGACTAATTAATGAGTTGACAATCTATCTATCTATCTATCTATCTATCTATCTATCTATCTATCTATCTATCTATCTATCTATTCTATCTAATCTATCTAATCTATCTATCTATCTACACACACACACAGGGTGTATACAAAGAGTATACAAAGGGTGGGGGGGGGGGGCAAGTAAAATAGTACAATGGAGCTGACAATATGAATTATAGATAAAAACAGTCTCGGCTGTGGGTGTATATGGGGCCCAGGATCGAATGCTGAGGACGTTAATGAAAGCAAATATGCACGTGGGACACAAAAAGGTAAAAAGCTCCTACAAAATGACACACAAAAAAAAATACAAAATAAAAAATGTAAACAAAAAACAAAAACAAAAAAATAAACCACAAAAAAAAAAATGGGTGGCACAATTCACAGATTAATCAGCCCTCTGATGGACCAGGGGACATAAATTAGGTGGGTAAGTGGGGTGGGGGGGGACTAATTAATGAGTATCCAACACCTGCAAGCAATTTGAGTGGGGTGGGGGGACTAATTACTAAGTATCCAACACCTGCAAGCAATTTGAGTGGGGTGGGGGACTAATTAATAAGTATCCAACACCTGCAAGCAATTTGAGTGGGGTGGGGGGACTAATTAATAAGTATCCAACACCTGCAAGCAATTTGAGTGGGGGGAATAATTAATAAGTTGACAATCCATATCTATATATCTATATCTCTATATCTCTATATATCTATATATCTCTCTCTCCCCCTCTCTCTCTCCCCCTCTCTCTCTCCCCCTCTCTCTCTATCTATCTATCTACACACACAGGGTGTATACAAAGAGTATACAAAGGGTGGGGGGGCAAGTAAAATAGTACAATGGAGCTGACAATATGAATTATAGATAAAAAACAGTCTCGGCTGTGGGTGTATATGGGGCCCAGGATTGAATGCTGAGGATGTTAATGAAAGCAAATATGCATGTGGGACACAAAAAAGGTAAAAAGCTCAAAAAAAATTACACAAAAAAAAAAAAATGCATGCATTCATATAAAGGGGACATTCACATCATATTCCTGTCATGGATATTAAAAGTCATGATGAAATGAATACAAACATACAATGCATATAATGCATATAATTCAATATTAAAAGAACAAACTTACCTTCATATATTCCTTCTGCAGGACCCGAATAATGGCAGAACAGGTCTCTGGAATAATGATCCCCAGAGCCTGGGGGGAGATGCCTGTCGAGAACTTGAGGTCCTGAAGGCTTCTCCCTGTCGCCAAGTAGCGCAACGTGGCGACGAGCCTCTGCTCCGGAGTGATGGCTTGCCGCATGCAGGTATACTGCCTGCTGATATAAGGGGTCAGCAAAGCCAGCAGACGGTGAAAAACGGGGTCCGTCATCCTGAGATAATTCCTGAAATCATCAGGATTATTCTCACGGATCTCACGGAGTAAAGGCATATGCGAGAATTGGTCACGCTGGCGCAACCAATTCTTTGTCCATGAACTCCTCCTCACCCTGTTCACAGACTGGGCTCGGGTCAAAGTATTAACCCCAACACCAAGCCCCAATATAGCACGAACTCGTTCCCGAGTACGTCCACACTCCATGGCTTTGAAACGGTCGGCTGGACAGACAAGCTCAACTGAACGCACTGAAGAACAGCCAGACCTATGAAGAACGACCTGAAGCCCAGAAACGAGCGGACCAGAAGCGCCTAATAACAGGTACAACTGATCCACGCGTACCGAAAGACAGATACAAACCTCACAGGTAGACTGCGCCGCAGTGAACGGACAAATTAAGCTGAAGTCTGAAAAGCGCGAATTGTCTCTAACCAAACTTCTACTAACGCAAAGTCAGCAGAAGGAGCCCAAAGGGTGCTTTGCTGTGTCTTGGACTTCCTATTTCTAGTCCCGTCGTACGTGACGTACGTCATCGCGCAAGTTTCAGCGGACTGTTCGTTCGTCGTGTGTGGCCAAGTCCGTCCATGCTAATTTTGAGCGGACTGTCCGCTCAAACTGTTGGACGAACAAAGTTGGGCGAACAGTCCCCGCGTGTGTACGCGGCCTTACTTTTTATATTTATAAATGATATAGAGTTTGAAACCATTTCATTATTTGCAGATGACACCAAGCCTTGTAGCGGAGTCGTGTCCATACATGATGACTCCAACTTGCCAGCAGACCACTATGCACTGTTTAACCACTTCCTGACGGGCGCACGCCGATGTATGTCGGCAGAATGGCAAGGGCAGGCAAATGGGTGTACCTGTACGTCCCTTTAAATTTGCCACCCTGCCACAGCGAGCGCTAGCGTGCCGGTCGGGACCCTCCGGTCGCGGGTCCCACAGACTCGATCGCCGCGGGCATACCCACCATCGTCTCACGGGGCGGCTGAACTAGGAGATGCCATTGAAAAAAGCATCTCCCAGTTCTGCCTAGCAACAAGTGACGCTGATCTCTGCTCCATGTGATTGGAGCAGAGATCAGTGTTCACTAAAAGAAAGCCCAGCCCCCAACAGTTAGTAACACCCCCTAGGAACACTTAACCCCTACACTGCCACCCACTGGTTAACCCCTTCACTGCCAGTGTCATTTACACAGGAATCACTGCATTTGTATAGCAGTAATTGCTGTATAAAATGACAATGGTCCCAAAAATGTGTCAAAAATGTCTGATGTGTCCACCATAATGTCGCAGTCACAATAAAAATCGCTGATCTCCGCCATTACTAGTAAAAAAAAATTATTAATAAAAATGCCATAAAACTATCCCCTATTTTCTAAACGCTATAACTTTTGCGAAAACCAATCAATAATCGCTTATTGTGATTTTTTATTTTTTTTACCAAAAATATGTAGAAGAATACGTATCGGCCTAAACTGAGGGAAAAAATGTTTTTTTTATATATTTTTGGGGGATATTTATTATAACAAAAAGTAAAAAATAATGCGTTTTTTTTCAAAATTGACGCTCTATTTTTGTTTATAGCGCAAAAAATAATAACCGCAGGGGTGATCAAATACCGCCAAAAGAAATCTCTATTTGTGTGGAAAAAAAGGACATCAATTTTGTTTGGGAGCCACGACGCATGACCGCGCAATTGTCAGTTAAATTGACGCAGTGCCAAATCGCAAAAAGAGGTCTGGTCTTAAGCCAGCAAAATGGTTCGGGGCTGAAGTGGTTAATGGGCAACTATGTGGCAAATGAGGTTTAATGTTTCTAAAGCAAGCAAAATACTTTCTTGCATTAAGAGGTATATATTCCAGAGAGAGACCTAATTTCTCATTCGTTCATTGACAGACACAGCCGTCTTTATTCAGAACCATAGGGTTATATTGCTCCCTACAGGAGTAGGACACTAGGCAGAAAAAAGACTTGGCTACGCCCATGGGCAGTCCTAGGTGACTACCCATTGCCAGGAAGCCCTAAAACATTGCTGGATTTACTGTCTACCTGTGAAAGAAAACCTGTACTCCATTTTAAAAAGCTAAACGTCTTGCCAAAAGCCACATACCACATGTGTCTATCTGTGATCCTTATTTCGTTTTTATTTGAATTTGACCTTCCTTGACTATATAGGTAAACTTTGCTGTCTAAAGCTGGCCATACACTAGTAGATTTCCAAATGAGCATTTGTACAAAAAGTCTTATTAGTACAGTACATTCAATGGGGTTGATTTACTAAAACAGGAGAGTGCAAAATCTGGTGCAGCCATGCATGGTAGCCAATCAGCTTCTAACTTCACTTTGTTCAAATAAGCCCCTCTCTGCTAAAGGCCTTCAGTTTTTTCTGCCTAATCAAGACCTAGTTCCCTGCTGGGGATCTCTTGTCCTGGCAATTTTTATTTAATTTCTTTTACCTGGCTCTTTCCACACGGCCAGCGGCCATTTTGCCATAGCCGGCGTTCTTTTCCCTAGTGCCTGATGACTTCCTATGGCCGGTGGCCATGTTGGTGTAGCTCGCCGGCCATGATATGGTGGAGTTTTCTTCTCCCTTGGATGTGCCATGTGTGTAGGGCTACATCTGAGATAGCAAGCGCTAAACTGGTGGGGTGATGAGTCTGGAGGATCCCTCCTCTCTCTGCTGTCGGGTGGTCCGGTATCACTACGGTGTGGGGGGTGTCCCATTGTAGTGGTCACTCTTGGTGTGGGGGTCTTTTTTTTCTCTCCTATGGAGTCTCAGAAGCATGTTTCCCCACCTGACCCCCTGTCAGAGGCTGCAGGTCCCTCTGGGTCCCAGTCATCTGTTGACGCACTGACAGAGGCCCTGGCTCTTGGGCAGCAGACTAGCAAGAAACATCCCCCACCTTCCCCTGCTTCATCTGTCTCGTTAGAGCCTGAATCTGATTTGGCTGCCATGGACGGGGCCCACCCAGTGGGGCATGCGGCTGCATTCCTAGATCTTTAGGACAGTGAGGATGATTCCTCTGCTCCTCTGCTTATGTGCAGGAAACTTTAAAAATGGAGAATGCAGCCATGGCTGCGAGGGAGGTGCTGGTGCCCTTTGGCACTCACAAGCCACCTTGCGTGGCAAAAGTGTTCCCTTATCTCTCCTTTTTTGACAAGTTTGTCTATAAAGAATGGGGGGGGTCCAAAATGCCCCTTTGTGATCCCAAAGTATTTCACTATGCATTATCTCTTTGAGGAGAGTCTGCTCAAAAAATGAACAACTCCACATGTGGTGGATCACCCGGTTTCTTGGTTGAACAAAACCACTATGATTCCGGTTGAGGGCACTCCTGCCTTTAAAGACCAGGCTGACAGGAAGGCAGAGTCTCTGAGCCGCACTATGTTCTCTTTTACAGGTTCAGCGCTTCAGCCAGTTTTGGCTATTGCTCCAGTGTTGCAAACGCTGACAGAGTGGGCAAAGCTGTTGTGCCGTGAGCTGGAAGGTGACCAGTTTCCTCCTTCCTTCACAGAATTAGCGGACCAACTGATCCAGGGGCTGCAGTTTGTTAGTGGACGCAGCTTCCTTGCTTTTTAAGCTATCTGTTTCAGCGGTAGTGCTTCAACGGATATTGTGGCTGAAGTGTTGGACTGCGGACCAGGCCTCTAAAAAGGCCCTAGCTGATCTGTCTTTTCAAAGCGATCGGTTGGGGCCACTCTGGATGATATCATTAAGAGTGTCAAGAAAGAGTACTTTTCTTCCACAGTCAAAGAAGTGAAAGGAGCCAAGTCGCAAGCGTGGCCCTTCCTCCTTGGCACACAAAGTTTTTTCGTCCCTCAAGGTCCACTGACAAAGGCTCAAAGTCTTTCAAGCCCCCCTCGGGAGGTCCCAAGCAGCCCTAGTCGGGCAAACCGAGAGCAGGTTTCTCCAGACCCCCAGTTAAGGCTCCTTTGGCATGAAGAGGCATCCTCACCTGCAGTCCAGGTGGGGGGACATCTTCCCTGGTTTCCAGGCCCGTGGACCTCTCTGATAAATGACAAGTGAATCCACAAAGTGATTCTGTCTGGTTACAAGATCGAGTTCCAGACTTGTCCCAAAGCAGATTTTTTCTGTCCAATCTGCATCGGTCTCCAGACTGCTTGTTAACCCTCCGGGGAGCGGTGCAAGGCCTCTTGCTCCAAGGGGTGATTGTACCGGTTTCGGTGTCGTAATGTTTCCAAGGCTTTTATTCAAACCTATTTACGATCCAGAAAAAAGAGGGTATGGTGCGTCTGATTCTGGACCTCAAGTCCCTGAACCGCTATGTCCGAGTTCAGAATGGAGTCCTTTCGCTTCGTGGTGGTCTCTCTCATCAGGGGGACTTTCTGGCGTCCATTGACATCAAGGATGCCTACCTGCACCTTTACATCCGGTTTTGTGCACAGAACCAGCGGTTCCTCTGCTTTGCTGTAGGAGAGGTGTATTATCAGTTTTCAGTGTTACCATTTAGTCTTGCCTCCGCTCCTCGGGTGCTCACCAAAGTGTTGGCCCCCGGTTCGGGTGCTGCTGCGCCAGTGGGAAATTACTGTTCTGGACTACCTGGACGTCCTTCTGCTGCGAGCAGAGTCCCCAGCGGTCCTGAGGGGCAACATTGAGATCGCTGTTCAGACAGGCAGATTTTGGGTGCCTGATAAATTACCAAAAAAAATTGGTTTATCTGAATCTGACTCTGGGTTCTGCTCGGGCCAGAGTGGTCCTTCTGCAGGACAAACTCCAGAAATTACAGATGGCAGTCCGCTTGCTTTTGTCCAGCAGGTGGGTCTCCCTGTGGACTTGCATGCGGGTGCTGGGCCTGATGGTGTCTACGTTTGAGGTGGTCCTGTTCACTCAGTTACATATGAGACCCCTGCAAAGGGAGATCTTGATAAAATGGTACAAATGTTCTGTGTCTCTAGACAGTCAGATTTGGCTGAATCAAGGTACCAAAGAGTTCCTGATTTGGTGGCTTTGTTCCCCGGCTCTTCGGCAGGGAAAATTCTTTCTCTCGCTTTACTGGATGGTGGTCACCACTGATGCCAGTCTGTCCGGGTGGGGAGGAGTCCTGGGCCTGAGCTTGGCTCAGGGTCATTGTTCTCTAGAGCTCTAGGTGATCAGACTCTGACTTAAGGGGCTCCCGATACGGATCCAGTCAGACAATACCACGGCGGTGACCTATGTCATCCACCAGGGAGGAACAAGGAGTGTGTTAGCTGGCCTGGAAGTAGCCGGCATTCTACGGTGGGCAGAGCATTTTGTCCCGGCCATCTCCGCCGTTCACATTCGGGGGGTGGACAACTGGCAGGAGAATTACCTCAGTCGTCAAGTACTGGACCAAGGGGAGTGGTCCCTCCATCAGGAGGTATTTCAACAGATCTGTCTATGCTGGGGATCTCCATAGGTAGATCTGATGGCATCCCAAATCAACTGGAAGATGTGGAGGTTTGTGGCCAGGTCTTGGGACCCTCTGACGGATGCCTCAGGCGCTCTGGTCACTCCGTGGGGCCAGTATAATCTGATCTACACCTTTCCTCCTCTCAAGCTTCTGCCACGGCTGTTCGAGGCCGAAGGAATTACGATCATTCTAGTGCCCCCGGACTGGCCTCATTGGCCCTGGTACACCGACCTGGTGCATCTGGTCACAGACGCCCCCTGGTGGCTGCCTCTCAGGGAGGATCTGCTATCCCAAGGGCCTATCTTTCACCCTGCTTTACCATCGCTGGCTTTAACGGCCTGGCTATTGAAAGCCAGGTGTTGAAGGATAGGGGCTTATCTGCGTTGGTGAGTCCGACACTGCTCAAAGCTATAAAGTCTGCTTCCATGAAGGTATATTATCGGACGTGGAAAGCGTACATTTCATGGAGTGAGTCAGTGGGGGTTTCACCCACGTTCCTTTTCGGTGGCTCGGATTTTTACTTTTCTTCAGAGGGGCGTTGAAACGAATTTGGCCTTGAGTACTTTCAAGAGCCAGGTGTCGGCCTTGGCTCCCTGGCTTCACATTCCCTGGTGCGTACCTTCATTCAGGGAGTGCGACATGTGGTTCCACCAGTGTGATCTCCCTTGCCACCATTGAATCTTGTACTTTCAGTTCTACAGAAGCCTCCGTTAGAAAAAAAAAACCTTGTTATTCCTAAGGACAAGATGGTGCTTCGTCCTTGTCCTGCTTTCCCTCTAAAGGTTGTCTTTGATTTCCATTTAAATGAATACATTGTATTGCCTTCTCTGTCCCAGGCCACAACATCCGAGGGAATTTGTCTTGCACATCTTAGATGTGATACGAGTGGTCAGGGTATATTTGGTGGCCACTGAGTCTTTTCGAAAGTCAGACTCCCTGTTTATGATCACGGATAGACCACAGAAGGGGCTATCTGCTTCCTCAGCGACCATTTCTAGATGGATCAGGCAGACTGTGACTCTGAGGCTTACTCTATTAAGGGTTGGGTTCCTACCTTCCTGGTGAAGGCGTACTCGACTCTGGCGCTGAGTGCCTCCTGGGTCTTCCGTTATCAGGCGTCAGTAAACCAAGTTTGCAAAGCGGCCACCTCGTCTGTGAACACTTTCACAAAATTTTACAAGGTGGATATGCTGGCATCTGCGAATACTTCTTTTGGCCGCAAGGTTCTGCAGGCTGCGGTCTAGAGGGTTTTTTCTAGAAGGGATTTTTTTTTCTTTTGTGCTGGTCAGGTGGGCTCCAGATTGTTCTCGCTGAGCTCCAGGTTGTCTGTTTTTTTTGTTGGCTGCCCCACCCCTCATGGGGCATCCCTATGGTTCTGAATAAAGAAGATTGTGTAAATGAACGAATGAGAAAATAGGATTTTGAGTTAATTGACAGACACCACATCCGCCCCTCTATGGAGTTTTAATACTTCTGATACTGCTTGTTACATAACTGAAGGCCCATAGCAGAGAGGGGATGTATATCACCTAGAGCTGCCCATGGGCATAGCCAAGTCTGTTTTCCGCCTAGTGTCCTACTACTGTAGGGGGCGATATAACCCTATGGTTCTGAATAAAGAAGGCTGTGTCTGTCAACTCAGAGAAACAGATTTTACGGTAAGTCAAAAAAAAATTCTGTTTTACAGAAGCTGTTGTATAAATTATTAGCAAGACCTCATTTGGAATATGCAGTTCAATTTTGAGCACCAGAAGAGGCAATAAAGGGGGAATATGTTAATCATATAAAAAACCAATACAGTGGTCCATATAGTAAATTTAGCATAGTTATTCAGTTTACGCTCATAACAAAGGAAAAATAGTCACTGTTTATGTAGATTTAACCTCCAAGTGTGGAGAAAAAATGTGGAACAAAAAGGTTTTCCCAGTAAAACAACCTCAGCCCTAATCCCATAATATAACTAGAAAGGTGGATACAACTTGAAACACCAGTTTTCACAGATGACCTATGGTGTGCAAATTTGAGCATGGGATACCGAGAGGAGTTAAATACCGTATTTATCGGCATATATAACACACTCTTTTTTTCCCCCTTAAAATAGGGGGAAAATCGTGTGTGCGTGTTTTACGCCAAGATAGGCTGCACCGAGGGGAAGGAGGGGACAAGCGCTGCCAAAATAGAGCCGGAACGCCTGTGTACTTGGCTCACCTGGCAGTCACCCTCAGTCCCGCTCAGTCCCACCCCCTGGGCATCTCCTAGCATCGGACCAGCATTTATGTCCACCATAGGATCCGGGCCAAGGAGCGGGACTGGGCGTGACACAGAGCTGAGTACACAGGAGATCTGAGTTATATTCTGCAGATGGACACTGATTAGGCTGCAGATGGGCACTGATTAGACTGCAGATGGGCACAGATCAGTCTGCACTGAAGCTGCAGATGGGCACTAATCAGGCTGCCTTGATGCTCACTGACCATTATTTTGCTTCAAAGTGGTTTATTATTTTATTTTTATTTTTTCCTGAAACTTCCTTCTTAAATTGGTCTGCGTGTTATATGCCGATAAATTCCGCATTTGGAAAAATAATCCTTAGGCTAAACATCTACTCCTATACAGTAGGTATATAGGTATTGTTAAAATATAGGATGGTGACTTAGGCTCCTCCCCAGGCACACACAACTAAGTCTTAATGTAAATGGATATTGCTTAATAAAGGTAAAGGTAGTTGAGCCAAGGAATATTAATTTGCCTCCTGGGGAATCTGTAAGAAATAGCCCCCCCCCCCCCCCGTGGCACAAACTGAATCATGGATAGGATTGTGTATATGGAGGTTGTCTATTTGTGTGTTCTTTCTATTGGTTGAACTACAGTATATGGACTGGTATCTGTCTTTTTTTTCAACCAGACTAACTACCTGAGTCTGGGTCTGGCCATGCCTGCACACATAGGAGGGGATAGGGATCACACTGAGAGCTGTGTACACTGATCTGCAGCATCTCCACCTCTACAGAGATGTGGGGGGGGGGAGCTTTCCATCACCACACCACCAACTGTACCTGTACCATGACTGCAGTCTCTGACCCTCTCCTGCACCTTGTCTGCAGTTTCTCTGGCCATCTCCTGTAGTATTTCTGCAGTCTCTGACCCTCTCTTGCACCATGTCTGCAGTCTCTGACCCTCTCTTGCACCATGTCTGCAGTCTCTGACCCTGTCCTGTAGTACGTCTGCAGTCTCTGACCCTGTCCTGTAGTATGTCTGCAGTCTTTGACCCTCTCCTGTAGTATGTTTGCAGTCCCTGACCATTTCATGCACCATGTCTGCAGTCTCTGACTCTCTCCTGCACCGTGCCTGCAGTCTCTGACCCTCTCCTGTAGTGTTTTTGCAGAGGGGTGGGGGCAAGAAAAGGTTTTCCCAGCATCCAATTAACATGAAAGAGGATCCTGCATACCAAGTATGATCGGAATAAAATATGGTAATTTACAAGGGCATGTTTAGAGGTGGAATTAGGGCGGGTTGGTTGGGGCAACTGGTGGCAAGCAACTCTTAAGGCCTGGCTAGTAGCTCAGTACTTGGAATTTTGAGCCCTGCTGTACGGGCAAGCAGACACAATCTGACAGGAAGAATCAATGAACTACCTTGGTGCTCCACCGCGCCGTGATGGTTAATTGAGCACTACAAGCCCACAACCACAAATTATGTTGGGCCGTGTGACTGAATGACACGGCCATGCGGGGCTTTGGTGATTTAAAAAAAATGACAGCCAGTATGGGGAACTTTTGTCCATACTGCTGTCATAGGGAGTGCAGGGATCGGGCGGTGGCTGCAGCATTAGCAACATGTTACATACTCCACCTTAAAAATGAGGGGAACATGTAACATGTTCCCAAAGGTGAACTTATCCTTTTAAATAACACTAGATAGATCCACATTGCAAATGCCAGGCTCGTTGCTCTTAAAACTGTACTGGTCCCAACATTTCTAACATTGTTACATCAGAGTTATATTTAGCTTGCTGAGCTCATGCTCTACTGAATGACAGTCTCTTATTTTATGCAGTCTTACTCAAATGTTTTTCACTGACTAATTAACCAAATAATATTTCCAGGTTAGTATCTGCTACTTATAAGTACTAGCTTACAATTACTTCAGGAACATCTGGCAATATTACAAGTTATATTTCTTCTGACATCGCTTCCTCATTAATTGCAGTCATACGTTATATCTGTAGAGTTTCCTGTATAATATATTTTTATTATTTTCACTTTTGGCAGAAAGAAAGTGTCTTTCTTAAGGCCGTTTTCACACTGCTGTGACTTGAAAGTTTGCAATTTTGCCACGATTTCAGGGAATGCCTGTGTAAACTTGAGGTCTATGGACACATAAAAGTTGGATCAAAGTCAGTGCAACTTTAAGACTCACAGATATGAATGGTACTCAATGGAAATCATGGGGTATGACTTGTTATGCGACTTTGCAGTCCTAAGTCACAGGACAAGTCCCAAAAGTGTGAAAGGGGCCTTAAACTCCCAACTTTATTTATTTTGACTACAGATAAACATTCTGGTGATCGTTATTAGTGTACTTGGATCTCTTTTGTAAGAATGCACAGATTTATGGAGCATTTGCAAGCTGCCTACCTAGTGGACAACTTAATATATCTGGAACATAAAGATATTCACAGGTCCAGGAGAGGATAAGGAATTGTCTTGGGGGGGGGGGGGGGGGGGTCAAAGCCTGCTACTGCTATACTCTGCCACTCTGCTCAGCTATTTTCTACTTCAGCAGCACCTATCATCCTTCATTCACAGCACAACCAGGCACCTTTTCGGATTTTTTTTTTGTTATATTTTTTACTGAAGAGTTATTCAATTGTGGACCAATGTAATAGGTTTACTTAGCAGTACATCACCAGTAATTCCAATTCCATTTATACCTGTCCACTTGATTGGAGGACCATCACAGTTGATTCATTTTCCTTGGACTTACCCTAAATATGGGACTCGCACAAAAATGAACTGCAGTACTATTGGTCCACACACCTCATTCACCATATGCCATTGTATTCCTCAGCTGTGACCAGGACACGCCATAAAAAATTGAGATTCCTGCATTTTAATGACCGTTTCCTGTGCCCTCCCCAAAGTCATCCCAAATATGACGGGCTTTACAAAATGAGTCCAATATTTTTCCCCAAAATTTTCCAGAAATGTATACTTCCAATAAAAAAATCTGCATTAATGAGCCATACATTCATACATTTTACAGGCAGATTGGGCATCAAACAGTATATCCTCAGTAAATGTGCTAAATACAGGGTGGCATTATAAAAACCCTGTAGTTTGATCTTTGGGAGTTCATCCTGACAGAAGTTTAAGAATTTATAACTTAAACCAAAAACTGGACTTTGAGGTCACTAGACCTTGGGACTTTTTAGGTGTCTGTGTATTTAACACATTTATGAGAAAAGCATCACCATAAATTACATATTACAATTTTATTACAAATTTTAGAAAAAGACAATACAAAAAGGTTTTTCTTGTTACACTTCCAAAAAATGTACACATAAATTATCAATACCACTCTTTTCTCAACATGTTTCGCTCCAAAAGAGCTTCCTCAGGAGACAATGCGTAGTGGCTATTGAAAATACAATCAACAAGAAATATATTAAATATTTATGCAAATAAATTTTGAAATGTAAGAAAAACGAATTGTGCTTTGCATATACAAAAATAATCATAATAGTAGAAGTAAATAATCATAATGAGTATATAATAAAATTATCTAATAAAAGGTCAAAAATATATATATATATATTGGGAAGTCATTACCTGATACAAACTTCTATAATAATTCCATTAAAAACAGGATTAAAAAAGAAGAGGAATTGGTTGATGGTGGGTCAAAATCCTATATTTTCCCCTCCTTACATATAGATGTGCAGATGTAGACTAGTATTAGATGTTCTTCTGGGGCCAAGCAAAAAAACTAAATGCATAAATAAAGGGATGGATAAATAATATAAAATAAACTTATTGATACTATAAAGTTTAAAAGCTCAGTAGAATACCATTTTATAGATTATATTGAATCAATCCAGTGGTGAACGTCAATTTCGCTTTTCTCTATGGAATGCGATGGGGCATTTCCCTTTAAGTCCCTTGTTGGAAAGTTTGAAATACAGCGTTCTTTTGCTGCCAGCAAACAATTTTTTTACTCAACCAGCTAGCTATTTATCTATAAATGAAAAAATATATTTATAAATAAATCTATCCTATTGCTTCGGAAAGGGAAGTTTTAAAAAATATGGGGAAGTTAAATAAACAGCTTACCACGATCGTATTGATCCATAAAGTTTTCGGCCGGAGACAGATAAACCTCCAGACGTTCGGTTCTCTTTCTTTTTTAATCCTGGTCAGATTTTGGCGGAAACGAACTTCCGCTTTATAGTCTCATTCGGCGCGGCAACGTCTGACGTCGTCACCTGCGCCGTGGACACTTATCAAGAGAACTCCCAGTGCGCACGCGCGGCACATGCTAATGACCGGAGAAGAATCTCCGGCAGCCATATTGCAAAAGGGATGCCCTAGATTTTACCAATAAAGTTTAGCGGTTAACCTAAAAGACACCAAAGCATCACCAATATATAGGTAACCAGCTAATTACACCTTTTTGCCCTAAGTAGTGTTGGAGGACGGGCAAATATGGAATTGGTTCTACTTCACCAAGACCACTATTACAACCGGACTGGAAAAATGCCTATTAGGGCACCACATAGAAACGAAGTATTGATTAAAAACCGTAGCTTGTGTGCCCTTTGTGTCCATGCATATCAATTGGGTGAGGGAAAAAACAGGAAATGTATTCCGATCCATCAAAAAGTTGTAAATAAATATATATAGTTTTACATACAGTATTTATGTTCAAGAAAATCAGAATTGATTATTTAATATTTACATCCAATTATCCAGCATGTTATCTAAGTTTTTAAATAATTTTTAATTTAATGGCTTCACCATGTTGCATATACCCCGACCAAAAAAATAAAAATAAATAATAATAATATAATTGAATTACAAAAAAGGCTTAAAACTTAAAGTGTCATTCAGGCCCGGAGGTCTTAAAGCATTTTGATCTGAGATCCACTTGGCTTCACATTTTGTCATAATCTCTGGCTTCACAGAATTTTGTCATAATCTCCACCCCTTTCTGTAGGGGGTGCATACACCAGGACAAAAAAATGCATCAACGTAACATCAAACGCATGGCATAACCCCATGTGCCAACTAATTGGCGTTTCCATTTTCTTTTTTCGCACCAGGGATACGTGATCCCTGATGCGGTGGAACAGGGGGTGTTTTGTTTTGCCTATATAAAAGGAATTACATCCACATATCATTAAATACACCACCCCTACTGATTGGCATGTTGCTAAAAATTTCGGAGCATATGTTCGTCCATGTACGCCAATCTGAATCTCTGGGGGTGAGAGTGTGATTTGTTTGCTAGAGAAGATCTGCAATTTCTTCTTGAGCATATACCACTTTGGAGAAGATACATCGACAATGTTTTTTTCGTATGGACAGGGAATAGAGAGGATTTAATGTTATTTAAGCCTTTTTTGTAATTCAATTATATTATTATTATTTTTTTGGATATGCTGGATAAATGGATGTAAATATTACATAATCAATTCTGATTTTCTTGAACATAAATACTGTATGAAAAACTATATATATTTATTTACAACTTTTTGATGGATCGGAATACATTTTCCTGTTTTTTCCCTCTCCTACTTGTTATGCGTGGACACAAAGGGCACACAAGCTACGGTTTTTAATCAATACTCTGTTTCTTTGTGGTGCCCTAATTTTTTGAGACCCCTGATTTGCACAATGCTAATAGGCATCCCTGGATTGTATAGAACAAAGGACTGTTCCTTTCCCCCTTGGATGGGACTTTTAAGGCCACAAACACTGAAGTGCACTAGAAATGATCAGTGGTTAAAAAGCATAATTTGTTTAGCTTTGTTTGTCATATGTATTATACCACATCTTTTTTTTTTTACTTTATTTCTTTATTTGACATATTTCAATATAGCAGACCAAGTTATAACCGACCAAGTTACAGCATCAGTATATATTTTACAATTTTGTTTCCTTATACCACTAGTACATCCTTTCCTCATTTTCCTATTTATTTAGATAGATCCGTGCAAAACATCTTTTTATATTTTTATCTTTTCTTTCTTACTTACCACTATCATATATACTTCCTAACCGTCCTTTAGACACAAGTATTTGCAAACATATACACACAGACATACACAAAAAAAAAAAAACACGCACACACCGGACGTCAAATCCATAGCGTAATTTCCATAGTGAGTTATATAACTCAAGCTGACAAAGGAGAAGATTGTTTCTACCCACATCTTTTATCATTACAACAATTTTTTAGTTTTTTTTTTCCTGCCCTCTGGTATAACCCACTACCCCGTTTTCCTTCGAATACCGCGTTTACTGTCCCACTCAACAGAAAAAAACGGTGCTAACCACTCAATACAGACTCCCCCAGTACTAGCGAGAGTGGAGCTAACCGTGGATCCGATATCCATTGTTTCCATATTTTAATCCAGTTATTGGATTCCCCTCTACTGCAATCAATTTGTTGTTCTTTCAAAATGTTTTCTTTTACCTGAAGACGCCAGTCCTCCAGTAAAGGTGCATTTGGAGATATCCACTTTAGAGCAATTAATTTACGTGCAATAAACAATAGTCTAGTAACTAATATCATCGCCTCCCTGGGAAAGAAGCCATCCTCGTCAAAATATCCCAGTAGACATGTCATAGGGGTCTTGTCAATATGTGTATTACATTGATTGTATTAACCACCTCTCGCCAATATCTAGCCAATTTTGGACAATTCCACATCATATGTATTAAATCAGCTGGAGACTTTTGGCATCTAGGACACTCCGGAGAATCGCATCTGCCCCACTTAAATAATTTAACTGGTGTTCTGTATACCCTATATATTATAAACAGTTGCGTCAGGCATTGAGCCGGTGATAATGATACTAGGGGTACCCTTCTCAAGATAATTTGCCAATTTTCGTCTGAGATGTCCCCTATGTCTCTCTCCCAGCCTGTTCTACACGGGCTAACATCGCTATCCTGATATAGTCTCATCAGTTGACCATATAAAAAAGAGATCAAGCCCTTTTATTCCTCCCCCCTTGCTAATGATGTTATAAGTGGGGTAGGTTTTATCACTATCTTTTCCCTTCTAAACTGAGTTTGAATCGCATGCCGTAATTGTAAATATTTATAGAAGTGACTAGAAGGCAATTAAAAGGATTCTTGCAAGTCCTAAAAGGAGCGCAGAACATTATATGTAAACATCTGTTCTATATATTGAAGCCCCTTAGAGTGCCAGCTTTCAAATTCCTCCAATTTATATAATTCTTTGTATTGCTTATTCCCTCAAAGCGGGGAGTATTTCGAAACTCCTTCAAATTTCGATATACTCCTCTATTTATTCCAGACTCTATTCATAGGTGTCATTGTTGGACCCCTACAGGTGTTACCCAGGGCTCCGGATTCCAACTGAGCCACAAGATTATATCGAAAACTATTATTTAGCAATAAAACCTGTATAGGGTCTTCCCAATTCCTTTCTTCCCAGCCTGCAAAATGCTGAAGCTGGGAGGCTATGAAATAATAGGATTTTTTATATACAGCTTACCTGTAAAATCCTTTTCTTGAGAGTACATCACGGGACACAGGAGCTCATTACATAGTGGGGGTTATATAGGCACCTCTGGTGATTGGACACTGGTTAACCCCAATTAAGGAGAATTCCTCCCCTATATAACCCCTCCCATATGGGAGGCACCTCAGTTTTGTAGCAAAGCAATAGGAAACCACGTAAAACCCAAGAGGGGCGGGAGCCCTGTGTCCCGTGATGTACTCTCAAGAAAAGGATTTTACAGGTAAGCTGTATATAAAAAATCCTATTTTTTTGATCATACATCACGGGACACAGGCGCTCATTACATAGTGGGATGTCCCAAAGCAATGCTCAGATTGAGGGGAGGGAGACACAGATCATAATTATAGACCGCCATGGACCGGAGGACCTAAACTGCAGCCTGCAGTACACTGCGCCCAAAGGCGATATCCTCTTGCCCTGTAACATCCACCTGATAGAATCTGGTGAATGTGTGGACTGATGACCAAGTTGCAGCCTTACAGATCTGAGCAAGGGAGGCCTGGTGATGCACTGCCCAAAAAAGCACTTACAGCCCTAGTAGAGTGCGCTTTCACTTGAAAAGGAGGGATTTTCCCTTTAACACTATAGGCCTGAGAAATAATCTGTCTAATCTACCTTGAGAGAGTGGATTTTTATGCCGCCTGGCCCTTCCTAGGGCCTTCCGGCAAAATAAATAACTGCCCTAACCACATCCAAAGTGTGCAAAGATTCTTCTTCTGCGGACTGTGGGTCCTGAAAAAAGGATGGTAGGATTACATCTTGATTCAAATGGAATCCCGAAACCACCTTAGGTAGAAAGGACCTGTTGGGACCCGGTACTTATGAAAAATTAGATACGGCTCTTTGCTGGAGAGAGCTGCTAGTTCTGACACTCTTCTAGCCGTGGATATGGCTACCAAGAAAAACAATTTTTTAGTCAAAAGAACTAATGAAGCCAGATGCAAAGGTTCAAATGGTTTCCCCTGCAAAGCTGAGAGAACCAAATTCAGATCCCATGGGCATACCGGAGGTTTGACTGGCCGCCTTATCCGCATAGCCCCCTGGATGAAAGCCCGCACCAGGGAATGCGATGCACGTGGCTTCTGACAACACTGACAAGGCCGAAATCTGCACCTTGATAGTGCTTACGGCCAAATTAATTTCTAGGCCTGACTGGAGGAAGGCCAAGATCCTGCTAATTTCATACTTTCTAGGATGCCATTCCCTGAGTTCACACCAGGAAACATATGCCCTCCAGATTTTGTAGTAAATAAGCCTGGAGGCCGGCTTTCTGGCATTAACCAGAGTAGAAAGGACTGGCCCCAAAAGGCCACGGTCTCTCAGAATGTGGGTTTCGGCAGCCAAACCGTCAAATTCAGACTGTGTAAAGCAGGATGCTAAATTGGACCCTGTGAGTGCAGATCTGGCCGGCGAGGGAGGATCCACGGCCTGCCTACTGCCAACTTCATGATCTCTGCGTACCACGGTCGCCTGGGCCGAACCAGGGCTACCAAAAGAACCGATTTTGTCTCCCTCTTGACTCTTCCCAGGAACCGCAACAGAAGCGGGCACGGGGGGAAGGCATAAATCAGATTGTACTGATCCCAGGGAACTGTCAGAGCATCTGACCCCTGAGCAAGTGCATCTCTTGTTCTTGGCACAAATTTGTCCAGTTTTCTGTTGAACCTGGACGCAAACAGATCTACGTCTGGAGTACCCCACGACATATGTTCCAAAACACGTTGGGGTGCAGAGCCCATTCTCCTGGGCACAACTGCTGGCGGCTCAGAAAATCCGCCTGCCAATTTTCCACTCCTGGAATGAAGACTGCAGAAAGGCATGGAACATGCTTTTTTGCCCAGACAAGTATGCGATTCACCTCTTTTTGCGCAACCAGACTTCTGGTACCGCCCTGGTGATTGATATAGGCCACTGCTGTGGCATTGTCGGACTGAACCCGAACAGGGAGACCCCGTAGTCTGCAAGACCAGTTTATGAGAGCCATATAAACTGCACGGATCTCCAAGACATTTATGGGCAATAGCTTCTCGATCGCAGACCATTTCCCCTGCGAGCACGTCTCCTCCAACACTGCTCCCCAGCCTGTCAGGCTGGCATCTGTTGTAATAACCTTCCATGGAAGAGGAAGAAAAGTTTTGCCTTTCAGCAAATTCTCGGTTTGTAACCACCAGATGAGACTCTTGCGTGTCCCTGGGGATAGACGCATAGGAAGATCCAAGGACTGGGGCTTCCTGTTCCAAGCCGCAAGGATGCATCTTTGCAGAGGCCTTGAGTGGAACTGGGCGAATGGAACGGCCTCAAAGGAGGCGACCATTTTCTCTAGCAGTCTCATGCACAACCGAATGGGGGAAAATCTCCTGCCCAGAATTAGGCGCACCAGATCCCCAATGGCCAAGGCTTTTGGCCTTGGAAGAAACACCTTGCCCTGAGCGGTGTCGATAAGCATACCCAGGTATTCCAACCTGGTAGCAGGCTGTAGGAACGACTTTTCTAGGTTTATAATCCAACCTAGGCGTTCCAGGTGTTCTAGCGTTCTGGTAACACTGTGGTTCAGGAACGCTACTGTTTTCTCCATGAGAAGCTAATCGTCTAGATAAGCCATGACGGCTATACCCTGAGCTCTTAGGTTTGCCAAGAGAGTGTCCAGAATCTTTGTGAAGACTCGAGGGGCCGTAGCGAGCCTGAACGGCAAGGCCACAAATTGAAAATGGGGCCGCTCTACTGCTAACCTTAGATACTTCTGGTGTGCGGGAAAAATTGGCACATGGAGATATGCATCCTTGATGTCTATTGATGCCATAAACTCTCCCCCTTGCAGGGAGGAGACCACAGTGCGAATTGACTGCATTCGGAAGGACCGGATGCGTAAAAACCGGTTCAGATCCTTCAGATCCAGGATAGGTCTGACACTTCCATTTGGCTTCGGAACGGTGAAGAGATTCGAGTAAAACCCTGAACCCTGTTCTTTTGGGTCCACTTCTACTATCACCCCCTGGGATAGTAAGTGATCTAAGGCCAGAAATAGCGGTTTTTGCTTTACTGGGTCCCTGGGGATCCTTGACCTTAGAAAGCGAGAAGGTGGAATCTCCTGAAACTCTAGTTTGTAGCCCAGAGATACCAAAGAGATCACCCATTTGTCCCAGGTCTCTTCCCGCCAGGCTTCCGCAAACTGCAGGAGCCTTCCCCCCACTCGGCCGAGCGGGGGGCGCCCCTTCACAAGGAAGCTTTTGGGCTCTGCTTGGCAGGCTTTAGCCCACAGGATTTCTTCTGCCCCTGGGCCCGGCCTTGAGCCTTTCCTGTAGAGGAGGGTTGAGAAGGCCATCGCCACTGCTTAGAGCTTGATGCCCTGGGAGAGAGAGAACGCCTAAATAATGGACGTTTGCTCCTTTTGACTGGAAGGAGAGTAGATTTACCCCCTGAAATTTTTTGGACGAATTTGTCTAATTCTTCTCCAAGCAAACATTCCCCTTTAAACGGGAACCCAATCAAATGCTTCTTGCATGATAGCTCAGCTGCCAAATTCTTCAGCCATAGGGCCCTTCGCATGTGTACCAACAGGAGAGACAAACGAGATGCTTGTTGGACAGAATCCAAAATCGCATCAATCATGAAACACAGAATTTCAGGTATTTCTGCATAATTCTTCACTTCCTCACTAGGAAGGAGGCCAAGCATCTGCTTAACCTGTTCCTTAAGGACCGGACACAACCCCACGGCTGCGACTGTAGGTTGCACTACAGCGCCAGTCATGGAAAAGGAGGCTTTTAATAATGTTTCCAACTTCTTATCAGTTGGATCTTTAAATACCTGAGCATTATCCAACGGACAGGTCAGGTTTTTATTCACGCAAGAAACAGCCGCATCGACAGATGGGACCCCCCATTTCTTGGTGAAACTTTCCTCCAGAGGATAATACATAGAAAACCATTTAGGAGGAGCAAACGGTTTATCGGGATGTCCCCAATCCTCATACAACAATTTATCCATTAAGGGATGAATTGGAAAGGAAAAAGCAGTCTGTGGGATTTTCCTGACTCCCAGGGAAGAAACAGAGGACGTAGCGACTTCAGCAGCAGGTATTCTGAATGTGGTACGCACCAATTCAGTATAATACTGCACCTGTTTTCTGAGCGCCTGGGAGGAGGGGACTCTCTCCTCTTCCTCTGATTCCTCCGACTGCTCAAGATCCCTGTCCCAAGATAGGGATCTCTCCTCATTGCCAGAAGAATCATCTGATAGAGAAATCTCAGCAGAGGGTGGGGATCTACCCCTTTTCCTGCTATCTTTCAGGGAAGCAGAAATCAAATTCATGATTCTCCCTTCAAAACCCTCCAATGTAGCCCTAAGGGAGTCCTCAGAGACATTAGGAGAGGCTACAAAACCTGGCAGGGGCACTGACTCATCCTGTGAGGCTGGCTCCAGTCTTGCAGGGGGGGATGATAACTTACAGGCATTTTTAGAACCCCTGGACCTAGGCGGTGATTTACCAGTGCCCTTGTTACCTCCCCCTGAGGCCCTCTTACGAGGAGACATAGTCCTAAACTACAAAGCAGAGGTACTAGTACAAAGTGCAATCACTGTTGTGCTTAAAGTCTCACAATAAATATATATGCTTAAACTGCACAACCTGATGCTGAGTAGGTATCTTAGGTTTGCCTGGATCCAATCCCTTGGGATGCTTACTGCCCACAGCTCCTGTGTCTCACACTTACAGCCCCCTGACGCTCTGGGCTTTTTAAAACTGCCGCCTGGCGCCTGCGCAGTACAGCGCCGTGCATACCAATGTGCACGGCTCACAACCACACTCCCCCCTCCTCCATTAGCCCGGGAGCGTGCTCGCACGAGGACCGCCGGAATCCAGGGGGGGAAAGGGAATCTCCATCGGAGCTGCGTGGGACCCCCAGACTATGTGGGACCCCTGTATTACCTATATTGTGGCAGGGATTGCAGTGGAGACGTGAGACATCTGGAAAACCAGGTTTCACTGAGCGTGTGTACTGAAAGGCATGTAAGTATGCATCAGACTGCTCTTACTCCCTCTAGTGGTGGAAACCAGGTAAGACATACTACTACTCAAATGAAGAAATCCATAATATAATTATATATAGGATTAACTTCCCTTACCTGTCCTCACCGCAGGAATTGCTGAAAACAGACAGATTCCAGCCTTCACCCATCACGGCGGGCAGAGTTGTGCCAACCTTCAGTTTTTTAGGGTTCTTTCTCAGAAGAACCTCCTACCTGGACCTTGTAAAAGACTCTGCCAGAAACTTTCGTGCCACTATGTAAATAGTACACCAAGTCTGGTTTTCCCAGAGTCCAGTCTTCCAATAGGAGAGGACTTACAGGCAAAACCTAGTTTCTTCGGATGACGAGGCCCGGGTACCATACCATCTTGGGAGTCAAAATATCGGCCCGAGATATGGATCCGGTTTGTTGTAGCCCTTAGGCCCCGGCAGGGACCTGCACAGAGCTTTCTGTTTTACGTGACCAACCACCATAGACACTGGCGAAAAAACTGAGGTGCCTCCCATATGGGAGGGGTTATATAGGGGAGGAATTCTCCTTAATTGGGGTTAACCAGTGTCCAATCACCAGAGGTGCCTATATAACCCCCACTATATAATGAGCTCCTGTGTCCCGTGATGTATGATCAAGAAAGAGTGTTGGCTATGGTACTGCTAATCCACCCCAATCCCTTGCCCTCTGAAGAATTGATAACTTAATTCTCAGGGTTTTTCCTTTCCATAATAGTCTACGAAATATTGATTCTGTTTTTTTTTTAACCATTTTAAAGTTATCCATATCGGTAAATTATGGAGTATATATAACAATTGAGGGGTCCAGATCATTTTTATGAGATTTGCACGGCCTACCACCGATATTGGCAATTTGGTCCACCCCATGCTCTTAATGATACCACATCTATTGGTTTATGCCTTCAACCATTGATCATTGTTGTGTGATCTATCTTTTTATATAAAAATAAATCAATTTTTAACGCACTTCAGTGTTTGTGGCCTTAAAAGTCCCATCCAAGGGGGATTTGGGAACAGTCCTTTGTTCTAAAATAACTTAAACCATAATACTCTGGCTTCAATCAAACAAAATGTGAAATAAAGAAAATACAATTACTTCAAAAAACATTCGTAACAGATCATCTTCACTGTCAGTGTTGCCTAAGAACAGGTAAGAGTGTAAATCCAAGGACAAGCGTTCGGATTGTTGTTGCTGTGAGCTTGAGGCTGGAACTGGTGCCCCTTCACGATTCAGGTTGTGAATATAGTGGCCACATCTCTGGATTGTATAGAACAAAGGACTGTTCCTTCCCCCTTGGCCTTTGGATGGGACTTTTAAGGCCACACTGAAGTGCTTTGTTTGTCACATGTATTTTACCACATCTAGTGGTTTATGCCTTTAAGTCTTTAACCATTGATCATTGATGTTGTGTGATCTATATGTTTATGTAAAAATAAATCAATTTCTAACGCACTTCAGTGTTTGTGGCCTTAAAAGTCCCATCCAAGGGGGATTGGGGAACAATCCTTTGTTCTAAAATTAGCTTCAATCAAACAAATTTTAAAGGAATGACAATGAATATAATGAAAAACAATGTGAAAGAAAGAAATTACAATTACATTCAAAAAACATTCAGATAGGTAGTATCATCATGATACTACCTGAATGTTTTTGAATGTAATTGTAATGTCAGATAAAGATAACAGATTTAAAGATTTTTAGCTAGAAACACGAGCCTATCCACATTTTGTGGCTTCAGTGCAGAATGGCGACAAGTGACATGTTGCCCCCTGTGCTAAAAACCCTTTCAGAAGGGGAACTGGTTGCAGGAATGCAAAGGTATTTTCTGGCCAGTGCAGACAATCTCGGATATTGCTCCTTGTGAGTCTTCCACCAGACTAACAGATCATCTTCACTGTCAGTGTTGCCTAAGAACAGATAAGAGTGTAGCTCCAAGGACAAGCTTTCAGATTGTTGTTGCTGTGAGCCTGAGGCTGGATCTGGTGCCCCTTCACTTGCTGCTTTGAAAAAGCTACCCAAGCTCTTTCGAGCCTTCTTTGCATGACATTGGCCATTAGGAGTTGTAGGGGGGCTTTCCTTAACTGTTGTTAGCTTTGACATCTCCTCTTTAAGTCTGTTCTGGACAGCAGTTTTATTATCTTCATTAATGTAAGTCATCTTAAACCTGGGATCAGGGGTTGTGGCTATGTCGAGAAAGTCTTGTGTTTTTTGGTCCTGATATTTTTCCTCCATTATCTTTGATTTCATTGTGCAAATAGTGCAAAAAAGATCAGAGTCATCTTCCTTAACAGCCAAAACAGAAGACTGAAATAGGTGTAGAGCAGGCTTCACAGAAGAGACACTGACATACTGCTCTCCTGAAGGAGCAACTGTGAAGTCTGCCAGTGGGTTGAGAGTCTTGTCCACAGCCTTCAGGATCTTTAGGTCTTGCCATGTTGGCAAGAGGTGCCTAGACTTGCGGTCAGACGAGAAGACATGGATGATGGCAGCTTGCTGCTCAAGTATCCTCCTCGCAATAGCCTGCCTAGATCCCCACCTTGTTCGGCACTCTGTCTTGAGCTTGTGGTCTGGTAAACAGAGTTGTTTTTGTGCCTCAGAAAGCTCCCTCTTCCTCCCCCAACTATAGCTAAAACACCCGACAAGCTTTTTGCACAAACCCGTAGCACACTCAATTCGTGGGTTCTTCATTGCATTCTCTATTGCGAGATGAAGCCCATGGCCAAAACACTGCTATCGTGTTCAGTGATTTATGGATATGGCCTTTACAATGTTGCTTCCGTTGTCTGTAGTAATGCAAACAAGATTCTTCTCCTCCAATTTCCAGTTGAGGAGAGCACCCTTTAATCCCTGCGCCAAAGCTTCGCCAGTGTGGTCCTCAGGGAAAAACCCAGTTTGTAGGCACCGATTTATCATCTCAAAATCATCATTAATGAAATGGATTGTTAAACTCATGTATGGTTCCATTGCTTTGTTGGACCATAAATCTGAAGTTACTGCAAAATTAAGTACATCTCGCTTTCCGTTGCAACTCTTTCATGACATTTGACGTACAGACCAGGGATTGCAACATGTGAAAAATAAGTACGAGAGGGTACTTGAAAGCGCTTATCAAGGGTTTGAATGAGTTTTTTAAAGTCTTTAGCCAGGTGAAATGTGATTGCTTCTGTTATTTATTTGCGCCTGAGAGAATTTGTTGGGTACGGTGTTGCATTAAATAATGTTCCTTTAATTGACATTTGTTTCGTATGCTTGCAGGTACTTTGTGATTGAGCAGTTTTCTTTTTCCCTACAGTCTCATATTCTTGTATGTGATTACGTTTCAGGTGATTAAACAGATTGGTGGTGTTACCCTTTGGTGCACAAACAATGGCTAAACATTGCTTGCAGTAGATGGTTTGCTGAGTGTCATCATCTGGTTTGAATCCGAAATAAGCCCACACTTGGGAATAAGCTCCTTTTTTTGGAACAAAAACATCCTGGTTTTTAAGTTTATCAGACTCACTTGCGCATTGCTTTTCCTCTGAGTCTGTGCCTGCAGCAGCCCAGCACTGTCTGCAGTGTCTGCACTGGCCTCTGCCTCACAAACTTTTCTACGACCAGGCACTGCAGGCAGGCAGGCACCAGTGATTGTGCTGATACAGAAGACCCCATCTGGGCTAAAGAGTCCTGTGTATATTCTCCAAATTGCTAAGGTGCTGCTGCAGCTCTCTCTTTCCATTATATTCAACTGGGTGTGGTGTGGTGGACTGAAGCAGACAGATCTGTTGATAATGTTGTATGTACCTAGAGAAAACAAATTGAGAGCGCACACGGTCATTTGCCTTAGTTTGAAAACACTATCTTAAGTTGCAGCTAGCTATATGCACATGCATGCACTATTGCACTGACATTTAAAAGGCAACAAACAGTGTTTTTTTTTTTTTTTTTTTAAAGTCACACAACCTGGTGCTGTCATGGCTGGGCCCCAAACCGCTTGCAGATGAGAGTTGGACAGGCTAGGCTATTAAAGAGGGCCATGTGAGGAGTGGACTTAAAATACTGGCAACAACCACTGTTCCTTAATATATTATGAATATTACCACAGTCACAGTGGCAGTCTGAGTCAGCTACCCATATTATAAATATTAGCACAGTCAGTCAGCTACCCCAGACTCTGGGTCGCACTAGCTGACTGTAGTAAAAGTCAGACTGTCACTGTGACTGTGGTAATATTCATAATATGGGGTAGGGTAGCTGACTCAGAATGTCACTGTGACAGTGAGTGTGACTGTGCTGCTGTGGTAATAATATTCATAATAAGGGACAGTGGTCCACTCCTCGCTCGGCTCAATCACTCACAGGCTCGCATGCCCCACTTTAATAGCCATGACTGTCATCTATTGTAAGCGGGGCCTGGGGAAGCTGACTCACTGTGGTCACGTCGTGTGGTGTTCATATGTATGTAATATATATGTTGACGTTCTTCTAAGTATCAGTGGTGGAAGGAAAGAAGCTCACTCACGTGTTGGAATTGGAAATCAGATCCGTGGCATGCACACACAGTGCGCACTCACCAGGCATCACGTCTTCCAGTGGTGTGTGCACTGCTCTGCATCACGCTCTCCGATGACTGACATCAGTTCCGGTTGGTGACATCAGTGTTACACGGCGCTGCTGTGGAACTGGCGGGAATATCAAAATGGCGGGAATATCAAAATCGCGGGTCATCCAGGCTGGAGATCGCGGGGGTGAATCGAGATTGCGATCTTATTACAATTAATCATGCAGCTCTATGTTGAGGGCATGTGGTCTAGTACGGTTCAGGAGGGGGAGCGCTCTCGTCCCCCCTCTTTTCCTGCATCCTACCAGGTTGCGTGCTCGGATAAGGGTCTGGTATTGATATTTGGGGGTACCCCATGTAATTTTATTAAAATTTTTGAGCAGGGTTCCCCTTAAAATCCATACCAGACTTGAAGGGCCTGGTATGGATTTTGAGGTGGACCCCCACGCCATTTAAAAAAAAAAAAATTGGCACATGGTTCCCCTTAATATCCATACCAGACCTGAAGGGCATGGTATGGAATTTGGGGGGGCCCCCACACTTTTTTTTTTCAATTTTGGTTTGGGGTTCCCCTGTGGGGGAATCCCATGCTGTTTTTATCAATGAACTTTTATGTGTATTGCCAAGACCGACAATTCATTATAGCCACGAGTACTTTTAAATGACTTTTTTTCCTTTAGCAATGTAATTTTGCTCTTGGACTGTTCTAAACACGGGAAACATTTGCGACTTTACAGTCATACTATAGACACACCCCCCAGGTACGAAATTTAAAGGAATATTTCACTTTTATTGTTTCACTTTAAGCATTATTAAAATCACTGCTCCTTGAAAAAAAGGGCGGTTTTAAAACTTTTTTTTTGTTGCATTGATACATGTCCCCTGGGGCAGGACCCAGGTCTCCAAACACTTTTTCAAACAATAACTTGCATATAAGCCTTTAAAATTAGCACTTTTGATTTTTCATGTTCGTGCCCCCTAGACTTTAACGGTGTTCGCGTGATCAAACAAATGTTTTGCCTGTTCGCATGTTCTGCTGCGAACCGAACCGGGGGTTGTTCGGCTCATCCCTAATACTCATCCATCCATTGCTCAGCCACCCCATCCGTACTCAGCCATCCCCATTCATGCTCAGCCATTCCATCCATACTCAGCCATCCACGGCTCATCCATCCCCATTCATGCTCATCCATGCCACATCAGTTCTCTTCCATGTCACATTTATGCCACTAGAGTGCCTCACAAAAGTGTAATAGGTAGTCAAATTAGATTTGACATTTATGTCCCTAGAACGCTTGATGGCACTCCCTGCATGTTGGGCCTCTCTATGTGGCCAGGCTGTGTAAAAGTCTCCCACATGTGGTATCGCCGTACTCAGGAGTAGGAGAATCTATTTTTGGGTGTAATTTTTTGGGGCGTTTCCATTGTCCTGGTGCTCCAGGGCCTTCAAAAGTGTAAGAGGTAGTCAAGAAATTAGATGTGTAATTTATGCTCCAAGAACACCTGATGGCGCTCCCTGCATGTCGGGCCTCTGTATGTGGCCACGCTGTGTAAAAATCTTGATTAGAGTTGAGCAGACACTTGGATGTTCGGGTTCGGCCCGAACTTCGGAAAAAAGTTAGAGTTCGGGACCCGAACTTGACCCTGAACCCGAACCCCATTGAAGTCAATGGGGACCCGAACTTTTGAGGACTAAAATTGTTCTATAAAAGTAATGGAAAGGGCTAGAGGGCTGCAAATGGCAACAAAATGTTCTTAAGAGCATGTCAAGTGCTCTGCAAATGTGGAAAGGGAAGTAACTTAAAATAACGTTCCTTAGCGTTTTGCATGCGTGTGCGCGTTAGCGCAGTTTGGCGCCAGTGGGCCTATTTAAAGGAGGCTGCTGCATCTACTCGGTGCTGTTTGTCTGCAGCTCTGTTCCCAAACTACCTGCTATCTGCCTGCTGTTGTGATATCTGACCCGGCTACCGTCTGACCTCGCTGATCTCTCCTGCTCTGACCCAGGCCTGCCTGACCTTGCTTTGGACTGTACCTCTGTTGCCGAACCTCTGCCTGCCTGCACTTCTCTTTTGCCTGCTGTACTTACCTGTCTGCTTATCCGTTGTGACCCGGCCTGCCTGACTATTCTTCTGCTGTTCAAGTGTGCTGCACCCGGTCCTTGCTGCCTCAGCCTTGCCTATTGATCACTGCCTGCCTGTCTACCACCTTCTCTGCAGTTCCAGCATCCAGAAGTAACCAGCCGCTGCTTCCAGTCAGACACTCCTACCCCGCTGCGCTCACGGGGCCACTGTCTCCATTCCAGTGGTCCCTGAACCAGAGCTGTAAGAGAAGTCTTCTTTCATCAAGTCGGGCTCATCACCAGGTAACAGTACAAACAGCCATGACTGAGCCTGCGGGAGAAGTTTCTGCCATGAAGGAGATCTGCACCCACCTAGCGGCCCTTACACAGGCTGTGAAGTCGCTCCAAGAGGGATATACCAGACTGGAGGAGCGAGTTCAGCACCTTTCCGGTACCAGTCCTTCCACCTCAGCATCACATCCTCTTCCTACTCAGTCTGCTACCCAACCTGCAGTGGTGATGCTCCCTCCTTAACTGAGAGTACCTGTTCCAGAAAGGTTCTCGGGAGACTGATCCAAGTTCCGGGCCTTTCGTAATGCCTGTCAGCTATACTTCGCCCTCCAACCCAGGACTTTTTCACTTGAAACTACCAAGGTGGGGTTTGGGATATCGCTACTACAGGGGGAACCCCAGACGTGGGCCCACCGTCTCCTGGAGGGTGACAGTGCTATTACCCATTCCCTTTCTTCATTCTTTGAGGCTATGGCACAGCTCTATGAAGATCCTCAGCGAACTGCCACAGCTGAATACGCTCTGTCTGCGCTCCAGCAGGGCCGCCGTGTGGCTGAGGACTATGTTACTGACTTTCAGCGCTGGAGCGCAGACACCCAATGGAATGACTCTGCTCTAAGACATCAGTTGCGCATGGGCCTCTCTGAGGGACTGAAAGATGAACTGGCCCGTGTCGGTATCCCGGACTGTTTGGAGGAGTTGATCACCTTGGCCATACAAATTGACCGTCGACTTCGGGAACGGCGGGCCGAGCGCTCAACTCAGCCCCATTGCTCGAATTGGATGACTGCAAGGGTTCCTATTCCCGCCTTCTGTCCTCAGCCTGCTCCGCAAAGGGACCCTGCCCATCCTGCTCCTGACACTCCTGAGCCAATGCAGCTGGGATTGATGTGTCCCACCTTGTCTCCAGAGGAACGTGCCCGTCGTCGCCAGCTGAACTTGTGTCTTTACTGCGGGGGGTCCGGACATTATGTTAACAACTGCCCTGTTAAGACACGTTAGTGCCTTTCCTCTATGTCTCCTCTTCCTGTTTCCCTGCCAGCCAGCACAACCCACCTTGCTCTCCCTCTCTCATTGCAGTCCCAGGGAAGGACGGTCTCCACCAGCGCCATTGTTGATTCTGGGGCTTGCAGTTTTTTTGTCGATGCCACCTTTGCCAGTCTGCAAGCCTTGCCCCTTCAGAAGAAAACCCATGGACTGTCTGTGTTCTTGGCTGATGGTTCCCGCATCAAGTCGGGACAAGTAACCCAAGAGACGCTACCCCTGATGGCTTGTACCCCTTCCCAGCACAAGGAGCTCCTCACCCTTGATGTGATTTCTTCCCCTCTATTTCCTGTGATCCTGGGCATTCCCTGGCTTCAGGCCCATAATGCCTGCATCAACTGGGCCACAAGTTCCAGTCCAGCTACAGCCAAGAGCACTGTCTTCGTGTGAACTCTGTTGTGCCCTCTACCCTTCTTTGCCTTGATTCTGATCAGGACTCATGCCAGCTGGTGCCTGAACCATACCATGAATTTTTAGACGTTTTCAGCAAGCGAGGAGCAGACACACTTCCAACTCACCGCCCCTATGACTGCCCCATTGAACTTCTTCCAGGAGCTGAGATCCCGTTTGGGCGTATCTTTCCTCTGTCTGAAAAGGAGCAGGAGGCTTTAAAGGTTTATATTACAGAAAACTTGGAGAAGGGGTTCATTCGTCATTCCACCTCCCCAGCAGGCGCTGGAATATTTTTTGTGACCGGAGCTCTTTCAGAAACTGAGCTCAGCCACAATTTTCTCCAAGTTGGACTTAAGGGGGGCTTACAACCTGGTTCGCATTCTGGCTGGGGACAAGTGGAAGCCAGCATTTAGGACCCGTTTCCGGCATTATGAATACCTGGTCATGCCCTTTGGCCTTTGTAATGCTCCTGCCACCTTCCAGCATCTCATTATTTGACGTGTTCAAAGACTTCCTGGACATTTTTGTGATCGTCTACTTGGACGACATTTTGATTTTTTCGGGGTCTCTCGAACAGCATCAGGGTCACGTGGGCAGGGTGTTACTCCGGCTCCGTCGGCATGGACTGTATGCTAAGGCTCAGAAGTGTAGCTTTGAGCAACGGAACATCCAATTCCTCGGGCTTGAGATCTCCCCGGATGACATCAAGATGGATCTTCAGAAGGTTTCCGCTGTTCTGGACTGGCCTGCACCTACAGATAAAAAGGGGGTACAACGTTTTGTGGGCTTTGCAAATTTTTACAGAAAATGTATTAAGGGTTTTTTCAGCCATAATTGCCCCCATTACCCAGTTGACCTCCACTGGGGGTCGGAAGCCCAGGAGGCCTTTGAGAGACTCAAAAGACTGTTCACCTCTGCCCCCATCCTCAGCCACCCAGATCCTTCCCTACCATATATTCTTGAAGTGGACGCTTCCGAAGTAGCTGTGGGGGCAGTTGTGTCCCAGAGGCAAGGCGGCAACGATTTGATGCATCCCGTAGGGTTCTTCTCCCGAAAACTTTCCCCTGCCGAGAAAAACGATGATGTCGGTGACCCTGAATTACTCGCTATCAAATCTGCCTTGGAGGAATGGAGGTACTTGTTGGAAGGTGCAGTTCATCCAGTGCTGATCTACACCGACCACAAGAACCTCGAATACCTGAGGACTGCCAAGCGTCTGAAGCCCCGACAGGCCCGTTGGGCCCTGTTTTTCTCACGTTTCTGTTTCCACATTACTTACCGTCCCGGAAATGTGAAACCAGACGCGCTCTCGCGTATGTACGATTGCCCCTTGCTGCTCCGGTCACTATACTACCTGCGAGTACCTTTCTACTTGTGCAACCAGACTTGCTGGCACAGATCAGGGAGGCATCCACTAATTCACCTGCACCACCAGAGGTCACACTGATTTTCAGAGGGGGTCCTCTATGGAAAGAGAGCCAAGTTTTTGTGCCTGAAAACATCCGGATTAGAGTTATAGCCCTCCTCCATGATCACCCGTTAGCAGGACACTTTGGGCCCCGTAAGACCTTGGAATTGGTACAGCGTACCTTCTGGTGGCCCGGCCTGAAGGGATTCTGAAAGAAGTATGTCGACTCCTGTCCTATGTGCATCCGGAGCAAGGCAACAAGGAATCGGGCCTGGGGACTTCTGAAGCCTCTTCCTACACCTGATCGGCCTTGGAGGATGATCACGATGGACTTTATTGTCGAGCTTCCCTGCTCTGAAGGTTGCACGGCCATTTTTGTGTTCATAGATAGACTGACTAAGATGGCCCATTTTTTGCCCTTGAAAGGGACTCCATCTGCTCCAGAGACGGCCCATGTCTTCATAAAGGAGATAGTCAGACTGCATGGAGTACCTGCTAACATTGTGTCTGACAGGGGGGTCCAATTCACCTCCCGGTTCTGGAGGGCCCTTTGTGAGTGTTTGAAGATCGAGCTGGCTCTGTCATCTGCCTACCACCCTCAGACCAATGGACAGACTGAGCGTACCAACCAGACTCCGGAGCAGTACATTAGATATTTCACATCCTTTGTCCAGGATGATTGGGTATCTCTGCTGCCCCTTGCGGAGTTTGCCAACAACAACGCTAGTCATTCAGCCACAGGGCAGTCCACATTTTTTGCTAATTACGGGTTTCACTTAACCTTTCTGCCTGACTTTCTTCCATAGTCACCAGTTCCAGCAGTCCAGGACACAGTGATCTTCCTCAGTCGTAACAATCGGGTGTTACAAGAGGCGGTATCCAAAGCTCAAGCAGACAGCAAGAAGGCCTTCGATTGCAAGAGAAGAGGGGAATTGAACCTGCAGGTCGGAGATCAGGTAGGGCTTTCTACGAACAATCTTAAAATAGCCTGCCCTTCTAAGAAACTTGCACACACATTTTTGGGACCCTTTCCTGTAAAGAAAAGGATTAATGAGGTGTCGTATGAGTTGGTCTTGCCTGATTCAATGAAAATCCACCCGGTCTTTCATGTGTCCTTGCTGAAGCCCTCGGTGCCCCATCCCTTCCCGGGTAGAAGTTCCAGACCACCTGAACCCGTTTTTATCGATGGTAGCGAAGAGTATGAGGTGGAGGCTATCCTCGATTGTAGAAGGAGACAAGGTCAGAGACAGTTTTTGGTTAAGTGGAAGTGGTACGGTCCAGAAAGTAATTCGTGGGAACCCGATGGTAATTTGCATGCCAACAGACTGGTCCGTGCCTTTTTATCCGCTCATCCGGAAAAGAAGCACCGTGTGGGCACCCGGAGGTTGCCCCTTGTGGGGGGGGCAATGTCAGGGTTTCTCCCGCACGGAACGGGCGGATGCGCGGGTGCGTGTACGCGGCATTCGCGGCCTCGTCATGCCCGCGCGTGGTGCGCGTTGTGCGCGTGCGTGTGCGAATTAGCGCGGTTTGGCGCCAGTGGGCCTATTTAACCACTTTCAGACCGGACCATTTTGCTGGTCAATGACCAGAGGTCTTTTTACAATTTGGCACTGCGCTGCTTTAACTGGTAATTGCGCGGTCGTGCAATGTTGTATCCAAACGAAATTTGCGTCCTTTTTTTCCCACAAATAGAGCTTTCTTTTAAAGGTATTTGACTGACTCTGCGATTTTTATTTTTTGCGATATAAACGTAAAAAGACTGCAAATTTTGAAAAAAAATGATATTTTCTACTTTTTGTTATTAGAAAAATCCAATAAACTCAATTTTAGTCATACATTTAGGCCAAAATGTATTCAGCCACATGTCTTTGGTAAAAAAAAAGTCAATAACTGTATATTTATTGGTTTGCGCAAAAGTTGTCACATCTACAAACTAAGGTACATTTTCTGGAATTTACACAGCTTTTAGTTTATGACTGCCTATCTCATTTCTTGAGGTGCTAAAATGGCAGGGCAGTACAAAACCCCCCCAAATGACCCCATTTTGGAAAGTAGACACCCTAAGGAAATTGATAAGAGGCATGTTGAGCCCATTGAATATTTTATTTTTTTGCCTCAAGCGATTGAATAATGACAAAAAAATTTTTTTTTTTTTTTTACACAAAGTTGTCACTAAATGATATATTGCTCACACATGCCATGGTTATATGTGGAATTGTACCCCAAAATACATTCTGCTGCTTCTCCTGAGTACGGGGATACCACATGTGGTCGACTTTTTGGAAGCCTAGCCGCGTACGGGGCCCAGAAAGCCAAGCACCGCCTTCAGGATTTCTAAGGGCATACATTTGTAATTTTACTCCTCACTACCTATCACAGTTTTGAAGGCCATAAAATGCCAAGATGGCACAAAACACCCACAAATGACCCCATTTTAGAAAGTAGACACCCCAAGCTATTTGCTGAGAGGCATGTTGAGTCCATGGAATATTTTATATTTTGCCACAAGTTGCGGCAAAATTACAAACTTTTATTTATTTTTATTTATTTTCACAAAGTTGTCACTAAATGATATATTGCTCACACATGCCAGGGGCATATGTGAAATGACACCCCAAAATAAATTCTGCTGCTTCTCCTGAGTACGGGGATACCACATGTGTGGGACTTTTTGGGAGCCTAGCCGCGTACGGGGCCCCGAAAACCAAGCACCGCCTTCAGGCTTTCTAAGGGCGTAAATTTTTCATTTCACTCCTCACTACCTATTACAGTTTTGAAGGCCATAAAATGCCAAGATGGCACAAAACCCCCCCAAATGACCCCATTTTAGAAAGTAGACACCCCAAGCTATTTGCTGAGAGGCATGTTGAGTCCATGGAATATTTTATATTTTGCCACAAGTTGTGGGAAAATTACAAACTTTTTTTTTTTTTCACAAAGTTGTCACTAAATGATATATTGCTCACGCATGCCATGGGCATATGTGAAATGACACCCCAAAATAAATTATGCTGCTTCTCCTGAGTACGGGGATACCACATGTGTGGGATTTTTTGGGAGCCTAGCTGCGTAAGGGGCCCCGAAAGCCAAGAACCGCCTTTAGGCTTTCTAAGGGCGTAAATTTTTGATTTCACGCCTCACTACCTATTACAGTTTTGAAGGCCATAAAATGCCAAGATGGCACAAAACCCCCACAAATGACCCCATTTTAGAAAGTAGACACCCCAAGCTATTTGCTGAGAGGCATGTTGAGTCCATGGAATATTTTATATTTTGCCACAAGTTGCGGGAAAATTACAAACTTTTATTTATTTTTATTTTTTTTCACAAAGTTGTCACTAAATGATATATTGCTCACACATGCCAGGGGCATATGTGAAATGACACCCCAAAATAAATTCTGCTGCTTCTCCTGAGTACGGGGATACCACATGTGTGGGACTTTTTGGGAGCCTAGCCGCGTACGGGGCCCCGGAAACCAAGCACCGCCTTCAGGCTTTCTAAGGGCGTAAATTTTTCATTTCACTTCTCACTACCTATTACAGTTTTGAAGGCCATAAAATGCCAAGATGGCACAAAACCCCCCCAAATGACCCCATTTTAGAAAGTAGACACCCCAAGCTATTTGCTGAGAGGCATGTTGAATCCATGGAATATTTTATATTTTGCCACAAGTTGTGGGAAAATTACAAACTTTTTTTTTTTTTTCACAAAGTTGTCACTAAATGATATATTGCTCACGCATGCCATGGGCATATGTGAAATGACACCCCAAAATAAATTCTGCTGCTTCTCCTGAGTACGGGGATACCACATGTGTGGGATTTTTTGGGAGCCTAGCTGCGTACGGGGCCCCGAAAGCCAGGAACCGCCTTTAGGCTTTCTAAGGGCGTAAATTTTTGATTTCACGCCTCACTACCTATTACAGTTTTGAAGGCCATAAAATGCCAAGATGGCACAAAACCCCCACAAATGACCCCATTTTAGAAAGTAGACACCCCAAGCTATTTGCTGAGAGGCATGTTGAGTCCATGGAATATTTTATATTTTGCCACAAGTTGCGGGAAAATTACAAACTTTTATTTTTTTTTATTTTTTTTCACAAAGTTGTCACTAAATGATATATTGCTCACACATGCCAGGGGCATATGTGAAATGACACCCCAAAATAAATTCTGCTGCTTCTCCTGAGTACGGGGATACCACATGTGTGGGACTTTTTGGGAGCCTAGTCACGTACGGGGCCCCGTAAACCAAGCACCGCCTTCAGGATTTCTAAGGGTGTAAATTTTTGATTTCTCTCCTCACTATCTATCACAGTTTCGAAGGCCATAAAATGCTAAAATAGCACAAAACCCCCCAAAATGACCCCATTTTGGAAAGTAGACACCCCAAGCTATTTGCCGAGAGGCATGGTGAGTATTTTGCAGCTCTCATTTGTTTTTGAAAATGAAGAAAAAAAAAATAATGTATATTTTTTTTCTTTTTTTCAATTTTCAAAACTTTGGGAAAAAATGAAGGTCTGCAAAATACTCACCATACCTCTCGGCAAATAGCCCTGTCTCCTTTCCAAAATGGGGTGACTTGGGGGGATTTTGTGCTATCTGGGCATTCCATGGCCTCCGAAACTGTGATAGGCAGTGAGGAATGAAATCAAAAATTTACACCCTTAGAAAGCCTGAAGGTGGTGCTTGGATTTTGGGGTACCGTACGCGGTTAGGCTCCCAAAAGGTCTCACACTTGTGGTATCCCCGTACTCAGGAGAAGCAACAGAATGTATTTTGGGGTGTAATTTTACATATAACCATGGCATGTTTGAGCAATATATCATTTAATGACAACTTTGTGCAAAAAAAAAAAAATAATAATAATAATGTCTTTTTTCCACAACTTTTGTCAAAATATAAAATATTCCATGGACTCGACATGCCTCTCAGCAAATAGCTTGGGGTGTCTACTTTCTAAAATGGGGTCATTTGGGGAGGTTTTGAACTGTCCTGGCATTTTATGCACAACATTTAGAAGCTTATGTCACACATCACCCACTCTTCTAACCACTTGAAGAAAAAGCCCTTTCTGACACTTTTTGTTTACATGCAAAAATATTTTTTTTTGCAAGAAAATTACTTTGAACCCCCAAACATGAAGTGTTTTTTTAAAGCAAAAGCCCTACCGAATAAAATGGTGGGTGTTTCATTTTTTTTTCCACACGGTATTTGCGCAGCGATTTTTCAAACGCATTTTTTGGGGAAAAAACACACTTTTTTTTATTTTAATGCACTAAAAATCACTATATTGCCCAAATGTTTGATGAAATAAAAAATATGATCTTAGGCCGAGTACATGGATACCAAACACGACATGCTTTAAAATTGCACAGAAACGTGCAGCGGCGACAAACTATGTACATTTTTAAAAGCCTTTAAATGCCTTTACAGGTGACCACTTTAGATTTACGGAGGAGGTCTACTGCTAAAATTAGTACCCTCGATCTGACCTTCGTGGTGATACCTCACATGCATGGTGCAATTGCTGTTTACATATGACACCAGACGCTTGCGTTCGACGTTGCGCCTTAGCAGGGGGGGACAGGGGTGTTTTTTTTATTTTTATTTTTTTTATTATTTATTTTGCTTTTTTATTTTATTTTTAAACTGTTCCTTTCATTTATATATTTTTTTTATTATTTTTATTGTTATCTCAGGAAATGTAAATATCCCCTATGATTGCAATAGGTAGTGACAGGTACTCTTTTTTGAAAAAATTAGGGTCTATCAGACCCTAGATCTCTCCTCTGTCCTCAAAGCATCTGACCACACCAAGATCGGTGTGATAAAATGCTTTCCCAATTTCCCAATGGCGCTGTTTACATCCCACAAAATCTAAGTCATGAAATGCTCGTAGCTTCCGGTGTCTTAGGCCATAGAGATAATTGGAGCCATTCTGGTCTCTGATCAGCTCTATGGTCAGCTGGCGGAACCACCGGCTGCATTCTCAGGTTGCCTGTTGGGACAGGAGAGCCTGAGAAAACCAAGGAAGATGGTGTGGGGGGGGGGGGCATTCCCTCCCACTGCTTGTAAAAGTAGTCTAGAGGCTAATTAGCCGCTAGGATTGCTTTTATATAAAAGGCGACCGCTGGCTGAAAAGAATGATACCAAGATGATACCTAAACCTGCAGGCATCATTCTGGTATAAGCATTCAAAGTCCAGCAACATACCAGTATGTTGCTGGAACTGGTTGGGCATATATTGTAATTTTTTTTTCATGCAGCCTGTGGGCTGAACGAAAAAAAAATATTGATCGGTGGGTATGCCCACCATTAGATACCTCCCTTCATCCACCCACTTCTAATGGTGGGCATACATGCACCATTTATATATGCCGAAGCATGGGGGCATCCTCCCGCAAAAGATAGGAGCAGATCGCTCCTCCACCCCTTATGCCCCCATGCTTCGGCATATATGCTCTTTTTTAACTGTGGTGGTGAAATCACCCCCGACAGTGCTGGAGTCGCGGCTTTATGTATCGTGGGAGCAAACGCTGTTGCTGTCAAGATAAATAAATCCGCGCTGCAGCAGAATGGCGTACCTGCTAAGCAAATGATGGTTAACAATAAAACAAAGTAACATTACAGTATAACAGTAGGACTTACCATACCTGCAAAGCAAATACAAAAAAAAAATAGCAAAAAATAACACATTTAACACAATCTGTGCCTAAAATATATATATGCCGAAGCATGGGGGCATCCTCCCGCAAAAGGTAGGAGCAGATCGCTCCTCCACCCCTTATGCCCCCATGCTTCGGCATATATGCTCTTTTTTAACTGTGGTGGTAAAATCACCTCCGATAGTGCTGGAGTCGCGGCTTTACGTATCGTGGGAGCAAACGCTGTTGCTGTCAAGATAAATAAATCCATGCTACAGCTGAATGGCGTACCTGAAAACAAAAAATGGTTAACAATAAAACATTGCAGAATAGAATACAGTACAAAGGAGCAGAACAATAGAGAGAGAATAGAGAGAGAGAGAACAATAAAACGACAACAATTTTTTTTTTTTTTTTTTTTACTTTTATTTTTTATTTTTTAAACACTTTTTTATGTAACTTTAACGGTTCCAGCGGTTTGGGTCTCTCAAAATGCGATGGCATCTTGGGAGACCCTGTGAACGTGTGCCTAGCCTGTGCAATGCTGTACCCTACGCTAATACTCAACTAGTGAATGGTAGCGTTCAAAACATTCACCAATGCAAAGACCAGGATTGTCAGGACAGCGGGGACAATAATAACGGGAGTCACGCCTATATCCGCGCTTTCTGCAGACACAACATTTTCTTTGGGGGGCTCGTTGGGTAGGGGTACTCTGGAGGACATAAGGATAATGCCTCTCATGCAGCCGGCTTACTGCATCTGGTTGGGGAACGTGAGGTGAAGCACCGCCTGGATACAGAAGGGCTCTGACGATATCCCCCTGGAATTTAAGGAAGGATCCAGTCTGTCCTGAAGCTTTGTGTAGCACATAAGCATTCAGCATAGCCAATTGGAATAAATAAACAGACACTTTTTTGTACCAGCGTCTGGCCTTACGGGCAACTACAGTGGTGTGAAAAAGTGTTTGCCCCCTTCCTCATTTCCTGTTCCTTTGCATGTTTGTCACACTTAAGTGTTTCGGAACATCAAACCAATTTAAACAATAGTCAAGGACAACACAAGTAAACACAAAATGCAATTTGTAAATGAAGGTGTTTATTATTAAAGGTGAAAAAAAATCCAAACCATCATGGCCCTGTGTGAAAAAGTGATTGCCCCCTAAACCTAATAACTGGTTGGGCCACCCTTAGCAGCAACAACTGCAACCAAGCGTTTGCGATAACGTGCAATGAGGCTTTTACAGCGTCCTGGAGGAATTTTGGCCCACTCATCTTTGCAGAATTGTCCTAATTCAGTTACATTAGAGGGTTTTCGAGCATGAACGGCCTTTTTAAGGTCATACCACAACATCTCAATAGGATTCAGGTCAGAACTTTGGCTAGGCCACTCCAAAGTCTTCATTTTGTTTTTCTTCAGCCATTCGGTGGTGGACTTGCTGATGTGTTTAGGATCATTGTCCTGCTGCAGAACCCAAGTTCGTTTCAGCTTGAGTACACGAACAGATGGTCGGACATTCTCCTTCAGGATCTCTTGGTAGACAGCAGAATTCATAGTTCCTTTTATCACGGCAAGTCTTCCAGGTCCTGAAGCAGCAAAACAGCCCCAGACCATCACACTACCACCACCATATTTTACTGTTGGTATAATGTTCTTTTTATGAAATGCAGTGTTCCTTCTATGCCAGATATACTTGGACACACACCTTCCAAAGAGTTCCACTTTTGTCTCATCGGTCCACAGAATGTTGTCCCAAAAGTCTTGGGGATCATCAAGATGTGTTGTGGAGAAATTGAGACGAGCTTTGATGTTCTTTTTGCCCAGCAGTGGTTTTCTCCTTGGAACTCTGCCATGCAGGCCATTTTTTCCCAGTCTTTTCCTGATGGTGGAGGCATGAACGCTGACCTTAACTGAGGCAAGTGAGGCCTGCAGTTCCTTGGACGTTGTTGTGGGGTCTTTTGTGACCTCTTGGATGAGTCGTCGCTGCGCTCTTGGGGTAATTTTGGGCGGCCGGCCACTCCTGGGAAGGTTCACCACTGTTCCATGTCTTCGCCATTTGTGGATAATGGCTCTCACTGTGGTTCGCTGGATTCCCAAAGCTTTGGAAATGGCTTTCTAACCCTTTCCAGACTGATAGATCTCAATTACTTTCTTTCTCAATTGTTCCTGAATTTCTTTGGGTCTCGGCCTGATGTGTAGCTTTTAAGGATCTTCTGGTGGACCTTACTGTGTCAAGCAGCTCCTATTTAAGTGATGCCTTGATTGTGAACAGGTGTGGCAATAATCAGGCCTGGGTGTGGCTAGAGAAATTGAACTCAGGTGTGGACAACCACAGTTATAGTATGTTTTAACAAGGGGGCAATCACTTTTTCACACAGGGCCATGATGGTTTGGATTTTTTTTCACCTTTAATAATAAACACCTTCATTTACAAATTGCATTTTGTGTTTACTTGTGTTGTCCTTGACTATTGTTTAAATTGGTTTGATGTTCCGAAACACTTAAGTGTGACAAACATGCAAAGGAACAGGAAATGAGGAAGGGGGCAAACACTTTTTCACACCACTGTAGATACGGCGCCAACAACTGGTCATTGAGGTCCACCCCTCCCATGTTAAGGTTATATTTGTGGACACAGTGGGGTTTCTCCACAATACCAGTCGCCGTAGGAATTTGGACCGTCGTGTCTGCATGAAGGGAGGTAAGAACGAAAACATTCTTATTATCCCTCCACTTCATAGCGAGCAAATTATTACTGCGCAAGCAGGCTCTCTCCCCCAGCCTAAGACGGGACTCTACAAGCCGCTGGGGAAAGCCCCGGCGATTAGGTCGCACGGTGCCACATGCTCCAATCTGCTGATCAAACAAGTGACTAAACAGTGGTACGCTTGTGTAATAATTGTCCACGTACAAGTGGTACCCCTTTCCGAATAAGGGTGACACCATGTCCCACACTATCTTGCCAGCGCTTCCTATGTAGTCAGGGCAGTTCTCCGGCTCTACGTGACTATCTTTACCCTCATAAACCCTAAAACTACGTGTATAGCCTGTGGCCCTGTCACAGAGCTTATACATCTTGACCCCGTATCTGGAACGCTTGTTGGGGACGTATTGTTTAAATGACAAGCGACCAGAAAACTTAATCAGGGACTCATCAACGCAGACAACTTGATGGGGAGTAAACAAGTCTGCAAAACGTTGGTTGAAGTGGTTTATGAGGGGCCGAATTTTGTAGAGCCGATCGTATTCAGGGTCTCCACGAGGACGACAGAGTTCATTGTCGCTGAAGTGCATGAACCGCAAATCAGCTCGTATCGTGCCCTGGACATGGAAGCAGAGAACACGCGCATATGGTGAATTGGGTCAGTGGACCAATATGACCGCAACTCACTCTTTTTGGTTATGCCCATGTTGAGGGAGAGGCCCAGAAAGATTTTAAATTCGGAAACCGTAACTGGTTTCCATTGTCTGGCAAGGGCAGACTGGGGAATAGTGGCGATGTGTTGACCAGCGTACAAATTGGTTTGGTCCACAATAGATCTATAGAGATCTTCGGTGAAAAACAGTGAGTAAAAGTCAAGTGTCGTAAAATCAACTGTTTCCACGTTAATGCCAGGTTGGCCAGTGAATGGGGGAAGTACGGGTTCTGCAGAAGTGGTGGGCACCCAATTAGGATTGGCGAATTCTGCAGGAAGGGCACTATGGGTACGACGGGCCTGTCTTTGTCTTTGTCTTGGTGGCAGCGGGACACTACTTGTGCTTGCCACCTCACCAGCTTGAACTGCACTTATGGGACTTGCCATGTCACCACGTGCTACTGCAGTGCTGGATGTACGTCCAGGGTGTACTAGGCCGCTGGTGCTTGCCAGTTCACCAGAAGGATGAGCGGCTCTAGTACGTCTCTGCTCCATACGAGTGACCTGCGGTTCCTCCACCCGAACAACAGAATACATTCGGGATCGGGTACACCTGTCCTTAACAGGGACCTCATCTCCGTCGCCAGAGCTATCTGTCATGGAGCCGCTGTCCTCTACAGGATCGTATTCTGAGCCTGAATCTGACAGATGAGTGACGTCCTCTTCACTATCTGTCATGCTCAGAAACGTGTAGGCCTCTTCACTAGTGTACCTTCGCTTTGCCATTTTGGGCTCTAAATTTAGGGGTACACTAGTGAGACTCACAGGTAAAAAAGCACCTAGCCTGTCAGCGACTGTTTCAAAACGCTACAAAAAAAACTGTTAGCGATCGCAGGGATCAATCCTGACTCTGCAAACGCTGCAGTTATGTGTGTTGTGTTTTGTAAGTGACAGTGATCGATCGATACTGCACTTGGGTGGGCTGGGCTGGACTTGGCGGAGGGGCTAAACGCAGGTGCTAGCAGGTATCTGGGCTGATCCCGCTAACAATGCGTTTTGGGAAACCTAAAATGCTGGCAACGCTAATATAGATCTGATCAGATACTATATTACTAAGGGAGGTGTATGCTTTGCGCGTGGGTGTTAGCGGTACTGGCACTAACCTGACGCTGCCTGGGGCGACGCAGACCTTATCTGACCCTCAAACTTATATCACCCGCCGGGTGATCAGGGGGTTAAACCTTTATTAGGTAATAAATGGCGGGTGCCCTGAAACTATAAAAAAATAACTAACCAACCAGCGTCACCTGTAACAGTTATATGGTGATCACTGTTGAAAGGGTTAACTAGGGGGCAATCAGGGGGCTTTATGCGGTAGTATATGGGGGTCCCTGACGCTATAAAAAGCTGCGGCGAACCTAAATACTTACCTGCCTAACTAGCGTCACCTGTGACACTAATACAGCGATCAGAAAAACGATCGCTTATTAGTGACACTGGCGACAGGGGGTGATCACGGGGTTAAACCTTTATTGGGGGGGTTAGGGGGGGTAGCCTAGAGCTAAAGGGGGCTAACCCTAACTGCCCTAACAGTTATTACAGTCACAAATGACACCAATGCAAAAAAAAAAATGCAATTGGTGTCACTGTGACTGGGGGTGCAGGGGTGATTGGGGGGGTGATTGGGGGGGGTGATCGGGGGGTGAATGTGTGCCTGGTGTGTTCTACTGTACGTGTGGTGTGTTGGTGCAACTCACCGATCCTCTCTCCTCGGTGCCGGAACGAAAAAGACCGACACGAGGAGAGATTACATCACTTCCTCTGCCTGTGTTTACATTACAGGAGAGGAAGTGATGTCACACTGCATTTCCATTCGTCAGGAGCGATCGCGAGGGGGTGGCCATGAATGAATGGCCGCCCCCTCATCCCGGATCGCTCCTGAACGGATACCGACCGCCGCTGGCACCGGGGGGGTGCCCGATCGGGCCCCCCACCCGCGGGAAGGCAGGGACGTACAGGTACGCCCATATGCCTGCCCGTGCCATTCTGTCGACGTACATCGTTGTGCGGCGGTCGGCAACTGGTTAAAGGAGGCGGCTGCATCTACTCTGTGCTGCTTCCAGTCAGACACTCCTACCCCGCTGCGCTCACGGGGCCACTGTCTCTATTCCAGTGGTCCCTGAACCAGAGCTGTAAGAGAAGTCTTCTTCCGTCAAGTCAGGCTCATCACCAGGTACCTAACAGCCCCCTGCCGTGCTAAATACACGTTCAGATAATACACTGGCTGCAGGGCAGGCCAGCGCCTCCAAGGCATAAAGGGCAAGCTCAGGCCATGTGCCCAATTTGGAGACCCAGAAGTTAAACGGGGCAGACCTGTCATTCAGTACGTGTGAGCGTGTGCACACATACTGCTCCACCATGTTGGTGAAATGCTGCCTCCTGCTAAGACGTTCCATCTCAGCTGGTGGTGCTGGTTCTTGTGGCGTGCTGACAAAGCTTTTCCCCATTTCGGCCATGCTAACCCTGCCTTCTGAGGTGCTGGCGGTGCCCCGGCTGCATTGGCGACCTCTTCCTTCTCCTCTGCCTTCGCCTTGTGCTTCCACCGTACCCCCGCTGTCAGGTGGAAGTGCCACCAGCAACGCATCTACCAGCGTGCGCTTGTACTCGCGCATCTTACGATCAGGCTCCAGTGAGGGAATTAAGGACAGTACGTTGTCCTTGTAGCTGGGATCCAGCAAGGTGGCCACCCAGTAATCAGCACCAGTTAGAATGTGGGCAACTCGGCGGTCTTTGCGGAGACACTGCAGGATGTAATCGCTCATGTGTGCCAGGCTGCCCAGAGGCAACGAAAAGCTGTCCTCTGTGGGAGGTGTATCGTCTGTGTCCTCTGTATCCCCCCAGCCATGCACCAGTGATGGCCCTGAGCTGATCTGGGTGCCATCCTGCTGTGAACATGGTTCCTCCTCCTCCATCTCCTCATCCTCCAGAACTGTGCCCTTGCTGCCGGACAATTGTGTACCTGGTGTTTGTTGTTTTTTTTTGCACTAAATGGGTGATTTTGCAATAGCAGGATACACCCAGAGTATGTAAACGGTGTATCTCAGAGCTACAGAAATGGCGAAAATGATATTAAAAAAAATGTTTTTGGCCTAATTTTTTTTTTGAAAAGCACAAGAAAAGAAGAAAAGTATATAAATTGTGTAACTCACACTTCCACATATGTAGAAAACACTGCAAAATATAATTTTTTTTGCCCTAAATAGGTGTTTTTGGAAGAGCAGAATACACCCACAGTATGTACAGGGTGTATCTCACAGTAACATATGTAGTGCTGGTACACTGAACTTGCAGATAAGTTATATTTTCTCTGGCACTGGGCTCATGGCAGTGTAAAAAGACTGTGCACTGCAACCCAACCAGGTAAATCTATGTAGATCGCTGAGTTATTAGAATAGATTTCTGAATCTGGAGACCTAGATAATTCTCTCTCCCTCAAAACAGCAACAGGTACCTTGCCCTACACTGTCTATCTTTTCTCTCAGTGCAGTGTAAAACACAAATCAATGTAGATCGCTAATTAGAATAGATTTCAGAATCAGGACTCCTATCATGTAATTCTCTCCCTCACAGCAGCAGCAGCCAGGAACCTTTCCCTACTCTGTCTAAATCAGAGTGATGTGCTGTGCTGTGTGCCTCTAGCTTAAAGCGGTTCTCCACCCTAAAGTGGAAGTTCCGCTCATCTGATCCCTCCCCCCCTCCGGTGCCACAATCGGCACCTTTCAGGGGGGAGGGGGGTGCAGTTACCTGGATAATCCAGGTATCTGCACCCACTTCCGGGACAGACCGCCGCAGACCGCCGCAGATGCCCCACCCCCGTTGTGTTCCAGGAAACACACAGTTCCCAGGACACAGCGGGGACCAGCAGAGAAGCGCAGCGCGACTCACGCATGCGCAGTAGGGAACCGGGCAGTGAAGCCGCAACGCTTCACTTCCCAATTCCCTGACAGAGGATGGCGGCAGAGGCAGCATAGAGACGAGCGATAGCTCGTCATCTGCCGCCGACATCGCTGGACCCTGGGACAGGTAAGTGTCAATTTATTAAAAGGCAGCAGTTGCAATATTTGTAGCTGCTGGCTTTTAACATTTTTTTTTAAGGTGCAGAACCGCTTTAAATAGAGGCTGGGTCACATGCTGCACTGGCCAATCACAGCCATGCCATTAGTAGGCATGGCTTTGATGGCTTCTAAGGGCACACCAGTTAAACGAATGTTGATTAGCTTGTCCTTTTCCCTGTTTTTAGGCCATGGTGGGGTATCTAGTGTCTATGCCATGTGGGGCAGCCGTGTCCATTTTTCCGGTGGCCTCAGACAGTTTTTTCTTATTAGGCCATTTTCCCGGCGCTCTCTGACTTTTTTTGCTGAGGCGGCCGGCGGCCATTTTCTAGTAGCCTCAGCTTGTTTTACCTCTAGCGCTGGGTGGCTGGTCCTTTCTGGAACAGCGCAAAACTTACACAAAACACCTTGTGGCTGACACAGGGGAGAGCGGACAATGGCAGCACAGTGCAGTACCTGGGTCAGGGTGGTGAGTCCTGCGGGTGCCCCTCAGTCTGTGTTAGCTAGGAGGGTGGACATTTTGTGTGACTTACCTTAGGTCCCTAAGTGGTGACAGGCGAGAGTAGGTCAGCATGGCGTCAGAAGCTGGTGCTTCTTCCCCAGACATCCCTGTTATGGTAACCGGTTCCCCTGCACCTGCGGTGCCTATGAACGCTCTGTCCGCAGTCCTGGAGTCCTTTGTTGCCATGGTGGAAGCGACATGCGGGCGCAAAGAGGGTAAAAAACAATCCATCCCCCGCCGTCTTCTGGGGAAAGCTCTGATTCAGACTCAGTCCCGCTATGGCAGGCGGCCCCTGTTCTGAAGTTTCAGAGGATGCGGACCAGGAACGTTTGGACAGTGAGGATGACTCGGTTCCTGGGTCGTCGCAGGAAAAAGCGCTAGTGGGAGCACTTATCACTATGGTGTGGGATACCCTAAAGATGTAGGATACGGCAGGGCCATCTACAGAGCTGTCGGTCCTTTTTAGGTCCCACAAGCCAGCCCGCTTGTGTTTCCCTGCCTAACTTATTGATACGTTTATTTACAAGGAGTGGGGAAGCCTGCAGCGGGCCTTTTTGGTCCTGAGATGGATGGCGGTGCATTACCCCTTTGAGGAGAGTTTCCTAAAAAAATTGACATCTCCTCCGATTGTTGACCCCCCGGTATCCAGGTTAAATAAGGTAGCTGTGATTTCGGTGAAAGGGACCACTGCTTTCAAGGACCCTGCCGACAGAAGGGCCCGAGGTGGTTGCCCGGTCCATGTTTACAGTGGTGGGGTCAGCATTGCGGCCAGTGTTAGCCACGGCCCTGGTGTCACAGAGGCTAACTGAATGGGCTAAATTGTTGCACCGTAATTTGGAGAAGAAACAGATTTCCCTGGTCTGCGTGGAACTGGCAGAACAGTTGGTGCAGAAGCTGAAGTATATTTGTGATGTGGGCCTTAGATACGGCCCCCTTGCTCTCTAGAGCCTCGGTATCAGCTGTGGTGCTATCTAATTTGGCTAAAATGCTGGTCTGTGGATCAGGCATCTAAGAAAGCACTGGCAGATTTGCCCTTCCAGGGGGAGAGGCTACTTGGAGCCTCGCTGGATGACATTATTAGGAATGTCACTGGTGGAAAGAGTATGTTGCTTCCACAGTCCAGGAAGGGTAAGGAGCCACGCCGTAGACAAGGGCCCTCCTTTTCCGCCCAGAAGCGGATTTTTTGTCCGGCCGGATCGGCGGGTAAGCGTTCCCAGTCCGACAAGGTCCCCGCTGAGGGACAAAAGCGTCCCTGGCCAAACAAACCTGCAAGCAAATCTGTTGCCGCATGAAGGTTTGCCCCCGCCCGACTCTCGGGCGGGGGCAATCCTTCGGGAGTTTGCAGCTCGGTTTCATCAGGATACAAGATAGATTCTTTCTTGTCAGCCAAACAGATTTTTTCCCTCCAACCTTCATCTTTTTCAGCTCGTCGGGAAGCCCTGTTCGGGGCAGTACAGGACTTGCTACTGCGCGGGGTGATAGTACTTATGCTTACACCAGAAAGGTTTCAGGGATTCTACTCCAATCTGTTTGTAGTCCCAGAGAAGGAGGGGGTTCATCCGGTCCTTTATCTCAAGGCCATCAACAGCTTTGTGAAAGTACAAAGGTTCAGGATGGAATCAGTTCGCTCTGTAGTCACTGCACTCCATCAGGGGGATTTCCTGGCATCCCTGGACATCAAGGATGCATACTTGCATGTCCCCATATGCGTCAGGCATACCAATTTGTAGCTTTCCCTTTTGGCCTAGCATCAGCACCAAGGGTCTTCACCAAGGTGTTGGCCCCAATTCTGGCATTGCTAAGGCAACGAGGGATCGCATTTGTGGGTTACCTGGATGACCTCCTTCTGAGGGCAGCTTTCGCCTCAGTTTTAAGGGAGGATGTGGTGATCACCATATGGACTCTTCGGGAGTTTGGTTGGGTACCGAACCTCCAGAAGTTGGTGTTGGTGCCAACTCAATGCCTGAAGTACCTGGACTTGCTTCTGGACTCCTCAAAGGCAAGAGTCTCTCCCTTCAGACAAGCTGTAGACTCTTCAAGCTGCAGTGAAGTTGTTGGTGTCCTGCAGGTGGTCGTCGTTGCGTTTTAGCATGCGAGTCCTGGGTCTCATGGTAGCCACTTTCGAGGCGGTACCATATGCTCAATTCCACACTTGAGTCTTACAGAAAGAGATCCGGGATCTCCGTTATCCTTGGATTGTCAAATTCAGGTGAGCCAGCTAGTCAGTCCTTTTTCTCCTTTATCTACAGCAATCCAGGAGCTCAAGTTTCAGCTTTTTTAAGGTGGCAGCCCTGCATGCGGATCCATCCCCCCCTCCCCATCCCTTTTCCCCTCCCCCTCTCCATGAACTAAAGAACATTTATTCCCTCCTTTTTTTGGTCTGGACAAAGTAGTGCATTCCCTGCACTCACCATATGTAACCTTATAGACTCCTTTTTTTTCAAGTGGGAACTTAATATCTTTGATTTGCGCCAAATACTTGTCTTACAGCTAGTCAGGGAGTCTCTTCTCTGGTGGCTGAGGTTTCCGGCCCTTCGGCCCGGGAAGTCATTCATGGTTACATAGTTACATAGTTAGTCAGGTTGAAAAAAGACACAAATCCATCCAGTTCAACCTTAAAATAAATAAAATAAAAAATATCGTACAATCCAATATACCCAATTTTATGTCCACAATTGATCCAGAGGAAGGCAAAAAAAAAAAAACCCAGCAGAGCATGCTCCAATTTGCTACAGCAGGGGAAAAAAAATTCCTTCCTGATCCCCCAAGAGGCAATCGGATTTTCCCTGGATCAACTTTACCTATAAATGTTAGTACTCAGTTATATTATGTACATTCAGGAAAGTATCCAGGCCTTTCTTAAAGCAATCTACTGAGCTGGGCAGAACCACCTCTGGCGGGAGTCTATTCCACATTTTCACAGCTCTTACTGTTAAGAAACCTTTCCATATTTGAAGATGAAATCTCTTTTCCTCCAGACGTAAAGTGTGCCCCCGTGTCCTCTGGGTTGACCGTACAGAGAATAACTCAACACCAAGTTCACTATATGGACCCCTTATATATTTGAACATGTTGATCATATCCCCCCTTTTTCTCCTCTTCTCAAGAGTGAATAAATTAATTTCCTCTAATCTTTCCTCATAGCTGAGCTCCTCCATGCCTCTTATCAGTTTGATTGCCCTTCTCTGAACTTTCTCCAGTTCCCCGATATCCTTTTTGAGAACTGGTGCCCAAAACTAAACTGCATATTCCAGGTGAGGTCTTACTAATTATTTGAACAGGGGCAAAATTATATCTCTCTCTGGAGTCCATGCCTCTCTTAATACAAGAAAGCAAGAAAGGACTTTGCTCACTTTGGAAACAGCAGCTTGGCATTGCATGTTATTATGATCTACCAACCGTCTTTGGGCAGACTATCTCCCCAAAGACCAAAGCGAAGAGTCTCGGGGTTATTTTAGACGCACAAATGTCAATGGATGCGCAAATAGGAGCAGTAGTCAGTCGATCTCACCATCTGCTGCGCATGCTTCGCAGACTCATCCCTTTTATCCCAAAGAATGACAAAGCAGTGGTAGTTGGAACAATCATTAATTCACGACTGGACTACGCAAACTCGCTTTACATAGGATTACCACAATATCAACTTGCGCGATTACAACTGATCCAAAACACGGCGGCAAGGCTGATAACAGGAAAAAAACCCTGGGAATCCATTTCTCCTTCACTGAGGAGCTTACATTGGCTAACCGTAAAAAATCGGATCACGTTCAAGACCCTTTGCCTCACCCACAAATGCGTGCATAGAGAAGCTCTGCAATACCTAATGGAGAAAATAAATCATTACACACCAAACCGCAGTCTTCGATCAGCCAACAAAAACCTCCTCCTCGTGCCCAAAGCCCGGTATAAATCCAAGGGGGATCGGAGATTCGCTGTCCAAGGGCCTCGGCTATGGAATGCTCTACCAATAAACATCCGCCTGGAAGAAAATCACCTGGCTTTTAGGAAAAAACTCAAGACCTTCCTCTTTTAGCAGATGATCAAAGCTCGCCACAGCGCCTAGAGGCGATTCAGTTCGCATTGCGCGCTATATAAGTATTTCATTCATTCATTCATTCATCTACCAAAACTCCCAGATCCTTCTCCACTATGGATTCCCCCAGTTGTACTCCCTCTAGCATGTATGATGCATGCATATTCTTAGCCCCCAAGTGCATAACTTTACTTTATCTTTATCAACATTAAACCTCATGCCACATTGTCGCCCAATTAGACTTTGTATTGAGGTCGGTTTGTAAATTGGAGACATCCTGTAAGGATGTTATTCCACTACATATCTTGGTGTCATCTGCAAAGACAGAAATGTTGCTTTTGATCCCAGACCCAATATCATTTATAAAGATGTTAAAAAGTAAGGATCCCAGCACTGAACCTTGGGGTACACCACTGATAACCTTAGACCATTCAGAGTAAGAATCATTAATCACTACTCTCTGAATTCTGTCTTTTAGACAATTTTCTATCCATTTACAAACTGATATTTCCAAACCTGTAGACTTTACCTTATACATGAGCTGTGTGTGGGGAACTGTGTCGAACGCTTTTGCAAAATCAAAGTATACCACATCCACCGCCACCTCTCTGTCCAAGGTTTTACTTACCTCTTCATAAAAAGAAATCAGATTTGTCTGACAACGTCTGTATTTCATGAATCCATGCTGTCTGTTGCTTAAAGTGTTTTTTTTCAGCAAGAACTTGTCAATGCAGTCTTTTATTAAACGCTCCAATATCTTCCCAGCTATAGAAGTTAAACTAACAGGTCTATAGTTACTTGGTAAAGTAATTCCTTCCTCTTCATTGGACGGTGATCACAACGGACGCCAGCCTGACCATTTGGGGCTTACATTCGACCCAGGGTTGCATTATCGGCTGATTTATGCCTTCCCCCCACTCAAACTTCTACCACGTCTGCTACGCAGAGTGGGGGCCAAAGGGATTCTGGTGATTCTGTTTGCCCCAGATTGGCCTCTGTGTCCTTGGTACGCCGACATAGTACGATTGGTGGCGGATGTTCCTTGGTGGCTGCCGATGTGAAAGGACCTTCTGTCACAAGGTCCAATACTTCATCATGTTTTAATGGCATGGCTATTGAAAGCCACGTTCGAAGGGGCCGAGGACTGTCGGATTCGTTACTCTCCACTATGCTGAGGGCATGGAAGTCATCTTCTCGGAAGATTTATCGTTGTATGTGGAAGGCCTACATCTCCATGTGTGAGGAGATGGGTTGGCGTCTGCGCACACACTCAGTTTCCAGGATCCTGCTGTTTTTTTAGCGATGAGAGGATCAGAAACTTGCATTAAGCACCATTAAGGGGCAGGTATCGGCTTTGGATGTCTTTTTTCAGCGACCTTTGGCGACTCATTCATTGGTGAGTACATATGTTCAGGGGGTTTGACATGTGGCCTCTCCATTTCGACCACCGCTGCCTCTGTGGGATTTGAATCTGGTGCTCTCGGTGCTTCAGAAACCACTGTTTGAAAACATTAGGGAGATTCCCTTATTGACACTCAGAAAGTAGTCTTTCTAGCGGCTATTACATCTGCGAGAAGGGGTTCTGAGTTGGTAGCCTTGTCATACAAGTCTCCCTACTTGATCCTCCACAAGGATAAGGCGGTGCTGCGTCTGCAGCCTTCGTTTCTTCCAAAGGTTGTTTCGGCCTTCCATCTAAATGAGCACATTGTGCTTCCATCCTTATGTCCTTGGCCTTCACATCCTAAAGAGGTTGCTTTGCATTCTTTGGACGTGGTCCGGGCTCTGCGGGTTTATCTGCTACGGCTCCTTTCCAGAGGTCGGACTCACTGTTTGTATCAGTGGCTGGTCCGAAGAAGGATTTGACGGTCTGGTCGGCCACCATTTCTCGGTGGATCAGACAGATCGTGGTTCAGGCTTATGCCATAAGTGGGCAGGCACCCTCCTTTCCAGTCACGGCACATTCGACCAAGTGCCTTCTGGGCTTTCCGACATCAAGCGTCTGTTTCCCAGGTGTGTAAGGCAGCGACTTGGTCGTCCGTTCACACTTTCACTAAATTTTACAAGGTTGATGTGAGCGCATCTTCGGATGCTTGCTTTGGCCACAAGGTTTTTCAGGTGGCCGTTTAAGGTTGTAACTCCTCTGTTGAGGAGTTCTTTTTGTTATGGGTGGAGTTTATTTTCTTGCTGTTCCCACCCCTCGTTTTTGACACTGCTTGGGGAAGTCCCCAAGGTCAAGATTAAAGGTGCTGTGTCCGTCAATGAACAAAAGAGAAAATAGGATTTTTGTACTCACCGTTAAATCCTTTTCTCTGAAGTTCATTGACGGACACAGCACCTGCTGTTTATGTGTTTATTGCTTTTTGACGAACTGTGCGCTCGGAAGCAGTGTGAGGGGTTATAGCCAGTAGGACCGCCACCTGGGTGGTATTGTGCAGTTTTGCTGTTTTTACATGTTCTGCTTAGTCCTCTCCTGAAGGTGGCGATATAACCCTAAGGTCAAAATTAAAGGTGCTATGTCCGTCAATAAACTTCAGAGAAAAGGATTTTACCGTGAGTACATAAATCCTATTTTCTCTGTGTGTCAGTTTTTATCTTACTGAAAAAAGATGAGGATTGCTCACAGCTGGGTTCACTCTTCGTGGCAAGACTGGGTACAGATGAAATTACATCCTCTGCTGTAACAGATATGAGTCTTAATTAAAAAAAAATAGAGGGTTTACATCCACTTTAAAAGAATGTAATATCCAAAGAGGAAAAGTACCCCACACAATATAGTAATTATTGCCCGATTTCTCATTTAAGTTTAGATCTTAACCACTTCCCACATGACCTATAGCATAATGATGACCGGGCGGTGGCTCTGTTATCCTGACTGGGCACCATGATGTCCAGCAGGCTAACATGCTGGTGCATGCCCATGGGGGCACGCAGCATGGCGATCAGAGGTGCTGTGTCAGTCTGACCAACTGCATCTCCAATTGTGGTATGGATACCTTACCATGTGATCAGCTGTGACCAATCACAGCTGATCGTCGCTTGAACCAGAAAGTGCTGATAAACGGCATTCCTCGGTTTGCTCAGGTAGTCGATCGGCGACTCTCCCTGTCAGAGGGGAGGTCTGTGCTTATAATCAGCACATAGATTATCAGCACAGCCCCATCAGATGTGCCACCACAGCTGCCAATAAGTGCCTATCAGCTGCCAGTCAGTGCCCCATCAGAAACGGATATCAGTGCCTATCACAGTGCCAATCAGTGCCCAGCAGTAACACCTGTCAGTACCCCATCAGTCCATCATTAGTGCTGTCAGTGCCAATCAGTACCCATCACAGCTGCCTGTCAGTGCCCATCACAGCCGCCTGTAGTGCCCATCAATGCTGCATATTGGTGTCCATCAATTCTACATATCAGTGCCACCTTATCAATACCTGCCCATCAGTGCCCGTCAGTGAAGGAGAAAAAAATTTTTATAATTGAAACGAAGAAAAACATATTTTTTTTCAAAAATGTCGATATTTTTTAGTTTAGCAAAAATAAAAGCCCCATTGGTGATCAAATACCACCAAAAGAAAGCTCTATTTGTGTGAAGAAAAACAAAAAATGTACTCTAAAAATGTAGTTTGGGTGGAGTGTTGCATAACCGCACAATTGTCATTCATAGTGTGACAGCACCGAAAGCTGAAAATTGTCCTGGGCAGAAAGGGGCGAAAGTGCCTGGTATTGAAGTGGTTAAACAAATTGCTAACGTTCTTGCAAAAAAAAAAATACTACCCCTTTCGCCCTTGGGATTTCGAATGAGGTATGCACAATTGGCCCCAATCAGAACTAACATCACTAAAGCTATTGTCATCCAAAGCCACACACCATGCTTCTATCCACCGATACCAAGAAGGTGTTTAACCAAATAGACTGATCATACTTGAAGGTGGTCATGGGTGCTCTCGGCCTGGGTGTGAATTCTCTTAGATGAATTGCGCCCACTTATTTATATCCAACGGCATCTGCCAGAGTAAGTGGCATATTATCGGAACTCTTTAATCTGCATAATGGTATCAGGCAGGGATGCCTGTTGTCCCCTCTCATTTTCATTCTCTCCCTAGAATCCCTCTTCTGCCAAATTAGGGCCAATTCCAACATTGCAAGAGTATCTACCTATGACGAAACGTCCCTACACTCCGCATTGAGTGCTTTCGTCATATACCACTTCCTCCCTGTCTGAATATAGATATCAGATATTCCAACCGATCCCAAGCACAAAACAAGACTAGACTTGTTTAGCTGCTGACATGAACTCTTTATTAGAACCAGAATACAGTCTTTTTATATACTTTAACACAAGGAGTTAGATAACGAGGTAGGGCTGGCTCCTGGATGCTCCCCCCTCCCCTCTAGTAAACACTTAGCAGACAACTATATAATTAGCATATTAATTAGCAAGATGGTGGCATTCAGTCCCCTCCAAAAGCCCCCCTCCCCCAGCAGAACTGCATCACTAACCAGATTTCCAATTTCAAAATGAACTGGCAAAAATCTGAAGCACTGAATATTAACCTACCAGCTCCACTGCTTTAACGCTTGCAGATGCAATTTCTCTTCAAATAGTCTGCATAGTGTTTGATATATCTTGGAATTTATCCTACACCCTCGGTGGGGGATCTGTTCTCAGGCCAATTTTCCTCCATTCTTCTGGCAACTCAAAGACCTTGCCAGGTAGTCTAAAATGGTATTATCATGGTTCGGCAGAAGTCATGTGATCAAAATGAATGTCTTTCCTCACCTTCTATATTTGTTCCCAGCCCTACCCATAAAAATCCCAGGTATTTTCCTGAACCAGTTCTGCAGTGAATTTGGGAACTCCTTTGGGCAGGGAAAGCACACCACCTCTTAACAACTCTTGACTAGGCCTAAAATAGCAGGTGAAATAGGACTGGGAGGCTTACATGGCTGCTTATTGGCTTACCTGGACACCTTTTTCACCACCCGACCATGAGCACCAAGTCGTCTTTTGTCAGGACCTTCAGGCTCCCATTTTTAATAAACTACCAGTATTTTGGCCTAACCCCGCTCATAGGTCACCTAAGTTCCTCTTCATGATGACTCTTTTTCCCCAGTAGTGTAGCAGGGCACCTACTGGCTACAATAATTTTGCAGTGCAGGACATTGGCACACACTGACAGATATACAGAATATGTTCAAAATATGCCATTTCCTATCCCTTAACCAGGGGAGGTCTGAACGGAGTCTGAAAAACTCTGCATAGCAGAAAAACCAACCCTATGTAGTTTTTAGGTTTCATACCGACTTCTGAAAAACTCGACCTTTAAAACACTTGGAAAAATGAGAGTAAGACTTTGATCCCACATTTGAATTTGTCAGAGATCGGGGAGACCTATTTGAGCCAGTCATGCCACTGGTCACACGCACTGCTACTCCCACCCCCCCTTCCCTATCCTCCCACTCTTCTGCTGTCTTTTCCTGCCCCACTCTCTCACACTTCACTGTTTTTTCTCTAAGATCCTTTTTGCTCCTTTTTGCCTTGTTTGTTTCACCACTAGTACAGACTGGCCTACATCTGGGACTAACTATAAATGCTGGATTACCATGAGAGATAAGGAACTGTATGGTTTTAGTCTCCACCTATAACATTTTCTCAAGGGCTTATATGTCATACCAGTTTTTTATCTCAGAAATATCCTTTGATTCATGCAGATTTGGAAACATATGCATATTGTCTATGCCTACTCAGGTGGTGGTTAATACCTCTTTTGGTTAATTTTGTACACTGTAGCTTGTATTTTGTGGTGACTATGATACTCATCTTGTTATGTATCTTTGCAGATGTCTGTTATGCAATAACTTTTTAAGGCAATGATCTGGAAGAAGTATATATATATATTGGAGCTAAGGTGAGACACAAGAAACAATTATATAGATTGATCCTAAACGGATCAGATTTGGCTGCGGCTTAAGGCTCCATGCACACTGAAGCTCAAAAAAGTTTTTTTCTGGACGCCAGATTGCTGGCAGAAAACGCTGATTGAAAAACTTGCTTTTAACAGCGTTTTGTACTAGCGTTTATGAGCGTTTATTAGCGTTAGCGTTTATGGGCGTTTTCAATAAAAATATAGGGAGGACACTCCAAAAATCCCACAGTACATTCCAAACTCCCACAATGCATTGAAATAATAGAATGCCGAACACTAATTAACGTGCGTTTATGAGCGTTTATAAGCGTTTATGAGCGTTTATCAGCGTTTGTCGTTTTTTGGCGGTGAAAAACGGCACTTTGAACGTGAATTTCTGGCATTCAGAAAAAGTCCATAGACTCCACTGCTCATTAAAGCTGAAAAACGTCCATGCATACATGGACACATAGGCTAACATAGAGTGGAGTTCATGGGCTTTAAAAAAAAAACGCCCAAACTCCAATAAACTGCAGTTTATGAGCTCCAGTGTGCATGGAGCCTAACTGTGTCACATAACTACAGAAAAAAACTAAAGATAAAAATATAAGCTGCGCTAAATCCCACAAACATCAAATTGTGTATACATACATAAAGTAACAATGAACTATGGGCTGTTCCCAGCCTCTAAACCTAAATTAATATGAAATCAAACCATAAATAATAAATGCATATAAATATTACAAACTCAGACCATGCGAACCGCCTATTCCTTGCAGTATAGGACCAAGTCGCATGCCCCTATGTATAGCAATACAAATTCTAAATACACCCAGTGTATGGATTACAAGTCTGTATGTGTAAATCAAAAGAGAGTTCTTTCAAGAATGTGAATAAAGTCCTCCACATTCACCAGATTGCTACACCGGCTGTGTTCAGTGACAGTTAATCATCTATGGAGGTATACCTATCCTGAGTCCCTCTGAATTTATGAGAAAGATTTTTTGGGAGCGTTTTTCTACAATCCTTATATTGGAGTGGTGGCACAAGGAGAATATCGAGGACCCCTCTGGATTGGGAGACGATTATATATTCATATGCCTTTTGTGACCCTCTGTAGTGGGGAGTCATGATTTTCTGGTAAGCGGCAAATTTTATTATTTTGGTGGCGGATCAAGCACTACTTAATCGCACACAGCAGTGGATCGCTTATGGTTCATTTGTGGAGGACTTTATTCACATTCTTGAAAGAACTCTCTTTTGATTTACACATACAGACTTGTAATCCATACACTGGGTGTATTTAGAGTTTGTATTGCTATACATAGGGGCATGCGACTTGGTCCTATACTGCAAGGAATAGGCGGTTCGCATGATCTGAGTTTGTAATATTTATATGCATTTATTATTTATGGTTTGATTTCATATTAATTTATGTTTAGAGGCTGGGAACAGCCCATAATTCATTGTTACTTTATTTATGTATACACAATTTGATGTTTGTGGGATTTAGCGCAGCTTAAGTCTTTAACAGGCAAGCAGGAGAGAATCTGTGATGTTGACCAGGTGAAGGCAGAGATCATCTGGGTTGGACAGCTTAAGTAAGCAGGACTGACGAGCAGGATATCATCAACAGGTGAGTCACTGGGGAGAGATAGGAGCTGGCAATTAACCGACGTCTCGCTCAGAGAAGGAAGGGCTGAGCCCAGCCCTGACAGTACCCCCTCCTCAACAACCCCTCCCCCTCGAAAGACCACCAGGCTTAAGGGTAAAATGTCTATGGAAATCAGGGAGGAGGACAGGGGCATGTACGTCCTAGGATAAGACCTAAGAGCGTTTCTCCGGACCATACCCTTTCCAATGCACCAGGTACTGTATGCGCCCACGGAATCTACGGGAGTCAACAATGGACTGTGCTTCATACTCCTCATGGTTCCCAACCTGCACAGGGTGAGGACATGGCACCAAGGTGGTAAAGAGATTGCAGACCAAAGGTTTTACTAAGGAGACATGGAATACATTTGAGATACGCATATTGGAAGGTCTAAGAGCATAAACCACTGGGTTAATCCTACAGAGAATACAGAAAGGCCCAATAAACCAACTTCAGAGAGGGAACCAGGAGTCGGAGGTTGCGAGATGACAGCCAGACCCTGTGCCCAACCTTGTAGGAAGGCATAGGCAGGTGTCTGTGGTCAGCATGGAGTCTGTACCTATCATTGGTATGTCGCAAAGCCTCCTGGACTTGTGCCCAAGTGGAATGAAGACCACAGAGATGCTCCTCTAAGGCAGGAATGCTATGCGGAACAAATGAGTCAGGCAACATGGAAGGTTGGAAACCATAGTTCGCCATATACAGGGACAATCGGGAAGTAGAATTCAAGGCACTATTGTGAGCAAACTCCGCCCAAGGTAAGAGGTTCGACCAGTTGTTATGGTCAGAAATATAGCAACATAAGAACTGCTCTAAGGACTGGTTGGCTCGTTCTGTGGCCCCATTAGACTGCGGGTGATACACAGAGGAGAAAGCAAGCAGAATTCCCAACTGTGCACAAAAGGCTCACCAGAATCGAGACACAAACTGACTACCCCTGTCCGAGACAATCACCTTGGGTAGCCCATGTAAGCGAAAGATCTCCTGAGCAAAACATTTTGGAGAACCGGTGTTCTGGCAGATAATGTCCTGCCATCATATAGTGTCCGCCCCGTACTGCGCATGCGCAGTAGGGAGCAGACGAAGCTTCGGAAAATCTCCGAAGCTGAACGGCGCCTGCACCGTGAGTGGAGGTGGTAGCCCCAGCATCCAAACGGACATAGGGTTGTGAATATTAGAGGGCACCTCGCAGGCGAGCTTCGCTCGCCACGCTTCGCTCGCCACGCTTCGGGCTCAGCCTCGCTGTGCTCAGCTCTTTTATATTCCTACTCTATGTCCACTTGGATGGTGGGGATAGAACCTGGACTCACGGCGCAGGCGCGTTCATCCTCGGCAATTTTCGGAATCTGTATTGCTGTGTACTGCGCATGCGCAGTACACAGCGGACACTATCGGATGGGGGACCTTATATGATAACACACCGGTCACCCACCATAAAGATAACTGTGTTGCCCTGGGAGTTGGTTTTCAGGAGGTTTATGAGGAGGAGCATGGACCCGAGCAGCAAGAATTTTGTCACCCAAAGGGGAAGACTGGTAGGAATCATAGCCAAAATACAATCAGGAGCAATAGCAGGAACCATAACTGACTCCATCTTGGAAGTAGAGGAAAATTGTTGCAACAAAGCGTCAGCCCTTACATTCTTTTTTTAATTTTTTTTTTAAAGTATGTTTATTGATTTAAAAAAAAAAAAAAACGAGAAACAAGAACAACACTTAAACATACAGTGGTGTGAAAAAGTGTTTGCCCCCTTCCTCATTTCCTGTTCCTTTGCATGTTTGTCACACTTAAGTGTTTCGGAACATCAAACCAATTTAAACAATAGTCAAGGACAACACAAGTAAACACAAAATGCAATTTGTAAATGAAGGTGTTTATTATTAAAGGTGAAAAAAAATCCAAACCATCATGGCCCTGTGTGAAAAAGTGATTGCCCCCTAAACCTAATAACTGGTTGGGCCACCCTTAGCAGCAACAACTGCATCCAAGCGTTTGCGATAACGTGCAATGAGGCTTTTACAGCGTCCTGGAGGAATTTTGGCCCACTCATCTTTGCAGAATTGTCCTAATTCAGTTACATTAGAGGGTTTTCGAGCATGAACGGCCTTTTTAAGGTCATACCACAACATCTCAATAGGATTCAGGTCAGGACTTTGGCTAGGCCACTCCAAAGTCTTCATTTTGTTTTTCTTCAGCCATTCGGTGGTGGACTTGCTGGTGTGTTTAGGATCATTGTCCTGCTGCAGAACCCAAGTTGGTTTCAGCTTGAGTACACGAACAGATGGTCGGACATTCTCCTTCAGGATCTCTTGGTAGACAGCAGAATTCATAGTTCCTTTTATCACGGCAAGTCTTCCAGGTCCTGAAGCAGCAAAACAGCCCCAGACCATCACACTACCACCACCATATTTTACTGTTGGTATAATGTTCTTTTTATGAAATGCAGTGTTCCTTCTACGCCAGAGATACTTGGACACACACCTTCCAAAGAGTTCCACTTTTGTCTCATCGGTCCACAGAATGTTGTCCCAAAAGTCTTGGGGATCATCAAGATGTGTTGTGGAGAAATTGAGACGAGCTTTGATGTTCTTTTTGCTCAGCAGTGGTTTTCTCCTTGGAACTCTGCCATGCAGGCCATTTTTGCCCAGTGTTTTCCTGATGGTGGAGGCATGAACGCTGACCTTAACTGAGGCAAGTGAGGCCTGCAGTTCCTTGGACGTTGTTGTGGGGTCTTTTGTGACCTCTTGGATGAGTCGACGCTGCGCTCTTGGGGTAATTTTGGGCGGCCGGCCACTCCTGGGAAGGTTCACCACTGTTCCATGTCTTCGCCATTTGTGGATAATGGCTCTCACTGTGGTTCGCTGGATTCCCAAAGCTTTGGAAATGGCTTTATAACCCTTTCCAGACTGATAGATCTCAATTACTTTCTTTCTCAATTGTTCCTGAATTTCTTTGGGTCTCGGCATGATGTGTAGCTTTTAAGGATCTTCTGGTGGACCTTACTGTGTCAAGCAGCTCCTATTTAAGTGATGCCTTGATTGTGAACAGGTGTGGCAATAATCAGGCCTGGGTGTGGCTAGAGAAATTGAACTCAGGTGTGGACAACCACAGTTATAGTATGTTTTAACAAGGGGGGCAATCACTTTTTCACACAGGGCCATGATGGTTTGGATTTTTTTTCACCTTTAATAATAAACACCTTCATTTACAAATTGCATTTTGTGTTTACTTGTGTTGTCCTTGACTATTGTTTAAATTGGTTTGATGTTCCGAAACACTTAAGTGTGACAAACATGCAAAGGAACAGGAAATGAGGAAGGGGGCAAACACTTTTTCACACCACTGTACATTGGTCTTATATGGTGTCAATGTGATCCTTGCAGGAGTCACGCAATTACCTTTTCATTCATAGACATCAGGCATGGTATACATATTCTGTTAGTGGTTATATCAGCACTATCCGCTGGGTCACGGGGTGGTGCTATGCACAGATATATATGGTATGGTAACATATTGTAGATACAATGCATACACTTGGCATCCGCTTGGGAGCTATTTCATGATTGGGATCAGCTAAGGGGCCTCTGAAGCAGTGGGGGGATCTGCCAACCAATTAGACCAGATTTTGTTGTATTTGTTGGGGCAGCTTCTGTTATCATATGTGTCCTTATACTTAGGAAGGCTATTGTTAATTGTTTCCACAGGGTGAGAGGGGGGGGGGTTGGTTTACGCCAACTAAGGGCTATGACTTTGCGGGCATAGAACAGGAGCAATCCCGACAATTGCCGGACAGGTCCAGAAGACGTGTGTGAAGTCTCCAGGGGTCCCACCACACCTCCAACATCCGGGAGGGGAGTCGGGGTTCATTTTGTGTAGTCTATGAGGGGTGAAATATGCCCGGTGGGCGATCTCTCAGTGAGACTAGGGAACTAAACGGGAAATCCCATATGTCATCCCAGTCATCCATGTCAAAACTGGGGATATCATGGGACCATCTGGATCTTAGTTTTTCCAGAGTTCGGAGGGAGATGATAATGAGGTGTGAATATAATTTAGAAGTGGGTTTTTTCCCACATTCTTACCTAAGAAGGTCCTCTAATGAAGATTGGACTAGTTGAGGAGGGGAGTTGGGGAATTGGTGTCTGAAGGCATGGGAGATTTGAAGGAATCGGAAAAAGTAGGACTGTGGTATGTTAAAATCTGAGTTCAATTTGTAGAGTGGGACTAGATATTGATTGGAGACAATCTGCTTCACCGCTTTGATGCCAAATCTGGCATGGGGCTCGGGCAGTTTATATATGTGCTACAGGGTTGGGTTTAACCAAAGGGGAGCATTGGGTGAGATTGCTTGTGGAGGGTATTTTTCTATTTTGAGACCTGTCCCCCATGCACACAGTGTGGTGCGCATGGAGGATGTCAGTGGATAGGGGGCTTGAGGACCCCCGAAAGAGCAAAAACTTGAGTGCCTCTAGGGATCCCAGCACTGCCGTCTCTACCTGGGTAGCTGGGTTGGAGATGTCCGGATCGAGCCACCAAGCCACTGTTACCAGCTGGGCAGCCAGATAGTACTTGTATAGATCCAGACACGCCAAGCTACCCGAGGCGAGGAGGCGATGTAGAGATGTGAAAAAGGATTTAGGAACTCATTGTGGAGAGTGGCAAAATAGGTATGTGAATTTGAGGAGTATTTTCATTTTAAACAAATTTATGCATCCCAACAGCAAAAGTGGCAACAATTCCCATGCCCTCAGCCGCTGTCGAGTCTCCAGAACTACCGGGGACAAATTTAAGATTAAGTAGTCAGAAGTCTGCCTGGAGACCACCGCCGCTAGGTATTTAAAATTCTCGACCCATTGTAGGGGGATGCCATTGGGAGCTGTGTCACGGGCTGCAGGATCTATGGGGAATAGTAGAGGTTTTGTCCAGTTAACTCTGAGGCCCGTAACAGCACAGTGGTGTAGTGGTTAGCACTCTCGCCTAGCAGTAAGAAGTGTCGCTGGTTCAAATCCCAACCACGACACCTGCCTGGAGTTTGCATATTCTCCCTGTGCCTGCGTGGGTTTCCTCCGGGTACTCCGGTTTCCTCCCACAATCCAAAGACATGCAGGTAGGTTAATTGGCTTCTGTCCAAAATTGGTCCTAGTATATGAATGGGGACCTTGGATTGTGGGCTCCTTGAGGGTAGGGACCGACGTGAGTGTGCAATGTACAGGGATAGGGACAATTGTAGGCACTCACTCAGGTTGAACTGGATGAACTGGTGTCTTTATTCAACCTAACTAACTATGAAAAGGAGTTGAGGATCTGTAGGGCTCCCTCGAGTGATGGACCCGCATCGTTGAGGAAGAGTAGAAGGTCATCTGCGTACAGGGCGACCCTCTCCTCCAGCCAGCCAACCCTTAGCCCCTTAACATGAGGAGAGGTACGAAGGGCCTGCACAAGTGGCTCCATCGCGATGGCAAATAAGGCCGGAGAGAGATGGCAGCCCTGCCGCGTGCCTCTGGACAGATGGAAGGACCGCGACAGGCCCCCCCAGCTTAATAGCCAAGGTAGGGTCATGGTAAAGGATGGGGCCGTCGCTCGTCCCGTGGATCGCAGCATTCAAGTGTGGAGGATACAGGCAAGATGGCGGCTGGCCGCGGGTGTGGAGAGCCCGTTTCAGGCGGCCCTCCGATGGCTCACTCCCGGTTCACCCCCACTGGAGAAGCCACCCCGGGCAGATGATGGCGGCGCCGCTGCTTGTTCTGCGGAGGGTGTCTCGGTGGCATGGTGCAGTGGTACTGGTAGTACTAGTTCTTCCTGTGGGGCGGCTTGCTGCACACACCCGCTGGACCTGCTGGCTGCTGTAGGTGAGAAGGAGAGCCGGGCTGTGTGTGCGTTATGGAGGGAGGAGATGTCCTAAAACATGTGCGTGCATGTGCGTGTGTGTGCGTGTGCGTGTGTGTGCATGACTGTGTGTGACTGCAGTGCAGAGACGTGACCTCATAGGACATGTCATACACGTCATTGTGCAGTGGGGTTTGTAGTGGTGAGTGTGTAGTGGTCAGTGTGTATTGTAGTGGTCAATGGGGTGTGTGTAGTGGTCAATGGGGTGTGTAATGGTTAGTGTGCACACTGACCACTACACACCCCACTACATGCTGCCCAATACACGGCAGTGTAGTGGCCAATGTAGGAAACAGGTAGGTCAGTTTAGGAATTGGATAGGTCAGTACTGTTGTAGGAAGTGGCCACTACACTATACACCTTCGTGACAGTGAGACTTTGGTAGAAATATCAAATGTAAAAAAACACATGTAATGATGCATAAACTAATGTACATTTAGGGCTGGTTCACATATATGCAATGTCCGAAATCGCATGTGATTTGCACCACACTGCAGTGCAAATCACATGCGAAGTCTGTGCGATGCAAATTCAGCCATACAGATTGTATGGCTGAATTCTAATCACATTGGGACCAAAGTCAGGGGGGGACGCCGATACAGATTCTTGCCAAGGGCGTTGCCTGCCAGTGCCAGTGCCACCTACCAGTGCCCACCAGTGTCACTTTCCAGTGTCTATGGTGTCGCCTATCAGTGCCACCTATAAATGTTACCAATCGGTGCCTCATCACACCAGTGCTGCCTATCTATGACACCTATCAGTGACATCTATCAGTGCCACCTATCAGGGTCCATCAGTGCCATCTTATCGGTGCCTATCAGTGTCGCCTTATCTGTGCAGCCTCATCAGTGAATATCAATGAAGGAGAAAAATTACCTGTTTATAAAATTTTATAACAAACTATGAAACATTTTTTTTTTCAAAAGTCTGTCTTTTTGTTTAGCAAAAAAAAAAAAAAAACGTAGAGGTGATTAAATACCACCAAAAGAAAGCTCTATTTGTGTGAAAAAAATTATAAAAATTTCATTTGAGTACAGTGTTGCATAACCACACAATTGTCATTCAAAGTGTGACAGTGCTGAAAGATAAAAATTGGTCTTGCGGGAACTGAAATGAGACGGGCTACTACCTATTATGGGGGAGGAGAGGAAACCCACGCAATGATGTTTTAAGTTACATTTTGTTATGTCATAATATGATGTACTATGCCCCGTGTTAACTTACACAGCCGTTCGGCCTTTTTCTTTTCTTTTATCTCGCTGTGTTTCTTTCCTTTTCTTTTTATTTTTTCTTTGCTTTGAAATAACCATTTGTCCGACAGCGGCTGCGTCCGCAGATGTCATACGTTATATGTAAACCTGACCAATTGCTGCTGTTTTGCTTGCCTGTACTGGTATATAATCAATAAAAATTGTCTTTAAAAAAAAAAAAAAAAATTGGTCTTGGTAGGAGGGGGGTTTAAGTGCCCAGTAGGCAAGTGGTTAAGGTAGCTACTGTATGTCTCATTTTAGCTCCATACAATTATTGTCTTCTGAACGAGGACTAATGTTCTACTGCAGCCATTTCATTATTTGGTATGCACTTTAAAGCTTCACGTACACGAGACTTTGTTAAACCGCTGCTGAACAATTTAACTTGACAGCTAAAAACTGGCATCTAAAAACAGCCATTTAGCCATGTTTACGTGTCACGTTTTTAGCCAAGTTTTTTTCAAAATTGCCAAAAATGAAAAATACCTGTAAAAAAAACACGGCTAAACGTGAGTCACTGTGTTTGGCGTTTGAAATGCCTCTAAAAACAGCTTCTGAACGCATTTTTGGGGTTCCAAAAAAAGCCTCTAAACGCAATTGCCTATAAACAAACCTGTGTACATGTACTGTTAACATAGAGGAGGGTTTAGGAGCAGTTGAAAAAAATACCCAACTGCTCTTAAACATCCGTTTACCAGTAGCAGTGTACATGAGGCCTAAAAGTCCTGTATGAACATAAAAGGTTAATGACATTTCAGTTAATGTTTCAACAACACAATATAGTTGTCTTAACCAAATCCATAAAAAAAATTCTATGGATGAAAATAAATGAGCCCTCTGTTGCCGACTTATTCATACTGTAGAATTTGCACAAAGCTTTCACTTGTGGAATTCTCATAAAAATGAGCAGTATAGCTTAAAAAAAAGAGGACACAGCAGTAGGACAACAATAGGACAGAATTCTTTCTTGGATAAACCTGCTAGAACTTTAACCACCTCAATACAGTGCACTTACACCACCTTCCTGTCCAGACCAATTTTCAGCTTTCAGCGCTCTCACAGTTTGAATGACAATTGCTCAGTCATGCATCGCTGTCCCCATATGAAACTTGCGTCCTTTTTTACACACAAATAGAGCTTTCTTTTAGCGGTATTTAATCACTAGTGGGTTTTTTTTGTGCTATAAATAAAAAAAACATAAATTTTGTGAAAAAATGCCTTTTTCTTTGTTTCTGTCATAAAATTTTGCTAATTAGTAATTTTTCTTCATAAACTATGGCCAAAATTTATACTGCTACATATCTTTGGTAAAAGTAACCCAAATTAGTGTATATTATTTGGTCTTTGTGAAAGTTACAGTCTACAAACTATGGTGCCAATCACTGAAAATTTATCACATCTGATCAGACCTTCATTACATGAGGTGTATCTCATTTCTTGACACACTAACAAGTCAAGAAAGTACAAATACCGCCCAAATAACCCCTTTTTAGAAAGTAGACATTCCAAGGTATTAAGTAACATGGTGAGTTTTTTTAAGTTGTCATTTTCTCCCACAATTCTTTGCAAAACAAAGATTTTTTTTATTTTAATTTTTTTACAAAATTGTTATTATCAGGTTATTTCTCACACACAGCATATGTATGCAACAAATTACACCCCAAAATACATTCTGCTACTCTTTCCAAGTATGGCGATATCACATGTGTGAGACTTTTACACAGCCTGACCACATACAGAGGACCAAAACTGAAGTAGCCCATTCAGGCAAAAATGACACATCTCATTTCACAACCACCTATTACACTTTTGAAGGCCCCAGAGCACCAGGGCAAAGGAATTGCCCACAAAATTACCCCATTTTTGAAAGCAAACACCCCAACGTCTATCTATGAGGCATAATGAGTCTTTTGAATGGTTCCTTTTTTTCCAGAATTTTTGGGAAAATGTGGAACAAAAATGAAAATGCATTTTTTTTTTTACACAAAGTTGTCCATTTATAAGATATTTCTAACACATAGCATGTATATAGAAAAAATGACACCCCAAAACACATTCTGCTACTCTTTCCGAGTATGGCGATGCCACATAGAGAGGCCGAACATTGAAGTAGAACCTTCAGGCATTCTAGGAGCATACATTACACATCTCATTTCATTCCTACCTATCACACTTCTGAAGGTCCTGGAGCACCAGGACAGTGTAATTATCCACAAAAATCACCCCAACGCATATTCTATGCGGCCTGGGCAGCAAATAGGTACTCGGGTACTCTGATGGGCTGCAGATAGGTACTCAGTACTCTGATGGGCTGGTGACAGGTACTCGGGAACTCTGATGGGCTGGTGACAGGTACTCTGGTACTCTGATGGGCTGGTGACAGGTACTCGGGTACTCTGATGGGCTGGTGACAGGTACTCGGGTACTCTGATGGGCTGATGACAGGTACTCGGGTACTCTGATGGGCTAGTGACAGGTACTTGGGTACTCTGATGGACTGTGACAGGTACTCAGGTACTCTGATGGGGTGGTGACAGGTACTCTGATGGCGTGGTGACAGGTACTCGGGTACTCTGATGGCCTGGTGACAGGTACTCGGGTACTCTGATGGCCTGGTGACTGGTATTTGGGTACTCTGAAGGGCAGTGATAGGTACTCAGGTACTCATATGGACTGTGACAGGTACTCGGGTACTCAGATGAACGGTGACAGGTACTCATATGGACTGTGACAGGTACTCAGGTACTCAGATGAACTGTGACAGGTACTCTGGTATTCATATGGACTTTGACAGGTACTCTGATGGACTGTGACAGGTACTCGGGTACTCTGATGGACTGTGACAGGTACTCGGGTACTCTGATGGACTGTGACCGGTACTCGGGTACTCATATGAACTGTGACAGGTACTTTGATGGACTGTGAGTGACAGTTACTATGATGGGTGGTGACAGGTCCTCTTTGTTGGGGGGCAATAAGTGTGATTGGTGTGTACTGTAAGCAGTAATGAGATTTTACCGCAATCTCCTCACGCATGAACGGTGTGTGAGGAGGAGAACCCGGTAACATCTCGTTAACACGGTTTCTTTACATTTAGTGATCGGCTGAGAAAGGATCACAGCTGATCACATTGGTAAACAGCCGGCCAATGGCTGTTTACCAGCGTCTGTGACGAGCAGTGTTCCCGGGAACACGCCACCACCAACATGCACGTGCAGAGCGATTGCGCGCATGCACTGTGCACAGGGGGGGTGGAACCATCTGTGATTGGCCCTGACTTCATCTCGGTCGATCACGCGGTAAACAGGCATACCCAATGGCTGTTCACCCCCCTCGGTGGCGAGCTGTGTCTTCATGACACGCCGCCACCAAAGGAACAGGGATGCGTGCACACGATCGCGCGCATTCCCTATTTAAATTGGAGGATGTCATATGACGCCCTCCCGCCACAAGAGCCGCGCTGCCTGGCCGTCATTTGACAGCCGGTGATCGGCAACCAGTTAAAATAAGTAAAAACAGGCTATTAGTTTGCAGTTACAACATGCAAGGCATGAATTGCAGGCTTTATTAATCTCTCAACATCATTGACATCTGGCAGCTCTGAACGCAAATTTTTATCATAATGGTAATAAAGCTGGTAAACTTTTGGCACAACAAATTAAAGAGAAGGCCAACAAATGAAAATTACCCTATTTATTTCATCCACTTACAGGCCAGAAAATATATAATGTGCAGGAAATAGCCAATGCTTTTATTACTCACTACAGTATTTTTTTTATACAGTAGCTTGAATGATGACCCTTTGATTGCTCAACATACACTTGAGGTAATTACTGACTTTTTAAGCCCCGTACACACGAGAGGACTTATGTCCGACAGACTTCCGAAGGAGTTCCGTCGGAGTTCTGCTGGAATTCCGACGGAGTTCTGACAGACTTTTCGGCTGAGCGGACTTGGCCACACACGATCACACTAAACTCCGACGGATTCGAATGTGATGACGTACGACTGGATTCGAATAAGGAAGTTCATAGCCAGTAGCCAATAGCTGCCCTAGCGTCGGTTTTAGTCCGTCGGAGTAGTACACACGAGCAAATTTTTCGAAGGGACCGGGTCCGGCGGATTTCCTTCGGAAAAATTTGAAGCATGTTCCATATTCTAAAGTCCTTCGGACTTTGGCGAGTCAAAAGTCCGTTGCAGCCCACACACGATCGAATAGTCTGACGGACTCAGTCCGTCGGACTTTGGATGTTGAAAAGTCCGCTCGTGTGTACGCGGCATTAGACTTTCTCAACCAAAGCTACATAATGAGCAGGGGTCCATGCACCTTTCTCAAGCATTTCAGATATCATTAAATTGCTGCCTTCAAACAAAACATCACGTCTCTACTAATTTTCGACTGAGAACTATAAATTATTCCCCCAACATTTATCTCCTTATTTGGTTCAGACTACAATTCTGCTGTGTCTTCTAAATCCTTCCTGTCTGAAAGGTTAAAAGCCACAGTTTTAATGATTGCCTAAACCTTGGAAGGACCTGGTGTCAGCCCAAAACTTGAGCCCGATTTGAAAACGCATGCAAAGATTTTCGCTAATAGGATTTTGAAGTTCATGCCTGAGGTAATATGTCCTAAACAGGTAAGCATCATTACTGGGCAGAAGTTGGGGGAGGGCTGTCTTTGGTCCTTACATTGGCTGCAGAGAAGACCTTCAACGGGATACATTGGGGATACCAGTCACGAGTTCTTGAGAAATTTTGGTTTAGTGGAAATATATACTCTGCTATAATGGTTCACGGGGGGTATGTTCTCAGGATCTTTGCAAATTACAAATGGCACACATCAAGGGTGTCTATTGTTGGCCTTAATATTTGTACTCCTAATGGAAGAGAAAATTACAAACCATCTTGGGATTAGTGGTATTGTGGGTTCATGGTCAGTCACATATTATTACACTATTCTCTAATGATGTAATTTTATCCCTCTAAAATCTGGCTCCTTCGCCACAAAATGCTCATTAATATAGTATTGTATTATAAAATCAAATGACACGAAGTCAAACATTATCGGTATAGAAATAGACCCAGGTACTTTATCTCGTGCGCATGTGAGGGAGTGATGTTATCGGGTCTCGACCTTTCAAGATGCAGCTCGCTAACTCAGAAGGAATACTGGGTGAAGATGGAAGCTTCTGCAGTGGTGATAGCACGCCGCTGGAGTGCTTCGTTTCAAGGTAAGTCCTTTAAAATGTGCTAGTATGCAATGGATACATTATGCCTGTACTTTGCAGGGAGAGTTTTTTGGTTCCACGTTTCCTACCTCTTTAACAGACAAACAATGGCAAAGAGCTATTAGTAAATATATTAATTCTAAATGGGACACGACCCAAAAAATACAGCTAAGGTGGTATATGACCCCCTTCATAGTAGCTACATTTTTTGGATACTGGTAATAAATTGTGCTGGAGTGGATGAGGGCATGTGGAAACACTCTTACATATACTATAAACTTTTAGCATGGAGTGTCCCGCCACCTTTCCAACTTAACAGCTTGTATTACCAAACCCACTTCTGCAATTGCCATTCTTAGCGTGGGAATTTGAAACCTGTCCTTTGTCGCTCAGAGCAATGGTTATACAGTACATATCTTGTTTGGAACTAGCAACCAAGGTGAACAAGTGGGAAATAAAATCATTTTTATTTTTACAATCCCTTTAAATAAAGAATCCTTCCTCCATTCAACTTGTAGTCTGCATATATATTTCCCTCTTGCTCTAATTTGGTCTGACACTTTTGTGCAGATAAAGTATAAACTCTGAACACATGACTCTGAAATAGAAAGAAATGTGTCAGGTGTGTTTACTTATGTTTTAAACTGGTTTATGCAATATTTATCCAAACATTGTGTTTCTCATTTTACTAGTCATGAGACACTTTTGCTTCACTGTTAAAGTGTAAGGCTATGTTTCCACTAGTGTGACATGGGACTGCAAATTCGCATGACAAGTCATACCCCATGATTTCCAATGAGTACCGTTCATATCTGTGCAACTTCAAGTTAGTCCCTGCACTACTTTGGTCCCACTTTGATGCGACTTGAGGTCGCATCAACCTCAACCATACACAGGAATTGCTTTAACTTGCATCAAAATCGTGGCAAAATCGTACGACTTTCAGGTCGCAATATTGGAAACCTATGCTAAGTTCACCTTTACAGAAAATGTGTAAGGCGAACTTACACTGGACCCCCTCCCCATCCCCCATGGTCCTGCTGTACCTGAGTCCCGCGCTCACCTGCTGTGAGACATCAGGTCACCGCATTACCCGTCCAGGGACTTGATATGGCTTTCTCTCCTCTTCTCCAGCACTGACAGGACGGACTAGGCGGGTTCTGATTGGAATTAGAATGCCTCCTTATGCATACTTTTTACAAGGTACGTTTAGGAGATTAAGCCATGGGGATTTTAAATCCCCGGACCAGTGAAGCAACTACCGAATGTGTCAAAGCCGGTGATCGTGGAGGGGGTCCAGTGTAGGTTGACCTTACAGATTTTCTGTGAAGGTGAACTTACCCTTTAAACACACAGGTTTTTTTGTGGTTGTAAATCTGAATAAGCCCTTGTACACACGGTCAGAGATTCCGACAACCAAATCCGTCGGATTTTGTCCGTCGGATTTTGTCCGACTGATTTTGTCCGACGGATTTTGTCCGAAACTGTTGTATACACACGGTCGGACAAAGTTGACGGAAAATCCAACGTGATGACGTTATTTCATTACGATGGGACTATGTTCGCGCTAGTAGCCAATAGCTTTGGTGTAGGAATTTGATCTGAGCATGCGTGGCACTTTGTCCGATCGGAATTCTCTACACATGATTGGAGTATGTCCGATTGGAGCATTTTGTCGGAAAATATTTCCGGCAAGTTGGAAAAGTTGGTCTGACGGATATTCAGACGGAAACAGTCTGATGCAGACCACACAGTCGGAATATCCGACAAAATGCTCCGATCTGACACATTCCGACGGAATCTCCGACCGTGTGTACAAGGGCTAAGCCTTAAGCATCTCGACTTTGTTTCGTTTTTAACTGCTATAAATAATAAGAAAGCATTTAAAAAAAATTAAAAATAAGAAAGAGGGAACATTATCATATAAAAGTTGCAGTGAATATGAAAATGTACACTATATTATCAAAAGTATTGGGACACCTGCATTTACACACACACATGACTTTTAATGGCATCCCAGTCTTAGTCCGTAGGGTTCAATATTGAGTTGGCCCACCCTTTGCAGCTATAACAGCTTCAACTCTTCATGGAAGGCTGTCCACAAGGTGTATCTATGGGAATGTTTGACCATTCTTCCAGAAGCACATTTATGAGGTCAGACACTGACATTGGACGAGAAAGCCTGGCTCGTAGTCTTTGCTCCAATTCATCCCAAAGGTGTTCTGTTGGGTTGAGGCCAGGCTAGTCATGTTCCTCTACCCCAAACTCGCTCACCCATGTCTTTATTGCTTTGTGCACTGGTCAAAATCATTTGGTGGAGGGGGGATTATGGTATTTTTTTTCAGGGGTTGGGCTTGAACCCTTAGTTCAAGTGAAGGGAACACTTAACCATTTGACCACTGGGCACCCCTTCATAACCAGACCAATTTTCAGCTTTTGGTGCTCACATTTTGAATGACAATTACTCAGTCATGCAACACTATACCTATATGAAATGTTTGTCTTTTTTTTTCACACAAATAGAGATTTCTTTTGTTAGTATTTAATCAGCGCTGTTTTTTTGTTTTGTTTTTTGCGCTATAAAAGAAAGAAGACCAAAAATTCTGTAAAAAAAAATGCATTTTTCTTAGTTTCTGTTATACAATTTTGCATATTAGTAATTTTTCTTGTTAAATTTTGGCCAACATTTATACTGCTTTGGTAAAAATAACCCAAATTGATGTATATTATTTGGTCTTATTTGTGAAAGTTATAGAGTCCACAAGCTATGGTGCCAATATCTGAAAATTGATCACACCTCAAGTACTGACGGCCTATCTCATTTCTTGAGACCCTAACAAGCCAGGAAAGTACAAATACCCCCCAAATGACCCCTTTTTGGAAAGTAGACATTACAAGGTATTTAGTAAGAGGCATGGTGAGTTTTTTGAATTTGTAATTTTTTTCCCATAATTATTTGCAAAATCAAGTTTTTTTTTTTAAACAAAATTGTTATATTAGCAGGTTATTTCTCACACACAACATATGCATAGCACAAATTACACCCCAAAACACATTCTACTACTCTTCCTGAGTATGGTGATACTACATGTGTGAGACTTTTACACAGCGTGGCCACATACAGAGGCCCAACATGCAGGGAGCGCCATCAGGCGTTCTTGGAGCATAAATTACACATATAATTTCTTGACTACCTCTTACACTTTTGAAAATTACCCTGTGTTTGAAAGAAAAAAAAAACAACGCATAATCTATGAGGCAATAATGAGTCTTTTGAACATATAATTTTTTTTCTACACGTTTTTGGAAAATGTGTAAAGAAAATGAAAACATTTTTTTTTACACAGAGTTGTCCATTTATACAATATTTCTAACACATAGCATGTACATACCAAAATTTACACCCCAAAATAGATTCTACTCCTCCTGAGTACAGCAATACCACATGTGGGAGACTTACACATCCTGGCCACATAGAGAGGCCCAACATGCAGGGAGTGCCATCAGGCGTTCTAGGGACTTACATTTCAAATCTAATTTGACTACCTATTACACTTTTGTGAGGCACTGCAGTAGCATGGATGAGCATGAATGAGGATGAATGAGACGTGGATGGGATGGCTGAGTATGGATGGGTACGGCTGAGTACCTATCCCATGATGCTATTTTGTTAAGGCATACATTTGGGATCAATAACGTATAGTTATCATTCTATTTTTGAATACAAATATGTTCAACAATGCTATACCTGGGTCAAGCTGGGCTCCTCCACATATTCCTGTGTAGAAGGACTAGGGTGGACCTCAGGAGCTGTGACTTCAGCTGATGTGGAAGGAAGCATTGAGAGTGAGCGGCATGGTTCGGTTTGGTCGGGCAAAAATCCCTGGCTGTTGTAGTACGATAGCCTGGGGACATATGTCATCTGTTGATGCTCCCGATCTCTGGGATTCCAAAACCTTCTTGCACTCCCTATTATATGTACTATGAAGGCTACCAATTTTGGCCTTCAAATAATTGATGTCTGCCGTGGGGTACAGAAGCTTCACCAATTCCAAGAGTTTTTCCATCGCTGTCTTCCTCTTGATTTTATTACAGTAATCCCTACTCTTCACTTTCCATAGACACAGCAGCTTCTGGTACTGCTCTATAAATTCAGGACAAACCATAATGTCAGGCTCAACTCATAAATAATCTTGTCCCAATATAGGCCTCAATCTAAGCAGTATATGCCACTAATCACTGGTGCCCCAATTTACAACTGTACCTTCGTTTTATGTATCCTTTTGGCGATGTCGATCGGTCAACCTCCACTCCCAGATCCACTCCTACGGCCGTTACATCGACCATGCGTTAAGGCTTTATATACACCGTGCATGTGTGAAACTCCACTCTCATTGTGTCACGACGCTGGGGCGTGACCATCTCTCTTCTGCATGTGACACACACGGCAGTAACATTCTGGAGGGACAACATGTCAGATTTTCCTCGAATTTGAGAATCCTTGAGAAGCACGACTATGATCGCAAGCTGCGCAACTACGAAAAGCCCAATAGCCAAAAGGATCTAATTTTGGAGAAGGTCATCGCCATTTTGGAGGGCGAATTTTTGGTGCAACGAATGAAGGACCAAATCTGAAAGCGATGTCTGATCTAAAGCACCGCGAGCAAGAGCAGATGGAGTCCATCCATCACATAATCAAAAAAAGTAAGCAATATTTGTATCTAACCCATATGTATTTGTGTAACTTAGCTGTCTGTATATGTGCTTTCTCCAAGTAAGTTTTGAAAATTGTAGATCATGTTCTCTCTAATCTTTGTCAGAATTTGTTTTTTTTTTAAGATGAAGTTAAATATAAAGCAGATATGAATTTATTTTTCCCTTTTTTTCCCCCTTTTTTTTTACTCTTCTTTCAACAGGGAAGCACAAAAAAAATTAGGCTACAGATAAGACATCAGAGGGGACAAAGGGAGGCTGCCCTTGCCCAGGCCCCTACAGGGGAGACAACAAGGCCACCCCCCCCCCCCCCCCCAAAATCGTAAGTGACAACTTCATACACACTCATTTAGCCACTGACAGGTGATTCTAGGTGGGCCAAAGGCCATGGGCTAAGGGCAGAACTTAAGGGGTAAAGAACAATTTCTGGTTGCTTCCTAGTTCATCAGTGCCCATTAATGCAGCCTTGCCAGGGTAAACATGGATAGAGGAGGAGGTCCCAGGTATCACAGTCACGCCTGTTAGAATGATCCTCAAATATCCCCTATCCCATAGGAGACAAGAGGGGTGGGGGGCAACTGCATGATTTTTTCAAAGTTGGCACTTGTCCAGTGTTTATTCGTCAGGATCAATGGTGTCCTGAGAAATACAGACAGATACTTTTCCATCATGCCATACCATCAGGGAGGTGTGGAATTTGGCCTAACTTTATTCTACAGCAGGATAACTACCCTAAACATGCAGCCAATGTCATTAAGAACTATCTTCAGCATAAGGAAGAACAAGGAGTCCTTAACGACATGCCGACTGGCTCCTGTAGATATACGTCAGCAGAATGACACGGTTGCGCAAAGTAAAGTACCTGTACGTTACTTTGAATTTCCTGCTGTGCGTGTGCCTGCCGCGAGCTCCGTGACCGTGCCCGTGGGACCTACGGACTCGATGTCTGCGGGGATACCGGCGATCATGTCAGCTGAGGAACGGGGAGATGCCGATGTAAACACAGCATCTCCCCGTTCTGCCTAGTAACAGGACACTGATCGTCTGCTCCCTGTCATCGAGAGCAACGATCAGTGTCATGTCACTCCCCAGGACACACTTAACCCCTCCCCCGCCCCCTAGTGGTTAACTCCTTTACTGGCAGTGACATTTTTACAGTAATCAATGCAATTTTACAGCATTGATCGCTATATTAATGGCAATGGTCCCAAAAAAGTGTCAGAATTGTCCAATTTGTCCGCCATAATGTCACAGTCACGATAAAAATTGCTGATCACCGCCATTACTAGTAAAAAATATTATTAATAAAAATGCCATAAATCTATCCCCTATTTTGTAGACGCTAGAACTTTTGGGCAAACCAATCAATAAACGCATATTGTGATTTTTTTTTTTTTTTTTTACCAAAAATATGTCGAAGAATACGTATCGGCCTAAATTGAGGAAAAAATATGTTTTATATATTTTTGGGGGATATTTATTAAAGCAAAAAGTAAAAAATAATGTGTTTTTTTTCAAAATTGTTGCTCTTTTTTTGTTTATAGCGCAAAAAAAAACCAAAAACGCAGAGGTAATCAAATACCACCAAAAGAAAGCTCTATTTGTGGGGAAAAAAGGACGTCAATTTTGTTTGGGAGCCACACCGCACGACCGCACAATTGTCAGTTAAAACAACGCAGTGCCAAATCACAAAAAACTGCTCTGGTCTTTGCCCAGCAAAATGGTCCAGGGCTTAAGTGGTTAAGGTGATGGTTTAAAAAATGTTTATTTCTGTACTACAATGGAGTCTAAATGGATAATGGTCAGGGGTGCGGCAACTACCGCATGGGCCAAACACTGCCCACAGTAAGGTATGAGAAAAATCAGGGGATGGTGTTGCGTTCCAAATACAATCAAACAATATATGCTAAAATAGTATGCATAGACATGAAATAAAAAGAATAAATGTTGTGCAAAATTGCAAGTAAAGTGACTGAAGTATATAAATAATAAAACACAACTTTACAATTCACAGTAGAAAAAAGGATAGAGTGCAAAAATGCAAATAAGTGACTATAACATGTGAAGTCACAGCATATAAATGGTATATGAGGCTTCAGCAAATGTCCAAATGATCACTGGGAGAATGCAAAGTGCAAGTGGTATGGAAGGTGTTTGAGATGGCATCAAAAAGGTGGCAAAGTGACTTTAAGTGGTGAATCTTCAGTGTAAAGTGACACTCGCAGGTGTACTAACTTTTTACCTTACAGCTGCAAGGTAAGCAGAATTAAAAGAAACCAGTGTGGTCACTCTTGGGTAGAGGGGAGGTCTCCTAGTCATTCCTCCTATTAGTAAGGCACCTAGGGGTTAACAGCTTTCTTCCAGGGCTGGATAAGCAGCTAGATCAGGGATCTCCAAACTACGGCCCTCCAGCTGTTGTGGAACTACACATCCCATGAGGCATTGTAAAACTCTGATATTCACAGACATGACTAGGCATAATGGGAATTGTAGTTCCTGAACAACTGGAGGGCCGTAGTTTGGAGACCCCTGAGCTAGATGATCGCTCCCAGTGTGTAAGCCGAATGGGTGGAGAAACATAAGAGGCTCTCTGGTGTAGTATGTTTATAACCCTTTCATGACTAAGCCTATTTTTGGAATTTGGTGTTTACAAGTTAAAATCCATATTTTTTGCTAGAAAATTACTTGGAACCCCCAAACATTATATATATTTTTTTAGCAGAGGCTCTAGAGAATAAAACGGCGATTGTTGCAATATTTTATGTCACACGGTATTTGCGCAGTGGTGTTTTAAACGCAACTTTTTGGGAAAAGGGACACTTTCATGAATAAAAAAAAACAAAACAGTAAAATTAGCCCAATTTTTTTGCATAATGTGAAAGATAATGTTACGCCGAGTAAATAGATACCAAACATGTCACACTTTATAATTGCGCGCACTTGTAGATTGACGACAAAGTACGGTACCTAAAAATCTCAATAGGCGACGCTTTAAAATTTTTTTACGGTTACCAGGTTAGCGTTACAGAGGAGGTCTACTGCTAGAATTATTGCTCTCGCTCTGACGATCGCGGCGATACCTCACATGTGTGATTTGAACACCGTTTACATACGCGGGCGCGACTTCCGTATGCGTTTTCTTTGCTTCGCGAGCTCGCGGGGACGGCGGGTGCTTTGAAAATTTTTTTTTTATTTTTTTATTTATTTTATTTATTTTAAAACGACTAAATTGTTTTAAAAAAAAAAAAAAAAATTTGATCACTTTTATTGCTGTCACAAGGAATGTAAACATCCCTTGTGACAGTAATAGGTGGTGACAGGTACTCTTTATGGAGGGATCGGGGGTCTAAAAGACCCCCCACCCCTCCTTTACACTTCAATGTATTCAGATCGCCGAAAACGGCGATTCTGAATACCGGATATTTTTTTAAAACCGGCGCCATTGGCAGCCGAGTAAACGGGAAGTGACGTCATGACGTCGCTTCCGTGTTTACGATGAGGAGACTGGAACGAAGCCGATTACGGCTTCGTTCCAGTTCCTCCGCAGCAGCCGGAGGCGTCGGACAGGGAATCGGTGCTCCCGATCGAGCGGGAGCACCGGTAACAGCGGCGAGAGGCGGCGGGAGGGGGGGACGTCCCCTCCCGCTCCTCCGGCATAACAGCCGAGCGGCTTTTAGCCGCATCGGTTGTTATGGCTGGAAAGCCAATCGCCCGCTGTAAAAAACGGTACCGGGATGATGCCTGCAGGTGCGGGCATCATCCCGGTATACCCCCCGGAAGCCGAGTACGCAGATCTGCGTACGCTCGGCGGGAAGGGGATAATATCCAATAATATTTATTAAGCAAAAGAAAGGTACTCGTATTTAAAATAAAGCAATTGTGCACAGTATACAAAGAGCTTGCGCCGTGAGAAACGTAACTTCCAGTGTCCTGTGTCTGACGCGTGTCATCACTGTCACGTAACTTCATCGGAGAGAGGTGATGGTTTGGCCCCCACAAAGCCCTGCTCTCAACATCGAGTCTGAAAGCATTCTTAATTTACAGCTTTATGTTCTTTCTAAAATGTTGCACAGCAGTGTATATACAGTATCTAACAAGTGAGTACACCTCTCATTTTTTTTTTATATTTTATTGTATGTTTTCATGTGACAGCACTGAAGAAATTACACTTTGCTACAATGTAAAGTAATGAGTGTACAGTAAAAAAAAGTCCAAATTGGGCCCAATTAGCCATTTTCCCTCCCCGGTGTCATGTGACTCGTTAGTGTTACAAGGTCTCAGGTGTGAATGAGGAGCAGGTGTGTTAAATTTGGTGTAATCACTCTCATTCTCTTACTGGTCATTAGAAGTTCAACATGTTACCTCATGGCAAAGAACTCTGAGGATCTGAAAAAAAGAATTGTTGCTCTACATAAAGATGGACTAGGCTATAAAAAGATTGCCAAGACCCTGAAACTAGGCTGCAGCATGGTGACCAAGACCATACATCGGTTTACTAGGACAGGTTCCACTCAGAACAGGCCTTGCCATGTTCAACCAAAAGTTGAGTTACGTGCTCAGCGTCATATCCACAGGTTGTCTTTGGCAAATAGACATATGAGTGCTGGCAGCATTGCTGCAGAGGTTGAAGGGGTGGGGGGTCAGCCTGCAGTGCTCAAACCAGACGCCGTACACTGCATCAAATTGGTCTGTGTGGCTGTCGTCCCAGAAGGAAACCTTTTTTTTTATGTCAAAGGGAAGTAAGATGATACACAAGAAAGCCCGCAAACAGTTTGCTGAAGACAAGCAGACTAAGGACATGGATTAATGGAACCATGTCCTGTGGTCTAATGAGACAAAGATAAATCTATTTGGTTCAGATGGTGTCAACAGGGCCGGATTAACATTGGGGCTTGTGGAGCTGCAGTTCCAGGCCCCTCCATCACTATAGGCCCATGCCAGTGGCTTATCACTATCTGTAGCCTTCTTGAAGGAAGAGGAGCCCTCTGTGCACTGCACACATGGAGGAAATAAGTGTAAGGCCGCGTACACACGGGCGGACTGTTCGCCCAACTTTGTCCGCTGAACAGTGTTTGGGCGGACAGTCCGCTCGTGTGTGGGCTTTCAGCGGACAGTTTCAGCGGACAGTTGGACGGACAAGGTTTTTCGGAAATTCCGAAAAACTGTCCGCTGAAACCTTGTTTGAGCGAACAGTCCGCCCGTGTGTAGGCTTGTTCGTCAAACAAAGTTGCGCGCATGCTCAGAAAGGATTTTCACGCCGAAAGCTATAATGCAGTGTATAGGACGTCGTATTTTTCGTCCCGTCGTACGTGCCGTTCACGTCATCGCGCACGGTTTCAGCAAACTGTTCGTCCGTCGTGTGTGGCCATGTCCGTCCATGCTAAGTTTGAGCGGACTGTTTGCCGAAACTGTTGGACGGACAAAGTTGGGCGAACAGTCCGCGCGTGTGTACGCGGCCTAAGTCTCTGCAGCCAAATCTTGTCTCTGTAGATATCTGACTCCTATCACAGGATCTGTTACACTCACACAGATCCTCTGTGTCTGGGGGAGGGGCGCTGATGTTGTCTTATCCAGCAGGAGCCCGGGAGGAAGGACATCTCCCATGCTGTTGACATGAGGTTAGTAAATGTGTTAGGGAGGTGTTGTGTAATTATTGTGCTAGGGGACACACTGCTGCTTCCCCCATGTCATGTGCTCTCTTGTACCCAGTGCCCCCCATGTAATGTGCTCTTGTGCCCAGTGCCCCCCATGTAATGTGCTCTTGTGCCCAGTGACCCCATGTAATGTGCTCTTGTGCCCAGTGACCCCATGTAATGTGCTCTTGTGCCCAGTGCCCCCCATGTAATGTGCTCTTGTGCCCGGTGACCCCATGTAATGTGCTCTTGTGCCCGGTGACCCCATGTAATGTGCTCTTGTGCCCGGTGACCCCATGTAATGTGCTCTTGTGCCCGGTGACCCCATGTAATGTGCTCTTGTGCCCAGTGCCCACCATGTCATGTGCTCTCTTGTGCCCAGTGCCCACCATGTCATGTGCTGTGCATTGCAGTGCCCACTATGTAATGTACAGTGCCCACCATGTCATGTACAGTGCCCACCATGTCATGTACAGTGCCCACCATGTCATGTCATGTGCCATGCAGTGCCCACCATGTAAATTGCTGTGTAGTGCCCACCATGTCATGTGCTGCGCCATGCAGTGCCTACCATGTAATGTGCTGTACCCACCATGTAATGTGCTGTACATTGTCCACCATGGCATGTGTCGTGCAGTACCCACAATGGAATGTGCTGTGCAGGGCTCACCATGTCATGTGCGGTGTCCACCATTTAATGTGCTGTGCTCACAATGTAATGTGCTGTGCTGTGTCGTGCAGTGCCCACCATGTCATGTGGTGTCATACAGTGCCCACCTTGTTTTGTGCAGTGCCCACTATGCCATATGCAGTACCCAACATATAATATGCTGTGCCCACCATATAATGTGCAGTGCTCACTATGTAATGTGCTCAGCTGTGCCCGCCATGTCATGTGCTGTGCCCACCATATAAGGCCCTGTGCCCACCATGCAATGTGCTGTGTTGTGCAGGGCTTACCATGTCATGTGCGGTGTCCACCATGTAATGTGCTGTGCTGTGCAGTGCCCACTATGCCATGTGCAGTACCCACCATATAACGTGCTGTGCCCACCATATAACGTGCTGTGCAGTGCCCACTTGTAATGTGCAGTGCCCACCATGTAATGTGCTCAGCTGTGCCCGCTATGTCATGTGCTGTGCCCACCATATAAGGTCTTGTGCCCACCTTGTGCATGTGCTGTGTTGTGCCCACCATGGAATGTGCTGTGTTGTGCAATATCAACCATGTCATGTTCTGTGCCAACCATGTCGTGCTGTGCCTACCTTGTAATGTGCTGTATTGGGCAGTGCCAACAATGTAATGTGCTGTGCCCACTATGTAATTTGCTGGGCTTTGCCCACCATTAAATGTGCTGTATCCATGTATCCACCATGTAATGTGTTGTGCCAACCATGTAATGTACTGGGCTATCCCCCCCACCGTGTAATGTACTATGCTGTGCTGCCCCCCCCCCCCCACAGTCTCTTCCCCTCACTCTCACCCACCCCCATTTATCTGTTTTACCCCCTCTATCTCTCATCCCCTCTTTCACCCTGTTCTCTCTCACCACCTTCATCCCCCATTCTCTCTCTTGCCCCCTTCAACCCCCTCTTTCCCACCACCTCTCTCTATTCCCCTTTCTCTCACACCCTTTCTCTCTCTTTTCCCCTCCCTGTCATCCCCTCTCGTTCAGCCCCCTATCTCGGTATCACCCCCCCCCCCCCTCTTTAATTTATTTTAACAAAAAATTGTTTGGATTTTCATTTTATTTATTTTCATAAAAAGGCCCACCAAAATCCTTAGCACCAGGCCCATGATGCTTTTAATCTGGCCCTGGGTGTCAAGCATGTGTGGCTGCAACCAGGTGAGGAGTACAAAGACAAGTGTGTCTTGCCTGCAGTCAAGCATGGTGGTGGGAATGCCATGGTCTGGGCCTGCATGAGTGATGCCAGCACTGGGTAGTTACAGTTCACTGAGGGAGCCATGAATGCAACATGTACTGTGACATACTGAAGCCAAGCATGATCCCCTCCCTTCAGAGACTTGGCCACAGGGCAGGATTCCAACACAACCACCCCAAACACACCTTCAAGACCACTGCCTTGCTAAAGAATCTGAGGTTAAAGGTGATGGACTGGCCAAACATGTCTCCAGACCTAAACCCTATTAAACATCCTCAAATGGAAGGTGGAGGAGCACAAAGTCTCTAACATCCACCAGCTTCATGATGTCGTCATGGAGGAGTGGAAGAGGAATCGAGTGGCAACCTGTGAAGCTCTGGTGAACTTCCATGCCCAAGAGGGTTAAGGCAGTGCTGGAAAATAATGGTGACCACACAAAATATTGTCAATTTGGGTCCAATTTGGACATTTTCTATTAAAGCAGAGTTCCGTCAAATCTTTTTTTTTTTTAAAGAATTCGTACCTTCATAATTTAAATGTAACACTCACTTACTTTTTTAAATATATCCCCCGATGTCCTGTTTCATCTGAAAAAGTAAGTTATATTATTTCTTCCTGGCTGTTTTCATCTTGTCTGTGGGCAAGTGAAGCCCACAAACAGACAGTTCCGGGTGATGCTGAGCTACCAGCATGCACCGCCCGTTACCGCACATGCGCATTATGTGCTGTGCGCATCGCCGTAAACTTCCAACATTGCCATCACAACAGGCGGCGTAGTCGGAAGTGCCCACCCCATGGTGATGGCAACGAAGATACGCCTCCAGGACGTGACTGGCGTCATCGCGTCCCTTCTGGTTTCAGAAGGTCACGAGAATTAGCAGCGGCTAGACACACTGACTCCCTGGGAATAATGATCCATATCTCCCAGAAGACAGTGCACCACCCCAAAAGACAGTGCGCCGCCGGATATGTCAGCGATACCCACAGGTGGCTGAGACAGGAAACGCCACAGAAATAAAGGCTAGACCTTTAAACCCTTAGGAAAAAAATTTAAATAAATTCCATTTGACAATGTCTGTAATGATAGGAAGCTATTAAGGTGAACTTGTGTGGAACTGCCCTTTAAGGGTGTACTCACTTTTGTGGCCAGCAGTTTAGACAATCGGAGTCCATTCACACAGGGGCAACACGACTTCCAGCGCGACTTTGGGAGGCAACTTGGACACGACTTGAGTATGAATCACAGCGTGACTTGGGGTGACTTACAACATGACTTCAAGTCATCCCCAGGCCAGGTGACTTTGGTTGTGGCCAATCACAGAATAATCCGCTCTCGAGGGGGAACTCCAAGCCAAATTTTAAATAAAAAAACTGTATGGGTTCCCCTCCAAGAGCATACCAGGCCCTTAGGTCTGGTATGGGTTTTAAGGGGAACCCCCTACACCGAAAAAACGGCGTGGGGGTCCCCCCAAAGTCCATACCAGACCCTTATCCGAGCATTCAGCCCGGTCGGTCAGGAAAGGGGGTGGGGACGAGCGAGCGCCTCCCCCTCTCCTGAATCGTACCAGGCCACATGCCCTCAACACGGGGAGTGGGTGCCTTGGGGAAGGGGGCACCCCGCGGCCTTCCACCCCAAAGCACCTTGTCCCCATGTTGATGAGGACAAGGGCCTCTTCCCGACAACCCTGGCCATTGGTTGGGGTCTGCCGCGGGGGGCTTATAGCAATCCGGGAGCCCCCTTTAAAAAGGGGGCCCCCAGATTCGGACACCCCACCCTATGTGAATCAGTATGGGGTACATGGTACCCCTACCCATTCACTTGAGGGAAAAAAGTGTCAATAAAAAAAACACATTAGACAGGCTTTTAAAGTAATTAGGCAGCTCCGGGGATTTTCTTCCGACTTCGGGGGGGGGGGTCTCTTCTGACTTCTCCACTCTCTCCGGCCTCTTCTCCCGGTGTCTGGTTCTCCTGCTCTCCGGCCTCTTCTCCAGGTCTCCGTTTTTTTTTCCTGGTGTCCGGTTCTTCTGCCGGGCTCCTCCACTATCTTCTGCTCTTTTTCCGCTCCCCCTGGAGCTGCCTAATAAATTGCTTTAAAAACCTGTCTAGTGTGTATTTTTTATTGACACTTTTTTTACAATGTACCCCATACTGATTCACATAGGGTGGGGGGGCTGGGTTCTGAGGGCCCCCTTATTAAAGGGGGCTCCCGGATTCTGATAAGCCCACCCGCAGACCCCGAAAACAAATGGCAAGGGTTGTTGGGAAGAGGCCCTTGTCCTCATCAACATGAGGACAAGGTGCTTTGGAGTGGGGGGGCCGCAGGGCACCCCCCTTCCCCAAAGCACCCACCCCCCTATGTTGAGGGCATGCAGCCTGGTACGATTCAGGAGGGGGGGCGCTCGCTCATCCTCACCCCCTTTCCTGACCGGCCCGGGCTGCATGCTTGGATAGGAGTCTGTATGGATTTTGGGGGGGGGACCCTGAACGACGTTTTTTTGGCGTAGGGGTTCCCCTTAAAATCCATACCAGACCTGAGGGCCTGGTTTGCCCCTGGAGGGGAACCCATGCCGATTTTTAATAGAGAGGCAACTTTTCCTGTGAAGTCGCTTCAATATAGATGGAGATGCGACTTCCATTGAATTCTATGGGTACAAGTTGCCTAGAAGTACAGTACAGGAACCTTTTCTGAAGTCAGAGCGACTGCAGTAGTGTGCATTAAGACGGATCCATTCACTTACATAGATTTTTCATGTAGCGCGACTTGAGGCCACTAGGGGCGACTTGAAGTCGGATCCAAAGTTGCCCCTGTGTGAATGGACTCTAATGGCTGTGTGTTGAGTTATTTTGAGGGGACAGCAAATTTACACTGTTGTACAAGCTGTACACTCACTAATTTACATTGTAGCAAAGTGTCATTTGTTCAGTGTTGTCACATGAAAAGATATAATAAAATATTTACAAAAATGTGAGGGGTGTACTCACTTTTGTGAGATAATGTATATAAAATATATTTATTATGTATGACTTTTCTTATACAGTACATACAAGTGAGTTTGTGAACAATAGCCTTGTTTAGTTGCCAACATTTTACAAGGTTCTGTTCTGCTCTCTACAGACATAATTTGTTAAATATTTCTTTTAGGAGTCAAGAGGTGCAGTATAGTCTGACATCATCCTAATGCAGTCAATATTTACACATCAACACTTAAACTAGGGCTGTGCCAAAGGTTTGTGACTGTTTAGCGCATTAACAAGAAATGAAATGTTAATAAAATTCTTTGGACAAAGTCTTATGCTTGAGTCACAAAGAAGAAAGGGAGATAAATTCCGATAAGGTTTTTGATCTGATTCACCTTTTACCACCAATGCTCTTTGACCCAGTAAGAATAGAATGTGTCTGAAATCATTGAGACCCTTAAAAGGCAGTATTCAGCCTTACAAATTCATACAAAATAGAATCTCTTGTTATAAAGAGAAAACCTAGCCCCCTACAATATATATGTCTCTTATACAAATTTTGGTTGTAATTTAAAGCGGTTTTGTACTGAAAATTGCAAGTTCATCTTATCCAAATCGCTTTGGACCATAGATGCAGATATGACCATTGAAATAAAATAATATTCAGTAATTACCTTTTGTCTGTAATCTCTATGCCGACTTCCGGGTTCTCCTCCCGTGGGAGTAGGCGTGTTTATCGCCTTTCCCCAGCTTCGCAATGATCCCTCGTGAGATTTCGGAAGGAGGACGCCGGTCACGTGACGAGGGCGTTTCTTCTGTGTTTCTTTGTTCTCTTCTGTTACTTTAGTTGCCATCACAACAGGGTGGGAACTTCCGAGGACGCCGCCCGTTGTGATGGCAACCAGAATCTTTTACAGCGCTGCTCACTGCTATCAATGAGCATGCGCGGGATGGAGTGGTGGATGCTGGGAGCACAGCGTCATCGCATCCAGGAAGGAAATGCTTGTGGGCTTCAAACGCCCACAATGAAAATGGAAACCACCGGACTGCATTTTTAAAAGTTTTCCTTACAAATGAAATCGTCAAGCCGGGGGTTAAAAAGACGCCGATCGGGACTACAAAGACACCTTAGGAATCGCCCACCAGTGACACAGGTAGAAAAAAAAAATCGGCAGCGGAATCCCGCTTTAAGACAGAAGCCCAGATCATAATCGTGTCATCCACAATCAGAAGAAAACTTTGAATTACTGTTTAGTGAATTGTAGAAAATATTCAAAGCTTTATATGCTACTGTAGTACCTTCCCAGTTCAGGTCCTATAAGTGAGGCAAATGCCATTTTGGGCTCTGTTTGTTAGAAGTGAAGACACGATTGCGTTTTGCCAGCTCTGAGTTCTGCAGCTGCAGGCTTGCCTGTCTCCCCTCTTTCCAGAACTTTCTAGGAACCTAGTGAGCAGGTGAGGGCAGAGTCTGAGCTGGCCCTGAATACAGCTTCAGCCAATCCCTGATGGAGAAGAATGGCCAGCAGGGGGCTGAGAGATGTATATAAGGCTGAGAACAGAGTAGCAGTGTCCTTTGCCAGCAGGAGAATGACCCGGCCTGTATATGCTGTCAAACCTTCCAAGGCTCAAGAGGAGCCTTAGAAAGTCCTGGATGATTCTCACTCAATGAAGAGCCATAGGTTCACCCCCAAAGTCGCAGAAACATTCAAGGCAACATTCAGAGGTGATCTTCCTGGGAGAATTCATGTCCGAGTCAAGCTGAAGCTAAGAGGAGGTCTTCAGATTACATACATGGTTACATGGTATGGTTGAAAAAACAAACGCATGTCCTAGTTCAACCAATACAAAGGGGAAAACAAAACAAAATACATTTTTACAATCCTATATCCACAGTTGATCCAGAGGAAGGCAAAAAAAAAAAACAGCAAGGCATTCTCCAATTTGCTCCAGCAGGGGGAAAAAAATCGTTCCTGATCCCTTTACCTACAAATGTTAGTATCCAATTATATTATGTACATAACCAAAGGAATCCAGGCCTTAATTAACCACTTCAATACCCAGCCATAGTCAAATGACACCCACAGATGGGATCTCCCATCCTGATGGGGGCGTCATATCACATCCTTGGCTTTTCTGATGGGGTAATGGAACGGCGGTGACAGGCGGCGGAGCTTCCAGATTTGTGATTGTTCAATATGCAGAGTGGCATTGGGAAGCGGCGTGCACGGTGCCTGCGCGTGCCTCTGGTGGAGTGTAGAGCGGCAATCTGGGCTGAGGCTTTTCCCTTGGATACAGCCCATCCCCGATCACTATGAAATTGGCTCTTAACCATGTGACCGGCTGTGTCCAATCACAGCCAGTCACTAAATGTAAACAAAACAGTGTGTAAACGCTGTTGCTGGGTTCTGCTCTTCACACATCGATCCAATGTGAGGAGGAGATCAGCTAACAGTGTGTTACATATTACATTACCCTATACTGAACTACTGTGCCTCCATTGCCCCCCCTAAATAAAGAGGGCCTGTTATGTAGTACCTGTCCATCAGGAGTACCCGCCACCTCACCACCTGCCATCAGAGTACCCACCACCAGACCAGAGTACCTGCCACCTCACCAGAGTACCCGCCACCTCACTAGAGTACCTGCCACCTCACCACCTCCCACCAGAATACCTGCCACCAGACCAGAGTACCTGCCACCTCACCAGAGTACCCGCCACCTCACCACCTGCCACCAGAGTACATACAGACACTATGTCCAGAAATGTGTACAAACCAAATAGAGGCAGGCATACCAAATACTCAGTCTGACCGATGAGAGCAACAGGGAGCTCTCACCGCTCAGTTCTGATTCCAATTCTAGTTTGGAATATGAGCCCCTCGAAGGCAGCACATCAGGATCAGAATCAGAGGAGGAAGCAGTCCGTCCAAAAAGACGACGGTCTGAACACCAGGCAGCTAGCAGCAGTACCAACAGTGGTAGACCCCAGGAGGAGAGGCCCACTACAAGCGCTGCTAGACCCCAGGAGGAAAGGCCCAGTACAAGTGCACGCCAAAGAATTAGGGCCCAAACCCAACTTCCAGATGCCTTGGCAAACCCATTGTGGCTGCCTTCTACCACAGGGTCAGCCATGATCCCCGCTTTTACAGCACAGCCAGGTGTGCAGGTCAACACTGCAGATTTTTCCCCAATGGATTTTTTCAATTTATTTTTCCCTGATGAATTAGTTCAAGGCATTGTGGACCAAACCAATCTCTTTGCTCAACAATTCATTGCAACCAACCCTAGCTCTAGCTATGCCCGCCCTTTTGAATGAAGACCCCTAACAGTGGTGGAGCTTAAATAGTTTTTAGGCCTAACGCTCAACATGGGCCTTACAAAAAAAAATTTAATGCGTAAGTATTGGTCGACCAAACCCATCCACCATATGCCAATTGTTTCATCGTCCATGGGAATGAGTGGAAAAATTGTTTGGGAGTTGGCATTCCCACTCCTCCAAAAGGGGTATCATATTTACATGGACAACTATTACACCAGTTTGCACCTTCTCCGCCACCTATACCTAAAAAAAACATTGGCCTGTGGTAAAACAAGGAAAAACCCGAAAGGGCTTCCCACAGCATCTTGTCACCACAACCATTCAAAGGGGGGAATCGACAAGCTTGAAGAACGAGGAGGTGTTTGCTGTGAAGTGGAGGGATAGAAAAGATGTGTACATCATGTCCGCCATCCATGATGACACCTCGGTGGAACTTCGCAGAAGACACAGTCCCATTCGCAAACCTACCTGTATCAACGAGTACAATAAATTCATGGGGGGGGGGGGGTGTATTTAAATGATCAAATGTTGCAGCCCTATCTTTCATCAAGAAAATCCCTCTTCTGGTACAAAAAAGTCGCAATTTACTTTTTTCATTTGATCCTTTTAAATTCTTTCATTATCTACCAAAAATCAACGGAAACACCCACCACCATCATAAAGTTTATTGAAGACATTGTTACTGCCCTGATCTACCAACAAGTATCCCCCCCCAGAAAGCATCCGCTCTGTTTGTGTCAGCAGACAGCCATTTTCCAGACCATATTCCACCAATAGGATCCGGAAGACGATGCCAAAAAAAATGTTGGGTGTGCACCAAAAGAGTAATTGGAAAAGACACCAGCTTCCATTGTCCCGACTGTCCCTCCCAACTTGGTCTTTGCATCGCAGAATGCTTCAAGTGATATGACACTCTCGAAAAACTATTAGCCCATATTTCTAATACTGCCATTTCCCCATTTTCAATTTCTGACCTGAATATTTTCCTGCCTCAACCAACCATATCACTGTCTTCCATGTGAACTGACCCTGGCCTGTTTTTCGACTATGCCTCTGCCTAACGTCTGCATTGTTTATTCGCCATGTTTCTGCCTTTAATGTGAAATGACCCTGGACTGTATCGACTATGCCTCTGCCTACCATCTATTTCTGCCTTTTACCTGTACTGACCTCGGCCTGTTGACCATGTTTTTGTCTGCCCCTTGGATCAATATTTCACCCTACTACATAGGGGTCTCACATATGTGAGGGGCTCCAGAATAGTGTTCTGAGTTCAGAAAAACTGTTTTTTGTTTTCTGTGTTCCCAAAACAGGGTCTGGTTGTCTGGAGGCTTCAAAGCGATTTGGGTGGGAGAAGCCTCTACCCCTGTCCCCATTCTTCCTGACTGATGCCCTAAGCTTGATGGTCCTGCCTGCTCTCTGGACAAATACTCTGGCTGTGCTGACCATACCTCTGCCTGCTGCATGTATTAACTATGGACAGTATTCCTGCCCGCTGCATGGACGATCCTTTGATCCCTATCTGGACCAATGCTTTGGCTGTGCTGACATCTCTAGCTGTACTGACAATTCCTGCCTGCTGCCTGTTTTGCTGTTTTGCTGTCGCTGTCCGTGTTCCTGCCTGCTGCTATGTACATGCTATGTGTTGGAAATATCTTATAAATGTACAACTTTGTATAAAAAAAATGTGTTTTCATTTTTTTTTCCCACATATTCCAAAAACTTCTGGAAAAAAATGAAGCGTTCAAAAGACTCATTATGCCTCATAGATTATACATTGGGGTGTTAGCTTTCCAAAATGGGATCATTTTGTGGGCGTTTCCATTGACTTGGTGCTTCAGGGCCTTCAAAATTGTGAAATTCTCATTAAATGAAATGTGCAATTTATGCTTGTAGAACGCTTGACGGTGCTACTTGGATGTTAAACCTCTGTATGTGGCTGTATGTGGCCAGGCTGTGTAAAAGTTTCACACTATACTCAGGAGGAGTAGCAGAATGTATTTTGGGGTGTCATTGCAAGTATGCTGTGTGGGAGAAATAACTTGTTAATATGACAATTTTGTGCAAAATAAAAAATAAAAAAATAAACAATTTTCCCAAGAATTGTGGGAAAAAATTACAACTTCAAAAAACTCACCATGCCTCTTACTAAATACATTGGAATGTCTGCTTTCCAAAAAAGGGTAACTTGGGGGGTATTTGGACTTTCCTGGCTTATTAGGGTCTCAAGAAATGAGATGGGCCTTCAGTACATCAGGTGTGATCAGATGTGGTCATTTTTCAATGATTTGCACCATAGCTTTTATACTCTATAACTTTCACAGAGACTAAATAAATACACTTATTTGGGTTATTTTTACTAAAGCTATGTAGCAGCATACAGTTGCAAAAAAAGTGTGTGAACTTTTTGGAATGATATGGATTTCTGCACAAATTGGTCATAAAATATGACCTGATTTTCATCTAAGTCACAACAATAGACAATCACAGTCTGCTTAAACTAATAACACACAAAGAATTAGTTTTTATTACACACACCATGTAAACATTCACAGTGCAGGTGGAAAAAGTATGTGTACCCCTAGATTAATGAGATCTCCAAGAGCTAATTGGAGTGAGGTGTCGGCCAACTGGAGTCCAATCAATGAGATGCGATTGGAGGTGTTGGTTACAGCTGCCCTATAAAAAAAACACACACCAGTTCTGGGTTTGCTTTTCACAAGAAGCATTGGCTGATGTAAATGATGCCTTGCACAAAAGAGCTCTCAGAAGACCTACGATTAAGAATTATTGACTTGCATAAAGCTGGAAAGGGTTATAAAGGTATCTCCAAAAGCCTTTCTGTTCATCAGTCCACGGTAAGACAAATTGTCTATAAATAGAGAAAGTTCAGCACTGCTGCTACTCTCCCTAGGAGTGGGCGTCCTGTAAAGATGATAGCAAGAGCACAGCGCAGACTGCTCAATAAGGTGAAGAAGAATCTTGGAGTGTCAGCTAAAGACTTACAAAAGTCTCTGGCATATGCTAACATGCCTGTTAGCAAATCTAAGATACGTAAAACACTAAACAAGAATGGATTTCATGGGAGGATACCACAAAGGAAGCCACTGCTGTCCAAAAAAAACATTGCTGCACGTTTACAGTATGCACAAGAGCACATGGATGTTCCACAGCAGTACTGGCAAAATATTCTGTGGACAGATGAAACCAAAGTTGAATTGTTTGGTGAAACACACAACACTATGTGTGGAGAAAGAGGCACAGCACACCAACATCAAAACCTCATCCCAACTGTGAAGTATGGTGGAGGGGGCATCATGGTTTTGGGCTGCTTTTCTGCGTCGGGGCCTGTACGGATTGCTATCATAGAAGGAAAAATGAATTCCCAAGTTTATCAAGACATTTTGCAGGAGAACTTAAAGCCATCTGTCCACCAGCTGAAGCTCAACAGTAGATGGGTTTTGCAACAGGACAATGACCCAAAGCATAGAAGTAAATCAACACAGAATGGCTTAAACAGAAGAAAATACGCCTTCTGGAGTGGCCCAGTCAGTGTCCTGACCTCAACCCAATTTAGATGCTGTGGCATGACCTCAAGAAAGCGATTCACACCAGACATCCCAAGAATATTGCTGAACTGAAACAGTTCTGTAAAGAGAAATGGTCAAGAATTACTCCTGACCGTTGTGCATGTCTGATCTGCAACTACAGGAAATGTTTGGTTGACATTATTGCTGCCAAAGGAGGTTCAACCAGTTATTAAATCCAAGGGTTCCCATACTTTTTCCATCTGCACTGTGATGGTTTACATGGTGTCTTCAATAAAAAACACGGTAACATTTAATTCTTTGTGTGTTCATTAGTTTAAGCAGACTGTGATTGTCTTTTGTTGTGACTTAGATGAAGATCAGATCACATTTTATGACCAATTTGTGCAGAAATCCATATTGTTCCAAAAGGGTTCACATCCTTTTTTTTGCAACTGTACATTTTGGCCCAAATTTATGAAGAAAAATGACTCGTTTGCAAATGCTTACAATAGAAACTAAAAATAAAAGTGTTTTTTTTTTTCAAAAATTTATTTTTTGATTATGTTGCAAAAAATAAAAAATAAAACAGCAGTGATTAAATACCACCAAAAGAAAGCTCTCTTTGTGAGAAAAAAATAATGAAAAATTTGGTTTTGTTACAGTGTAGCATGTCTGAGTAATTGTCATTCAAAGTGTGAGAGCGCTGAAAGCTAAAAATTGGTCTGGGAAGGAAGAGTATATAAAATTGAAGTGGTTAAAGCAATCTACTGAGCTGGACAGAACAAGCTTTTGAGGAAGCCTATTCGACATTTTCACTGCTCTTGCTGTGAAGAAGCCTTTCTGTATTTTGAGATTAAATCTCCTTTCCACCAGACTTGCCCCCTTGTCCTGAATACCTGGGTCACAGTGGGTAGGCCCTAAAGAATTTTCAGGAGAGACACTGTTACCTGGATAACCCCTGCTTGATAGAGGGATTGTTTCGGTCTTGCTGCCAGGGTTGTACCTTAGGGAAGAGAATGCCCCTGTACTATAAACTGTGTGCTACCTTTTTTGTGGAGGGTAACTCTGCTTTATTTTGCTTAACTGCTTCAAGATGGTGTCCTCATTCAAGTTCTTTAGTTCTGGGCATCCCAAAGCTTTTCCCAGTCCCTATCCTAGTCCTACAAACCAGTAGAAACCACAACTAACAACACTATCTGCTTGATTACTGTCTGAGGACTGCGTGAAATTGGATGCATCTGGCTGAAAATACCTTGTGCCTGGCTGCTTGTTCCATTAAGGCATCACAACCTGAAATCAAAAGCTGTGGACCAACCTGGTCTATCCGCTACACTAAAAAACCCGAAAAAATCGAGTCCAGTGTAGAATAGTGATGGACGAACGTTTCGCCCGGCGGTCGTTTCGCGGCGAATTTCCGACATTCGCGGTCCGCACGTTCGAACGCCTTTTTCCGTCGTTCGCCGCGGCGGACTTACGTGTTTAATGTATACAAGAACTTTAACCTTTGGTGACACGTTTATCATGTGATACAGGACAGCCAATTGAGACATGACAGCACATGGACACTTGGACATTCCCCCTAACCTATAAATACACCCGATCCGGTGGCCATTTTACATTCTTTCTTCTGTTACGATAGGGACAGGTTCCTGTGTGGAGTAGGGAGAGATAAACCACTAGCTATTTGGTACACAAAAGTTCTTTTCAGGACTGGTATAGGTGTTAGGTGTTGATAGGTTTGCTGTGCTGCTGATTCTTGCAGCAGCCTGAGTGTCTTTTGTTAGTTTAGAGAAAGGGAAAGGACGGTGTATGCTACAGGGACAGCCAGATTAGTCTTTCATCATCATCATCATCATCATCATCATTAGCTGTTACTATCAAGGTCCACAAAAGAGCTGTTCCAGTAACCACTAATCGTTCTCTTTTTTTGCCAATTTGTATAGGGACAGGAAGGAAGCAGTGTTGTCAGGCAGTGAGGGTAATTTTAAAGACTTGCTGTTATTATTAGTTCCACAAAGGTTCTTTTCAGGACTGGTATCAGTGGTACAGTAATAGGCTTGTACATGTATAATATTCTTTCTTCCAAATATAGAAAGGATATTATACTTGACTGCTGCCCTTCTGCTGCAGTCTGCTAAACATTCACAACTCACTTGTTCCACAAAAGTTCTTATAAGGACTGGTAACTTGGTATAGGGTGCTACGGTACATAGGCTTGAGTGCGGTACAGTCTGCTGTTCTGTAAGGACCGCTATCGGTCCACAATAGATAGGGTTGACGTGCACCACTGCTGACCGCTGCCCTATACTGCAGCAGTCCTTCAGCGGTATAGGGACTGACGTACAGTCTGCTAATCACTAACACACAACCTGCTTGTTCCACAAAAGTTCTTATAAGGACTGGTAACTTGGTATAGGGTGCTACGGTACATAGGCTTGAGTGCGGTACAGTCTGCTGTTCTGTAAGGACCGCTATCGGTCCACAATAGATAGGGTTGACGTGCACCACTGCTGACCGCTGCCCTATACTGCAGCAGTCCTTCAGCGGTATAGGGACTGACGTACAGTCTGCTAAACACTAATACACAACCTGCTTGGTCCACAAAAGTTCTTATAAGGACTGGTAACTTGGTATAGGGTGCTACGGTACATAGGCTTGAGTGCGGTACAGTCTGCTGTTCTGTAAGGACCGCTATCGGTCCACAATAGATAGGGTTGACGTGCACCACTGCTGACCGCTGCCCTATACTGCAGCAGTCCTTCAGCGGTATAGGGACTGACGTACAGTCTGCTAAACACTAATACACAACCTGCTTGGTCCACAAAAGTTCTTATAAGGACTGGTAACTTGGTATAGGGTGCTACGGTACATAGGCTTGAGTGCGGTACAGTCTGCTGTTCTGTAAGGACCGCTATAGGTCCACAATAGATAGGGTTGACGTGCACCACTGCTGACCGCTGCCCTATACTGCAGCAGTCCTTCAGCGGTATAGGGACTGACGTACAGTCTGCTAAACACTAATACACAACCTGCTTGGTCCACAAAAGTTCTTATAAGGACTGGTAACTTGGTATAGGGTGCTACGGTACATAGGCTTGAGTGCGGTACAGTCTGCTGTTCTGTAAGGACCGCTATAGGTCCACAATAGATAGGGTTGACGTGCACCACTGCTGACCGCTCACCTATACTGCAGCAGTCCTTCAGCGGTATAGGGACTGACGTACAGTCTGCTAATCACTAACACACAACCTGCTTGTTCCACAAAAGTTCTTATAAGGACTGGTAACTTGGTATAGGGTGCTACGGTACATAGGCTTGAGTGCGGTACAGTCTGCTGTTCTGTAAGGACCGCTATCGGTCCACAATAGATAGGGTTGACGTGCACCACTGCTGACCGCTGCCCTATACTGCAGCAGTCCTTCAGCGGTATAGGGACTGACGTACAGTCTGCTAAACACTAATACACAACCTGCTTGGTCCACAAAAGTTCTTATAAGGACTGGTAACTTGGTATAGGGTGCTACGGTACATAGGCTTGAGTGCGGTACAGTCTGCTGTTCTGTAAGGACCGCTATCGGTCCACAATAGATAGGGTTGACGTGCACCACTGCTGACTGCTGCCCTATACTGCAGCAGTCCTTCATCGGTATAGGGACTAAGAGTTTTGTCACAGGGTCATTTAAAAAATGACAGGCAGAGGAAGAGGCAGGCCCTTCCGCAGGGGTGGTAGGGGTAGGGCAGGAGCAACAGGCTTGAGCCAAAGTGGGAAGTTGCAGAAGGTGCGTTCAATTACTTTAAAGGATGCACCAGACTTGGTTGAGTGGCTCGCTCAGCCTTACTCTTCTGCACCCTCCTCATCCTCTCGATCTGCACCCTCTTCTTCACTCTCTGCTATGTGCACCCCCAAAGACACTACCACCAACAACACGACCACCACCACCACCACCACATACCTTCCGCTTGAGTCACTGGAATTATTTTCCGATCCATATCAAGAGGACATTTCTGATGCGCAGCCACTCTTGGTATTGGATCAGGAAGAGGAGGTAGCAACAAGCGCTACTCAGCAGTCTGACGACAGTACCCAGATCAGCCCAAGGAGGAGGTTGGTCCCCGGTGTTGCTGCCTACTCCGAGATCTCTACTTATAGCGGTGGGGAAGGTGACGTTGATGATGACGTGTCTAGTGATGTCACGTGGGTGCCCACAAGAGAGGAAGAGGAGGGGAGTTCAGAGGGAGATATGGACCAGCAGATAGGGAGGAGAAGCAGCAATGACTTACATTGCACAGCAGGGACAAAGCAGACTGCAAATGTATCAGGAGCGAGTCATCGACCATGTACGGTCACATCTGGCGCTCCCAGGACACCGGCACATGGCTCCGCAGTGTGGGCTTTTTTTAACGTGTCCGCTGCTGACAATAGCGTTGCCATCTGCAATCTTTGCAGTCAACGCGTTAGTCGCGGTAAGCCCAATACTCACCTAGGGACGACCGCCTTAAGAAGGCACATGAGCAGCCATCACCGAGCCCAGTGGGAGCAACGGAACACACAAAGCCACACTGCAGGCTCTCACCGTCCAGCCTCGTCTTCTACTTCTCCTTCTCCTCTCTCCTCACAATTGTCCTCCACTCCACCTTCCATCACGCCAAGCTCACATTTTTCTGCAAAAAGGCAGGCTTCCGTGGGCCTAATGTTTGAGCGTAAAAAAATGATGACGCCGGATAACCCTCTTGCCCAACGGTTGGCGGCTGGCTTGTCAGAACTCATAGCCCGCCAACTACTGCCATATAAACTGGTGGACTCGGAGGCCTTTCGCAAATTTGTGGCCATTGGAACACCACAATGGAAGGTCCCAGGAAGGAAGTATTTCTCAGAGAAGGGCATCCCAGAGCTATATGGCCATGTTCAGCGGCAAGTGAATGTATCTCTGGCACACAGTGTCGGTGCCAAGATACATCTGACCACAGACACGTGGTCTAGCAAACACGGGCAGGGAAGGTATATCAGTTTTACTGCCCACTGGGTGAACCTTCTGACGGCCGTCAAGCATGTAACCCGTGGCACCCGTGTAGATTTGGTTTTACCGCCACGGATTGCATGCAGGCCTGACTCTTCTTCTCCTCCTCCTACTCCATCCTCCTCCCTCTCCTCCTCAGCTGCCTCCTCCTTTTCCGCTGCTAGCGTCTCTTCCGCTGCACCGCCCAAGCTCCCCAGAACCTATTCCACATGCCAGGTGAGACGTTGCCATGCCGTGCTGCGTCTGTTGTGCCTGGAAGCAAAGAGCCACACTGGCCCGGCACTCCTTTCAGCTTTGCGTTCACAGGCAGATGAGTGGCTAACACCGCTCAATTTGACAGTTGGTAAAGTGGTGTGTGACAACGGTGCCAATCTGCTTAGCGCATTGAAACAGGGCAAAATCACGCACGTGCCGTGCATGGCACACGTCTTAAACTTGGTCGTGCAGCGATTCCTTGTCAAATACCCTGGGGTCCAGGACATCTTGCGGCAGGCAAGGAAAATCTCGGCCCATTTCAGAAGATCTTACACGGCCATGGCTCGCCTTGCTGACATTCAGCGGCGACACCATCTGCCGGTCAGACGTCTTATTTGCGATTGCCCGACGCGATGGAACTCAACCTTCTATATGCTTGATAGGCTGCTCCAGCAGAAACGTGCAGTTAACGTCTACCTGTATGAACTCTGCGAAAGAAACGGTTCTGGGGAGCTGGGTTTTTTTTCACCGCGCCAGTGGCTGCTCATGCGCGACACATGCAGACTTCTGCGGCCATTTGAGGAGATCACCAAACTGGTCAGTCGCAGCCATGGCGCCATCAGTGACATGGTACCTTATGCCTTCTTTCTGGAGCGTGCATTGCGTCGTGTCATTGATCAGGCTGTGGAGGAGCAGGAGCGGGAAGATGAGGAAGTCGCAATGCTGGATGAATTCCCAGGGGGGGCTACTCTATCTGAGACAAGTCAACAACAGGAGTCTGATGAGGAGTCAGAGGAGGATGGTGCCGGGGCGGATGAGCAGGAGCAAGAAGAGCATGCTTTAAACCTTTCTGGGATCCCTGTTGTGCGAGGATGGGGAGAGGAGAATGAAGAGGACGACATTATCCTGGATGATGAGCAGGAGCCAGGCCACCACACCGCTTCCACTTTAGTGCAAATGGGGGCCTTCATGCTCCAGTGTTTTAATAGGGACCCCCGTATAAAAAGCATGAGGGTCAAGGACCAGTACTGGGTGGCAACGTACTTAGACCCCCGGTACAAACACAAAATGGCGGAAATGTTACCGCCGTCGCAGAGGGCTGTCAGAATGCAGCACTTCCAGGCCTTGCTTCGAGAAATGCTGCATTCTGCTTTTGCGTGCGCTGGCAGAGGAGCAATTCCCACTCCCAGAGAAGGATTTGCGGGTACCAATCCAACAGCGCCTGCAAGAAGAGGCCGGTTTGAAGATGTGTTGGTGACTTCGGATATGAGGTCATTCTTTCAGCCGACCCATCGACAGGTGTCATCCGGATCCAGCATCAGGGAACGCCTAGACCGTCAGGTGTCCGACTACATTGGGTTAACGGCCGATGTGGACGCTCTGAGGAGTGATGAACCCCTAGACTACTGGGTGGGCAGGCTTGACCTCTGGCCAGAGCTTGCCCAATTTGCAATCGAACTGTTGGCTTGCCCCTCATCCAGTGTCCTGTCCGAAAGGACGTTCAGCGCAGCAGGGGGGATTGTGACCGATAAGCGTACTCGCCTAGCTCACGACAGTGTTAACTACCTCACATTTCTAAAAATGAATGAGGCATGGATCTCGGAGGAATTCAACACATGTGACCAGTAGACCATGTATATGTCTATAAACTATTTTTTTAATCAAGCACACAGACCTTCTTAATTCATTTGGCTCACTTCCTTGACCCAAAAAAGCACACCGTACTATATGCCCCTACCCTCCTCTTTGAAGAGGTTGAGCGGTGTCATATTTCTACTGGGGCTGCTTATGATATCCCTGTGCTGTGCTGACTTCCTCCTGGGGGTTCTTATTATGAAGGGATCACACTATCCCTGTGCTGTGCTGACTTCCTCCTGGGGGTTCTTATTATGAGGGGATCACACCATCCCTGTGCTGTGCTGACTTCCTCCTGGGGCTGCTTACGGTGCTGCTGTCAGTGCTGTATGTCACGGTGCTGCTGTCAGCGCTGTATGTCACGGTGCTGCTGTCAGCGCTGTATGTCACGGTGCTGCTGTCAGCGCTGTATGTCACGGTGCTGCTGTCAGCGCTGTATGTCACGGTGCTGCTGTCAGCGCTGTATGTCACGGTGCTGCTGTCAGCGCTGTATGTCACGGTGCTGCTGTCAGCGCTGTATGTCACGGTGCTGCTGTCAGCGCTGTATGTCACGGTGCTGCTGTCAGTGCTCTGTATTACGGTGCTGCTGTCAGATGCCTCTATCACGGTGCATGTGTCATTCCGGTATGTCACGCTGCTGGTGATCATCTCCTGCACCCTCTTCTTTGCCTACCCTGGTCCCTGACCTTCCCTCTCCTCCATTGCCTTCATTAGCTCCATAGTCCTGAATTGTTAGAACAATTTCCCAAATAAAATAAAAATGCTTGTAGTTATCGATCCCAAATTCACCTCATACATGTATTATGTCATTGTCCAGATGGTGGGACTACGTTTTACCCCCTAATAATTACCACGTGGCCGCAAATTCGACATGAAGGTTTGCAAAGTTCGCCTCCCATTGAAGTCAATGGGGCCCGCGGCGAACGTTCGGTTTCGCGAACGTTTGGGTCCGTTCGCATTTCGCTTTCGCGAAACGTCCCGTCGGAAGTTCGTCCATCACTAGTGTAGAATAGTGCTAAGATGCAAGTATGTTTAAGATAAAATGTTTATTCATCAAAAGGGTTGTTTTAGCGGTTGTAAAACAGCAGCACTAACTACCTGACATGGAAAGTCACACTATACAACTCTTTTTTTGTTTAAGCATTGCACTAAGCAGAGAGAGAAAATAAAACCGTAGACTGCCTAAAGTGGAAACCTGGTGATATATTAACAGGGTGTAGGCAGATAAGGTATCTGTGGCTAAAAGTGAAAATCCAATTCTAAATCATGATTAAAATAAATTCATTGAATTAAATTTTGAGTATTTAGAAGTGACAGCAATCCTCAACCAACAATCTGTAACACAGAATACTCTTTCGGGTTGCTTTCAGATAATCAAAAGAAATGTGCCAGCTGAGGTCTTAGGTTGGCACAGCTACTGGAAAATGTTAGCTTTTATGTCCAATAAGTTCATGTGGCTGCTACTCAGCTGTAGACATAATAATCTGCAGAGCCAGGTTTCTGCATAACCAAGATAAAAGTTGGCCTAGGGTGGCACACAGCTACCTATGCATCATGTTGCTAACTATCGGCAAAACTTTATCAGGGTATACCAAGCAAAAACTCTGTGCCAACCAAAATGTAATATTTCTCAATACAACTAATATACAGTATCTCACAAAAGTGAGTACACCCCTCACATTTTTGTAAATATTTTACTATATCTTTTCATGTGACAACACTGAAGTACAGCTTGTATAACAGTGTAGATTTTCTGTCCCTTCATATTAACTCAAAACACAGCCATTATTGTCTAAACTGCTGACAACAAAAGTGAGTACACCCCTAAGTGAAAATGTCCAAATTGGGCCCAAAGTGTCAATATTTTGTGTGGCCACCATTATTTTCCAACACTGCCTTATGGAGTTCACTAGAGCTTCACAGGTTGCCACTGGAGTCCCCTTCCACTCCTCCATGATGGCATCACAGAGCTGGTGGATGTTAGAGACCTTGTGCTCCTCCACCTTCCATTTGAGGATACCCCACAAATGCTCAATAGGGTTTAGGTCTGGAGACATGCTTGGCCAGCCCATCACCTTTACCCTCAGCTTCTTTAGCAAGGCAGTGGTCGTCTTGGAGGTGTTTGGAGTCGTTATGTTGGAATACTGCCCTGCGACCCAGTTTCTAAAGGGAAGAGATCATGCTGTACTTCAGTATGTCACAGAACATGTTGACATTCATGGTTCCCTCAATGAACTGTAGCTCCCCAGTGCCAGCAGCACTTGTGCAGCCCCAGACCATGACACTCCCATCACCATGCTTGAATGTAGGCAAGACACACTTGTCTTTGTACTTCTCACCTGGTTGCCGCCACACACGCTTGACACCATCTGAACCAAATAAGTTATCTTGGTCTCATCAGACCACAGGACATGGTTCCAGTAATCCATGTCCTTAGTCTGCTTGTCTTCAGCAAACTGCGGGCATTCTTGTGCATCATCTTTAGAAGAGGCTTCCTTCTGGGACAACAGCCATGTAGACTAGTTTGATGCAGTGTGCGGTGTATGGTCTGAGCACTCACAGGCTGACCCCCCCACCCCTTCAACCTCTGCAGCAATGCTGGCAGCACTCATATGTTTATTTCCCAAAGACTACCTCTGGATATGACGCTGAGCACATGCACTTTGGTCGACCATGGTGAGGCCTGTTCTGAGTGGAACCTGTACTTGTTAAACCACTGTATGGTCTTAGCCACCGTGCTGCAGCTCAGTTTCAGGGTCTTGGCAATCTTCTTAGCTTAGGCCATCTTTCTGTAGAGCAACAATTCTTTTTTTTCACATCCTCACAGTTCTTTGCCATAAGGTGCCATGTTGAACTTCCAGTGACCAGTATGAGAGAGTGAGAGCGATAACCGCACATTTAACATACCTGCTCCCCATTCACACCTGAAACCATGTAACACTAATGAGCCACATGACACTGGGAGGGAAAATGGATAATTGGGCCCAGTTTTGATATTTTCACTTAGGGGTGTACTCACTTTTGTTGCCAGCGTTTAGACATTAATGGCCGTGTGTTGAGTTATTTTGAGGGGACAGCAAATTTACACTGTTATACAAGCTGAACGCTCACTACTTTACATTATAGCAAAGTGTCATTTCTTCAGTGTTGCCACATAAAAAGATATAATAAAGGGTGTACTCACTTATGTGAGATACTGTATATACTAAAAGACCCCTTTCCCACCGGGTCGTTTTGCAGGCGCTGTTGCGCTAAAAATAGCGCCTGCAAACGGACCTAAAACAGCCGCTGCTGAGGGCTTTCACACTGGAGCGGTGTGCTAGCAGGATGGTAAAAAAAAGTCCTGCTAGCATCATCTTTGAAGCAGTGAAGGAGCGGTGTGTATACCGCTCCTGCCCATTGAAATCAATGGGGCACCGCGGCTATACCGCCGGCAAAGCACCTCTGCAGAGTCACTTTGTGGTGGCTTTTAACCCTTTCTCGGCTGCTAGCAAAGGGTAACATTGCCCCACTAGTGGCCGAATAGCGCTGCAAATCCGATGGTAAAGCACTGCTAAAAATAGTGGCGCTTTACCGCCAACGCACCTCCCGCCCCAGTGTGAAAGGGGCGAAAGTGCATTACTAACGTGTACAGTTGCTGCTCTTCACTGACGTTTTCCCACATCTAGTAGATAACAACAAATAGTGCAGCTAAACCAAAACCACGTAATGATGCCTGTGATAAATTAGAAAAGAATATGCAGTAATGAATATTAAAAATGATATTTAGATATCAATCTATTAATAAAGTGCAAAATGCCAATCCACTGTTGATGTGTCTCAGTATATTACTAAAGTGCAAAATAACAGTTCACTGTTGATATTATTTCATCACACTCTGTAGTGTATGCACACACACATGCTCTCTTCCAATAATAGGTACCAGAAAAAAATACACTTATTTTATTACTTTTAATAAAAATATCTTTCCTTCTTGCAGCCTTTTATTTATATTCAGCAAGGTAGACTTTGGCAAAATGGCCGCCAGTTGGTTCTTTCCCCTTATTCTTTAGTGGATGAGGCTTGGGCTACGGGGAAAATGGCCGTGGTTGCTTAGTGAAGAGTAAACTATGAGCAGGTATAAAAGACTTGAGACGTCTGTTCTGGTTTTCCTATTAGAAATGCACTGTACCACATGACCAAAACATGTAAAGAGGGCAGAGCCATGTGACGTCATTATACCTAGAAGTCGGCAAGCAGCCATCTTAACTTTTCTGCTGTGTGGATGTTTCAGCTTGACAGGGGAATTTCCATGTGTATGTAACAAGCATTTGTATTCAGTGCACTAGATTGGAGAGTGCACTCTTTGTGGATACATATTGGTCTTTTAATAAGTAGTTTTCTGGTTTTTCATACTACACCATGATATTTTTTATTTGATGTATCCCTGGCTGAGTTTGGAAGCTGTGATATTGAGAAGCACAATAATAGGTATTGCTGTAATCCTTTTAGCATGGAATCAGACTAAGAAACCCCTCTATCCTTTTAAGACCTGGGTCTCAACAGCCATGCTGTCTCAACAGGACCAGAAGGCTTTACCCCCTCATGACCAGGCCATTTTGTGCATTACTTTAACTGACCCAAACTGTACTGTATCCAAATAAAATTGATGTCCTTTTTCCCCTTAAATAGAGCTTTTATTTTGGTGCTATTTGATTGCCTCTGCGGTTTTTACATATTGCGCTATAAACAAAAAAAAGCGACAATTTTGAAAAAAATAAATACATTTTTTACTTTTGGCTATAAAATATATCCAATAAAAAAAAATTAAAAAACCAAATTTCTTCATAAATTTAGGCCAATATGTATTGCGCTACATATTTTTGATAAAAAAAATCCCAGTAAATGTATATTGATTGGTTTACGCAAAAGATATAGCGCCTACCAACTATGGGATATTTTTATGGCATTTTTATTTATTTTTTACTAGTAATAGCGGTTATCAGCAATTTTTTTAGCGGGACTGCGACATTGCGGCAGCGACATTGCGGCAAACATATCTGACACTAAGTGATACTTTTTTACAGTGTTCGGTGCCAAAAATAAATGCACTGTCACTGTATAAATGACACTAGCAGGGAAGGGGTTAACAGGGGCGATCAAAGGGTTAAATGTGTGCCTAGGGGGTGCTTGCTAACTGTGTGGGTGATGGTTTGACTGGAGGAAGAGCAGGAACACATCCAGGGGGCAACAGGGCAATTGCCCCCCCCAATATCAAACTGACATGTCACTTGCTCTGCCCGAGTCTCTCTCTCTGTCTCAGCGGCGCTGAGAGAGAGTCTCGTCTAGTAGAATTACGCCGCACTAACGGTCTGCCGCTGGACGCCTGGACCAGGAGGGGGTGGGTGGAGCTGTGCCGCTGGCTTGGCCTCTTCTCTGCACTGGTTGCTAGCACCTGGGCTGCCTGGTGTCTATTAACGAGTGACGTCAGTGAGTCACATCGGTGTCTCTGAGCTGGTGAGCCGGCAGGTGACTGAGCAGGCTGGTGGCTGAGTGAGCGGACGGGCAGGCTGGTGAGCAGGCCGGTGAGTAAGTGAGCATGCCAACGGGCAGTCAGGCTAGTGAGTGAGCTGGCATGTGACTGAGTGAGCAAGCGGGTGTTCTTTCAAAAAGCCACTACCCATCTGAATATGCAACTGAAGTGTTGTTGTGTCGTGGCCATCTTGGTACACATGCACTTGTCCACAGTAAGCCTAGAGTTATAAGTTGGCAAGCGGACATCTTTATACACCCACCGTTATATAAGCTGAGTTTACTGTTAAAAATAACTGCGAAAAGCAAGACTCTGGTCGGTGTATAAAGATGTCCGCTTGCCAACTTCTAACTCTAGGCTTACTGCAGACAAGTGTGGGTGCACCAAGATGGCCGCAATGCAATGTCACTTTGGTTGCATTTCCTGATGGGCATCACCACAGCTCATCTTCGCACAGAACACTGCCATCACTTTGCAGGCGCGGGCAGCAGAGAGATTACATCACCTCTCACTGCCGGTCCTCACTCTGGGACATAGCCACTGGCAAGTGACAATCCCCATCTTGTGGCAGGCGACATTGGCAAGTGACAGTCCACATCTGGTGGCAAGTCACATGGCAAGTGACAATCTACATCTGGTGGCAGGAGACAGTGACAAGTGACACTCTGCATCTGGTGGCAGGCAACAGTGGCAAGTGACACACTCAGGGCTCTCACTGATTCTGCATTATGATGAGTTGAACTATTTAATATTATATTACAATGTAATAATAGAAATAGTGTGCTTCAATCATCCTGACACCATAATCATGGCGCTGTGATGATTGAATTGCCAACACAGCCATTGCCTTAAAAATTTTCTGCCAGTGCCCCTCCCGTGACTAGACTCTGGATTGGCCCCTGAACACAAGATCCAGCTTAGCAGGAACACAAGATCTCTCTCTTCCACACTGACACAATGGCGATCTGCCTTGTACAGGTACGTTGTTTTGCACAGCCGGGCCGCCCTGCCGCAGTATATAGCTAGGTGGTCCAGAAGTAGTTAAGTAAATAAACTAAACTTACTTCTTAAAATTGTATTTTTTATTACAAATTGAAAAATAAAGACTATATGGTAATAACATTTCATCCTTTCATGCGAACAGGTAACCACCCCCTTTCCCTCATAATAATGGATAAGCTTCCTGCCAATATGCCTTTTCAGTTATTGAAAATGCTGTTCCCGAAGCATGTATTGCGAGCTTGATCAATGTTCTCCTGAATTTTAAGGTGTTATTTTATCTATAAATTAAGGTATTGTATATTTTTGTGAGTAGTGGTTTGCAACACTTCCTTACTTGAAGATGCTGCCGGTGAAGAAACACTTTTTGTGATGATCCAGAAGCAGCATAAAGAGTGTTTCTTGAATGAGAATTCTGGAGGGAAACGGTGCTCGTCCTTTCATTATAATCCTCATTTAATTCCATAAAGTATTTTTAACGTGTTTGTTACCCCAACATTTAATATTCCTTATATGGGTCTGCTGTACCATGTACTTGCGTGGAAAAGTATCCGTTCTCTTTCTATTGCTTTAGTTTTTGCTTCAGAACAGTAGGGGTTCTGAGGGTTAATTACGTAGGTTGGCTTTGACATCAGTCTGGACGGGCTGTGTTGGAAGTTCTGCCTGGTCATGTGAGCAGTGAGGTGCACATGACAGGCCAGAACCAGGCCTGGTTGGAGGTTTTGAGTATCAACCTTCTCGGAACCAATCAGTGGGAGTGCTGGGCCCGCTGGGAAGTCAGGGAAGGGGTACTTAAGATGTGGGAGTCATGTGCATAGAGGAGAGGAGTTTGTGAGGCCCGTGTGGTCTGTTCTGGTTCCAGGACCGGTGTAGCCCCGTGAGGGGTCCCGGTCACGGGGTGTTCGACATCCTGCAACATGTTCCTGTTAGATGCCCCTAATAGACCCGTCAGGTCTGGGGTAGGGATCCGTCTGTTCCCGAGTCTTGGAACCTGCTGGCCCGAGGCACAGTAACTGAGGGAGGATTCAAGGTGTCCGGGTATGCTCTTGGCTTGGAGAGGCACCACAGCTCGTGGAAGTGACCGGGGGAGGACTCTTCGGAGGAGAGCCGGCAAGTGGCATCCTGAGAAGTGCCTGGTTATGGAGTTGGGAAGGACATTGACGAATTCACGTTTTCCAGTACCATTGAGGAGACAGAGAACGTTTCAGGTACTGAGGAAAAGGTTCCTGTTCACCCCTAGTTACAACTTGTACACGTTCATAGGATTGTTTCAAGTTTTGAGTCAACGTGCTGGCTGCCATGATCTCTGGCTAGAGATCTGTTCAGCCTTGAAGTACCCAGCTGCGAGTGGCTACAATCTGGGTGGAATTAGAGACTTTGCTAGACCTGCAGTTCATGGTGCCTGAGTTCTTCACCTGTGCCCTCTGTTCCCATGAGAGACTGTGTTATTGGATGTTACTACTGCAAAATAAAACCTTTTAAAAAGGACTTTATCCATGTCAGAGTTCAAGTCGTTGGGTATCAACCCTGGGAACCCCAAGACGTGGAAGAACAGGCCAAGAGGAGGTAACTGGTAAGCCCAATAAGTCAAGGCCGCCCTGCAAGGATTGTGGCCGCTACATTAGGTTTGCCACCTGTCCGGGATTCACCTGGACAGTACGGGTTTTGAAACATGTGTCCGGGTCTCTGCCCGCCTATGACCCGGGCACATTATTCAGACCCGCTGGTGGCTCCCTGTGCAGCGTGCCTTGTCTACACAGTGACAGGCAGCCCGCTAATTAACTTCCCCGGTAATTCATAGTAACGGAATGCCTGCTGCAGCTTGTGCGGGTGATCTTCGTTCCCGCATGCCGCCACTGAGGTCCATTGCCTCAACATTTCATGACAGGGCAGAGCCGACATGTCTACCGACATGTCTCCCTGCTGTCCCCAGCTCCACGGACTAGTGCAGAGAGAGTGCTGTGGAGATAACTGAACCCGCCCCTCCTCCTCCTGCTGTGTTGTTTTCCTGTGTACACAGAGGAGGAGGGGGGAGAAGGCTCACCACGCTGCCGACAACGCTGCTGGACTGAGTTCATCTGTCAACGAATCCACACAGTGAGTCTTCCAAAGGTGTGGGGATATGAACAAGAGGGTGAGGGGGGAACTAGCCTGCAGTTCACTTTGTGTGATGGGGGGAGATATATTCTAGGGGGCACTTAAGTAACTGCTACAAGGGGGCTTGGATATGAAATCCACCCCCCTTAGCACATATCCCCCTCCCAATATTAAAGAGATGATTCCTGCCAGAGAGGGAGTGGCCCTGGGCACCCCACAAGAGATGTGGAAAATTGCTCCAGGTGCCCATACTAGTGCCCCCCCAGGCAAGTTAGTGGAGCAAAGTGTGGGTTCCAGCTCACAGGGCAGGTTCATACCATGAAAACACAGGAACGTGATGTGCGATTCACATGATACCCGGGTGCAATTTCAGCCCAATTATATATGCAGTCTCTGACCGTCTCCTGTAGTATGTAGGGATGAGCTCAGGTGTGTTTGCATGGAACATGTGCAGAGCCCGCCAGGAAGTTGGTGCAGCACTGTGCTAATCACAGGCAGTGAATCATTGTCCCGATGTGCGGCTGCAGAGATCGGGCAACGTCTCACTGTCTGTGATTAGCGCAGTGCTGCACCGACTTCCTGGCGGGCTCTGCGCGTGTTCCATGTGAACACGCCTGAGCTCATCCCTAGTATTATGTCTGCAGTCTCAGACCATCTCCTGTACCAGGTCCGCACACTCTCTGACCATCTACTGTATCATGTATGCAGTTTCTTAACATCTACTGTACTATATCTGCAGTTTCTTACCATTTCCTGTACCATGTGCTCAGACACTCTGACCATCTCCTGTATTATGTATGCAGTCTCTGACCATCTCCTATACTATGTCTGCAGTCTCTGACTATTCCCTATACTATGTCTGCAGTCTCTGATCATCTCCTGTATCGTGTCTGCAGTCTCTGACCATCTCCTGTACCATGTCCGCACACTCTCTGACCATCTACTGTATCATGTATGCAGTTTCTTACCATCTACTGTACTATATCTGCAGTCTCTGACCATCCCCTGTACCATGTGCTCAGACACTCTGACCATCTCCTATACTATGTCTGCAGTCTCTGACCATCTCCTTTACTATGTCTGCAGTCTCTGACCACCTCCTGTACCATGTCTGCAGTCTCTGACCATCTTCTGTATCATGTCTGCAGTCACTGACCATTCCCTGTACTATGTCTGCAGTCTCTGATCATTTCCCGTATCATGTATGCAGTCTCTGACCATCTCCTGTATCATGTATGCAGTCTCTGACCATCTCCTGTATCATGTATGCAGTCTCTGACCATCTCCTGTATCATGTCTGCAGTCTCTGACCATCTCCTGTACCAGGTCCGCACACTCTCTGACCATCTACTGTATCATGTATGCAGTTTCTTAACATCTACTGTACTATATCTGCAGTCTCTGACCATTCCCTGTACCGTGTGCTCAGACACTCTGACCATCTCCTGTATTATGTATGCAGTCTCTGACCATCTCCTATACTATGTCTGCAGTCTCTGACCATCTCCTATACTATGTCTGCAGTCTCTGACCATCTCCTATACTATGTCTGCAGTCTCTGACCATCTCCTGTATCATGTTTGCAGTCTCTGATCATTTCCTGTATCATGTATGCAGTCTCTGACCATCTTTTGTACCATGTCCGCACACTCTCTGACCATCTCCTGTATTATTGTATGCAGTTTCTTAACATCTTCTGCAGTATGCCTGCAGTTTCTTACCATCTCCCGTACCATGTCCACACACTCTCTGACCATCTTTTGTACCATATCCGCACACTCTCTATCTCTTGTATGATGTATGCAGTTTCTTACCATCTCCTGTAGCATGTTTGCAGTCTCTGACAATCTCTTGTATTATGTCTGTAGCCTCTGATCATCTCTTGTATTATGGCAGCGCAGTCTCCTAGTCTAATATAGTCTGAAACGAGAGCCACCAAGCTGGAGCTCAGAGAGGACCATCTGACTGAGCCCTGCATGGTGGACCTGAGTGGTGGTCAGTGACAGCGTAGCAAGGCCTGTCTGAGGGGGGTCACTAATGTAGGGGGAAGTGAATACAGTAAGGTAAAGGGGCACTGATATAGAGGTTACCCCTTATATCAGTAGCCCCCCCCCCACCTTACCTTATTGCATTCACTCTGCAGAAGGTGCTCTATGGTGACCAGTCACTCCCCCCCATACAATACGCATACATACTTAGGCTCATGTATCATGCACAGCCAATGCCTTGCAGGAAAATTACACTGGGAGGCTCCCCACCAAACATTACACACTACATATACACTATATTGTACATTACACACACCTGCACTATTTGCAATTGGCTACACCCACAAGTCAATGCTGCGCTTGCGTTACTACTTCCCTAGGGCACAGAGAGGTGTCCCAGGTATTTTACAATCTCATAGTCTATGCTACACAAAAAATGCTAAGCCCCGCTGAAGTGTTCGGGTTTGGCTTGAAGAAAAGGTGGCAACCCTACGCTACATGCAATTTGTCGTTTAGAATTTTTGCAGCCTTACATATTCTGTTATATTTTTTGTGACATTTAAATGATGATGGTTGAAAGGTTGATGTAAAAAGCCCCTTGTGTTTTGTAATCTATGAACTGCGCCTTTTTGTAATACGAATGAACCATCATGACTCCACTTTGTATATGTAATAATATGAATGAACCATCATGACTCCATTTTTATACCCCCGCCATTTTCTATGAAGTCCCTTATTGTGTAAGTTCAAACTTGTGTAAGAATGCTTGCACAGCATCCCCCCTTCCTTATGTGCTCACAGTTAGGGATGAGCTTCGAGTTCGAGTCGAACTCATGTTCTACTCGAACATTGCCTGTTCGCCTGTTCAGCGAACAGTGAACAATTTGGGCTGTTCGCAGCAAATTCGAAAAGCCGGAACAAGTCTATGGGAGAAATCTAAAGTGCTCATTTTAAAGGGTAATATGCAAGTTATTGTCCTAAAAACGCAACGCAATACTCTGCAACGCCATACTCTGAGATACCCAGCCATACTCTGAGATACCCAGCCATACTCTGAGATACCCAGCCATACTCAGAGATACCCAGCCATACTCGGAGATACCCAGCCATACCCAGTCATAGTCGGTGATACCCTGCAATACCCAGCCATAGACATCCCCCCCCCTCCCGCCACCCTCCAGTGCTTCTACCGACTCGCCAGCACGATCAAAGCCAGAATCTTTTTTTTTTTTTTTTTCAGACTTCCCAGCTTAGAGGTGAAATGCGGGGTCTTATTGACCCAATATCTCACTGTAAAGAGGACCTGTCATGCCATATTCCTATTACAAGGGATGTTTTTGGGGAAAAAAATATCAAACTAAAATAAATAAAGTAAAATGAACAATAAAAAAAAGGCCAAGATCCTGCTAATGACATACTTTCTAGGATGCCATCCTCTGAGTTCACACCAGGAAACATATGCCCTCCAGATTTTGTAGTAAAAAAGCCTGGAGGCCGGCTTTCTGGCATTAACCAGAGTAGAAAGGACTGGCCCCGAAAGCCCACGGTCTCTCAGAATGTGGGTCTCAGCAGCCAAACCGTCAAATTCAGACTGTGTAAAGCAGGATGGTAGATTGGACCCTGTGAGAGCAGATCTGGCCGGAGAGGGAGAATCCATGGCCTGCCTACGGCCAACTTCATGATCTCTGCGGACCATGGTCGCCTGGGCCAAGCCGGGGCTACCAAAAGGATCGACTTAGTTTTAGAGGTCGACCGATATATCGGCCGATATTTGCCGTTTTTTAAATAATCGGCAATCTTTTCTGACACTTGTTGCTTACAAGTAAAAATCCTGTATTTTCTGCCAGAAAATCACTTAGACCCCCCAAAAATTATATATATTTTTTTAGCAGAGATCCTAGGGAATAAAATAGCGGTTGTTGCAATATTTTATGTCACACGGCATTTGCACAGAGGTCTTTCAAATGCTTTTTTTTGGGAAAAAAATACACTATTTAAAAAATAAAAATAAAATAAAAACAGTAAAGTTAGCCCATTTTTTTTTTTTTCGTCCAAAAGTTTTGACTACCTGTTTTTATTTAATATATAGTTTTTTTTTAAATCTAAATCATACATACAAGTAAACTGATTGGAGGTTTGTTTTGTTTAATAAATGTTTAAATGTAAGAAATTTTCTGTATCACTTATGAAGACTGCTTTCACACTGGAGCGGGCAGGCGTTGATGGTAAAACGCAAGTTTTAGTGGCTCTTTACCATCATTTTAGCGGTGCTATTTGGCTGCTAGTGGGGCACATATAACCCAGCTAGCGGCCAAGGAAGAGGTTAAATGCGCCCATGAAGCACTGCTGCCAAATCGCATTGCATGCGCTTCGGCAGTGGTGCCCATTCATATCAATGGGCAGGAGTGGTGGAGGAGCGGTATACACCACTCCAAACGTGCTGCTTGCAGGACTTTTTTTTTTTTAAGATCCTGCCAGCGCATCGCCTCAGTGTGAAAGCACTCTGTCTTTCACACAGACTGCAGGGGAGCCATTTTGCAGGCACTTTACAGGCGCTATTTTTAGCCCAAAAGCGCCTGAAAAACGCCCCAGTGAGAAAGGTGTGTTAGATCAAGGGGGATTAAAAAATAAATAAAAAAGGAAAAAAATAAATAAATAAAATGAAATCGGCCTAACATATCGGCCCAAAAAAATCGGCATCGTATATCGGCTATCGGCCGCCATGATTTCTAAATATCGGCATCGGCCAGAGAAAAACCCATATCGGTCGACCTCTACTTAGTTTCCTTCTTGACTCTTCCCAGGAACCGCGACAGAAGCGGGCACGGGGGGAAAGCATAAATCAGATTGTACTGATCCCAGGGAACTGTCAGAGCATCTGACCCCTGAGCAAGTGTATCTCTTGTTCTTGACACAAATTTGTACAGTTTTCTGTTGAACCTGGACGCAAACAGATCTACGTCTGGAGTACCCCACCTGCGACATATGTCCAAAAACACGTCGGGGTGCAGATCCCATTCTCCTGGGCACAAGTGCTGGCGGCTCAGAAAATCCGCCTGCCAATTTTCCCTCCTGGAATAAAGACTGCAGAAAGGCATGGAACATGCTTTTCTGCCCAGACAAGTATGCGATTCACCTCTTTTTGCGCTACCAGACTCCTGGTACCGCCCAGGTGATTGATATAGGCCACTGCTGTGGCATTGTCAGACTGAACCCAAACAGGGAGACCCCGTAGTCTGGAAGACCACCTTATGAGAGCCATATAAGCTGCCCGGATCTCCAAGATATTTATGGACAATAGCCTCTCGATCGCAGACCATTTCCCCTGCGAGCATGTCTCCTCTAACACTGCTCCCCAGCCTATCAGTCTGGCATCTGTCGTAATAACCTTCCATGGAAGAGGAAGAAAGGTTTTGCCTTTCAGCAAATTCTCGGTTTCTAACCACCAGACGAGACTCCTGCGTGTCCCTGGGGATAGACGCATAGGAAGATCCAAGGATTGAGGCTTCCTGTTCCAGGCCGCAAGGATGCATCTTTGCAGAGGCCTTGAGTGGAACTGGGCAAATGGAACGGCCTCGAAGGAGGTGACCATTTTCCCTAACAGTCTCATGCATAACCGAATGGGGGAAGATCTCTTGCCCAGAATTAGGCACACCAGATCCCCGATGGCCAAGGCTTTTGGCCTTGGAAGAAACATCTTGCCCTGAGCGGTGTCGATAAACATACCCAGGTATTCCAACCTGGTAGCAGGCTGTAGGGACAACTTTTCTAGGTTTATAATCCAACCTAGACGTTCCAGGTGTTCTAGTGTTCTGGAAACACTGTGGTTCAGGAACCCTACTGTTTTCTCCATGAGAAGCAAGTTGTCTAGATAAGCCATGCCGGCTATACCCTAAGCTCTTAGGTTTGCCAAGAGAGGGTCCAGAATCTTTGTGAAGACTCGAGGGGCTGTAACGAGCCTGAACGGCAAGGCCACAAGTTGAAAATGGCGTCGCTCTACCGCGAACCTTAGATACCTTTGGTGTGCGGGAAAAATTGGCACATGGAGATAGGCATCCTTGATGTCTATTGATGCCATAAACTCTCCCCCTTGCAGGGAGGAGACCACAGTGCGAATTGACTGCATTTGGAAGGACCGGATGCGTAAAAACCGGTTCAGATCCTTCAGATCCAGGATAGGTCTGACACTTCCATTTGGCTTCGGAACGGTGAAGAGATTCGAGTAAAAGCCTGAACCCTGTTCTTTTGGGTCCACTTCTACTATCACCCCTTGGGATAGTAAGTGATCCAAGGCCAGAAATAGCGGTTTTTGCTTTACTGGATCCCTGGGGATCCTTGACCTTAGAAAGCGAGACGGTGGAATTTCCTGAAACTCTAGCTTGTAGCCCAGAGACACCGAAGAGATCACCCAGTTGTCCCGGATCTCTTCCCGCCAGGCTTCCACAAACTGCCAAAGCCTTCCCCCCACTCGACTGAGCGGGGGCGCCCCTTCACAAGGAAGCTTTCGGGCTCTGCTTGGCAGGCTCCCCCCCCCCCCAAGTCTTTTTCTGCCCTTGGGCCCGGCCCTGAGCATTTCCTGTAGAGGAGGGTTGAGAAGGCCGTCGCCACTGTTTAGATCTTGATGCTCCGGGAGAGAGAGAACGCCTAAATGACGGACGTTTGCTCTTTTTAACTGGAAGGAGAGTAGATTTACCCCCTGAAATTTTTTGGATGAATTTGTCTTTAAACGGGAACCCAATCAAATGCTTCTTGCACGATAGCTCAGCTGCCCAATTTTTTAGCCATAGGGCCCTTCGCATGTGTACCAACAGGAGAGATAAACGAGATGCTTGTTGGACAGAATCCAAAATCGCATCAATCATGAAACACAGAATTTGAGGTATTTCTGCATAATTCTCCACTTCCTCACTGGGAAGGAGGCCAAGCATCAGCGTAACTTGTTCCTTGAGGAACTGACACAACCCCACGGCTGCGACTGTAGGTTGCACTACAGCGCCAGTTATGGAAAAGGAGGCTTTTAATAATGTTTCCAACCTCTTATCAGTTGGATCATTAAACACCTGAGCATTATCCAACGGACAGGTCAGGTTTTTATTCACGCAAGAAACAGCCGCATCGACAGATGGGATCCCCCATTTCTTGGTGAAACTTTCCACCAGAGGATAAAGCATAGAAAACCTTTTAGGAGGAGTAAACAGTTTACCGGGATGTCCCCAATCCTCATACATCAATTTATCCATTAAGGGATGAATTGGGAAGGAAAGAGCAGTCTGTGGGATTTTCCTGACTCCTAGGGAGGAATCAGAGGACGTAGCGACTTCAGCAGCAGGCATTCTGAATGTGGTACGCACCAATTCAGTATAATACTGCACCTGTTTTCTGAGTGCCTGGGAGGAGGGGACTCTCTCCTCTTCCTCTGATTCCTCCGACTGCTCAAGATCCCTGTCCCAAGATAGGGATCTCTCCTTATTGTCAGAAGAATCATCTGAGAGAGGAATATCAGCAGAGGTAGGGGATCTACCCCTTTTCCTGCTTTTTTTCAGGGAAGCAGAAATAAAATCCATGATTCTCCCTTCAAATCCCTCCAATGTAGCAGGGGCTGGGACATTAGGAGAGGCTGCAAAACCTGACAGGGGCACTGACTCGTCCTGTGAGGCTGGCTCCAGTCTTGCAGAGGGGGATGGTAACTTACAGGCATTTTTAGAACCCCTGGACCTAGGCGGTGATTTACCAGTGCCTTTGTTACCTCCCCCTGAGACCCTCTTAGGAGGAGACATAGTCCTAAGCTACAAAGCAGAGGTACTAGTACAAAGTGCAATCACTGTTGTTCTAAAAGTCTTACAATAACATATATATGCTTAATACTGCACAAACCTGATGCTGAGTAGGTGTCTTAGGTTTGCCTGGATCCAATCCCCTGGGATGCTTACTGCCCACAGCTCCTGTGTCTCTCACTTACAGTCCCCTGACGCTCTGGGCTTTTAAAACTGCCGCCTGGCGCATGCGCAGTACAGCGCCATGCACACCAATGTGCACGGCTCACAACCACACTCCCCCCTCCTCCATTAGCCCAGGAGCGCACGCGGCGCGCATGCACGTGCCCGCGCGTGTGCACAATGACCGCCGGAATCCAGGGGGGGAAAAGGAGTCTCATTAGAGCTGCGTGGGACCCCCAGACTACGAGGGACCCCTGTATTACCTTGTTGTGGCAGGGACTGCAGTGGAGACGTGAGACCTCTGGAGAACTGGCTTCACTGAGCGTGTGTACTGAAAGGCATGTAAGTGTGCATCAGGCTGCTCTTACTCCCTCTAGTGGTCGAAACCAGGTAAGACATACGACTACTCACAATGTATAATTGCATATATAGGATTAACTTCCCTTACCTGTCCTCGCCGCAGGAATTGCTGAAACAGACCAATTCCAGCCTTCACCCATCACGGCGAGCAGTGTTAGCCAACCTTCAGGTTTATCTGGGGCTCTTTCTCAGAAGAGCCTCCTACCTGGACCTTGTAAAACTTTTGTGTGCTCTGTGTAAACAGTACACCAAGTCTGGTTTTCCCAGAGCCCAGTCTTCCAACAGGAGAGGACTTACAGGCCAAACCTCGTTTCTTCGGCTGACGAAGCCCGGGTACCATACCATCTTGGGAGTCAAATATCGGCCCGAGATATGGATCTGGTTTGTTGTAGCCCTTAGGCCCCCGCAGGGACCTGCACAGAGCTTTCTTCATAGCACATGTTTTACGTGACCAACCACCATAGACACTGGAGAAAAAACTGAGGTGCCTCCCAAATGGGAGGGGTTATATAGGGGAGGAATTATCCTTAATTGGGGTTAACCAGTGTCCAATCACCAGAGGTGACTATATAACCCACTATGTAATGAGCTCCTGTGTCCCGTGATGTATGATCAAGAAATATTGTTTTTTTCGTTTCAATAATTTTTATTAATTTTCAAGGAAGATATACATGAAACATACAAGCAATAATGCTTTCCATCAAATACAAGTACATCCGACTGATAAACAGTAAGTATGGTATATGCAATATGAGGTTTTCACGCAAAATCTTAAAGGCATCATCAAGAGAGGAGAAACATCATAAGGCAATTCTAGGCTGAGCACAAGGTGCCCGTGCACACCCTGCGTCATGCCTCTGTTAATCCATGGCTTTAAGGGTCCTCCGCCACCGACCGCCCCAAGGGGGTCACACTGCAGTCGGAGGCTAAGGGCCCGCCCTAAATCTCCTTGATCAAATTCACTTGAGTGTTTAAACATTTGAAAACAGCAGCAAATATAACCTCTAAATTGCTGAACCTAGACCCCAAATTAGCTCTTAGGTAGTATATAAACTCCCTGGTTGGGTCTACAACTATGGATGCGTGTCAATACTAAAGTGTAGAGTAACAAAGAAAATGGAAAAGGAAACAAGAGATAAAGAAAGAGGAGAAAAAGAGAGCGAAGAAGTGTAGGTGCTTAGGCCCCGCTTGTCATTTCCGCTATGATATTTAGATTAGTTCAGGTTATGTGGCGTTGCGTCTATTGCTATAATGTTCGTGCCAGTCTACCCATGGTCTCCAGATTTGAAATCTAGAATGAAGTCTATTCTGGGAAGCCAGGAACATAATTTCATACGTAATGTGTAGGTTAATTGTCTCAATTGCTTTCGCCACAATAGGAGGATCTGGGTTCGCCCATTTTCTTGTTATCTCTAATCGTGCGCCCAGCAGGACTTGAGACAGGACGTGTCTATGGGAGTGGGGGATTGTATCTATACCCAGAGACAAGAGTGCAAGACCCGGATCACACCTCCTTTGCGTTCCTAAGATGCTACCTATAACTCTGAAAATTTCCCTCCAGTATTTTGTCAGTTTTGGGCAGGCCCACAGGATATGCAATAGGGATCCTCTGTGTCCGCATCATCTCCAACAAAGTGGGGACTTACCCGGGTCAAACCCAGCTAACCTTGTGGGTGTTAGGTACCACCTCAACAAGATTTTCTGGTACAATTCCCATAAATTTACGCTTTTAGTGGCTCCATATACAGATGCTATGGTGGCCTGCCATTCTTCGATGGTCCAGTCTGCTTGTAAGTCTAATTCCCAAGTTCTCATGGAAGGGGATTTAAGAAAAACCTTCTTCTGGTGTAGAGAGCCGTAAAATAGGGAAATACCTCGAATGGAAGTGTTTGGATTGTAAAAGTAACCGTAAATTTGCCAGGGTACAGTAGTGGACGTATCTCCAATAGACTGTAGTAAATGTGTAATTTGGGTATATGCATAGTGGTCCTTGGGCTGCAATGTGTACTCAATCTGGAGTGTTCGGAAAGTTTTAAGGGTAGGCCCAATTTTCAGATCATCCACTAAGGTGATTCCTTTAGTTACCCAATGTGCAACGTGTAAATTTGGGATCAGTACTGGAATGCGTAATGGAATGCTGTATGACCCTGACCGGGGCTGTAGGTAAGGAATCTTGGTGTGATTCCATGTCCCTCCAACGAGGAGTGTGGTTCCCTGGAAACCAATATTTTAGTTGAGCTAGGATTGCTGCGATGTAATAGTCCTGGATAACAACATGACCCACTCCTCCAGCCGATCTGGCTTTAATTAATTTTTGGAAAGCACATCTAGCCTTTTTCCCTTGCCACAAGAATGCGTTCAGTCTAGCTTGTGCCATGCGGAAAAAAACGTTTGGCACTGGAATGGGCAGAGCTCTAAATAAGTAAATAAACTGAGGAAGCACTATCATTTTGAAGGCCGCCAATCGGCCGGACCATGTCATTTCCATCTTACTAATTGTCTGGAGCTTCAGGGGAAGTTCGCTCAAGAATGGGGTATAATTAGCTTCGACCAGCCGTTCTGATTTATCAGTTAGGGTGACTCCAAGGTACTTGATTCCCCCGGCACTCCAGACATATGGAAATTGGGCCTTGAGTGTGCTGCTAGTAGAATTATCAATACCCAATCCTAATACATAAGACTTATTATTGTTTACTTTATAATAGGACACTCGTCCAAACAATTTCAAAGTAGCGTGCGTTGCTGCTAGAGAGGGGCCCACCTCCGTCATGATTACAACTACATCATCCGCAAACAAGCTGATAGTGTGTTTGATTACCTAGTGGGAAACCCTTAATATCCGGATGAGTTCTAATAGCAATGGCTAGGGGTTCCATCAGCAAATTAAATATTAGAGGGGACAGGGGGCACCCCTGTCTAGTACCATTCCAAATAGTAAATGGGGTTGAGAGGATACCTGACGTGTAAACTCTAGCTGAGGGTTCCGAGTACAGGGCCAGAATCGTGGACAACGCCAGGTCAGAGAAACTAAAGGACTCCAGCACCTTATTCATATATAGCCAGTGCACCCGATCGAAGGCCTTCTCCGCGTCCAAAGATAGGAGCAGAAATATTGTTTTTTTAAATTACTGGTTTGCAGGTTCATAAAGTGGTGATGTCCACCAAAGGTTAAAAAATCCTGGAGTGTGTTGGTGATGGGGTGCAGGCTTCACTGGCAGTCCTTTTGCTGTAAGGATGTTTTAGCAGCTAGTCTGTGTTGTACATGGTGTGGGAAGCTCCATGCTAACCACCCTGGAACGCGGAGGAGGAAGTGACATCAGCAGTGCTCAGCAAGCATCCAGACACAGAGTATAGAACATACAGGCTATGCGCTCAGGGCTCACAGCTCCTTCTAGTGGCCAGTGAGAGGCCAGTAGAAGGAGCTGTGAGCCCCGAGCGCGTAGCCTGTACGTTACATTGCCTGGCATTACAAAAATTATCCCTTCCTTTCTTTTAGAATATCTTGTAAAGGGTTTCTTGCACATTTTTGGGACTTTTTAGGGTACTCTACTTATCCATACATACTGTAATTAAGTTATAAAAAATCTATTTAGTCTTTATTATAGATGTCAAATAAAAAAAAAAAAATAAATAAAAAAAAAAAACTCTTTAAAAACCTTGAATACACTTTTAATGCCGCTCCAATACATATATATGCTTTTCCTCAATTTTTACATCACATTTCATCTAGCACGTATTTCCTAAACATCAACCTAGATTATCCTATAGCTATACAGTATCGTATCATATACATTAAATCAACCAACTGTAACCCCCAATTGTTTCTAATAATGTCAGAGTTACTCTTTGCCCCTGTACACACGGTCGGAGATTTCGACAACCAAATCCGTCAGATTTTTTCCATCGGATTTTGTCCGTCGGATCTTTTCCGAAACTGTTGCATACACACGGTCAGACAAAGTTGTCGAAAATTCCGATCTTTCAGAACGTGATGATGTAATTTCGTTACGATGGGACTACATTCAGGCTAGTAGACAATAGCTTTGATGTAGGAATTTGATCTGAGCATGCGTGGCACTTGTTCCGATCAAAATTCTCTACACATGATCGGAGTATGTCCGATCGGACCGGTTTGTCGGAAAATATTTCCAACAAGTTGGAAAATTGGGTCCAACGGATATTCCGACGGAATCAGTCTGATGCATACCACACACAGTCGGATTATTCGACAACACGGTCCGATAGGACACATTCCGACTGATTCTCTGACCGTGTGTACAAGGGCTTTCATTTACCTACCATTGCAATGATCAATCTGCTTCTCATTAGAAGCAGACATATAGGTCATACACACTTGACCTATACTTTTGTATTTGAGAAGTCAAGCATATGGGAACACTCACAGCAAGAATGACCAATACTTTTACTAAATATGACCAAATGGCTCCATTTGATATCCACTGTTAAAGCAGATTTAAACCTCTGCATTAAAAAAAAAAAAAGAGAGAGAAAATGGCTCCCAGCTGCTTTATGTCATAATATAATAATATGCACCAACTATTATGACAGACTTACTTGCCAAGCAAGCTTCTTCTGCACTGCAGTGTCAGTGCTCGTAGCTGTCATGGGCGCTTTCATCTTTTCCCCTGGTCTTCCTTCTGGGTTTAGACTATTAGGCCACTTCAGTGGCAATGATGTAACTCCTGCTCATTATGGCATAGAATGGTGCCATAAATGTACACTGAGCTCTGCATGCTTGGCTTAGTGCACATTAACACCAAAAGGCACGGAGAAGCAGTTAAAGTGGATATAAACCCGATTCATGAAATTTGAGCTGGGCACATAGATCTGCAGTGTTTTGTTATCTCTCTTCAAAGCACTAAGCCCCTTAGTGTTGTCCTCCTCTGTTCCTCTGTTATTAGCCTGATAACTTTTGACAAGTTTTCAGAGACAGGAGATAGAAGTGTGTGTCATGGGAGGTTGCTATAAATAGATTAGCAGACTGCTAAACTATACACAGACAACCTCTGCATGTGTGGGGAGGGAGTGTGTGCCTTTCCTCCAATCAGCTGTCTCACAGTGTACAAGTGTCTAGCAATACTCCCCTCCTACAGGGGAACCAGGAAGAGAAAATTCCAACAGGACGTGCACTTTCTAAACAGTATATAAAAGGTGAAGGCAGAAGATATACAGTACATGTAAAACTTCATGTAGAGAGCTTTGTTTCATCTCTGTATCATCTGAAGCTGTTCACTTCACTGGGTATATGGAGTGTTTATAGCCACTTTAAAGTGGTTGTAAACCCTTACTGACCTACAGGTAAGCCTAGATTAAGGCTTACCTGTAGGTCCAAGAAATATCTCCTAAACCTATATGGTTTAGGAGATATTTCCCCGAAAACGGGCACCGCTGTCTACGGCGCATGCGGCGCGCAGGCGCACTGAGCGCGGCATTTCCAAAAATGGAGCTGCCGCGCGTGTCGTCTCCCGTGCGCATGAGCGGGAGTGACGTCATCGCGGCCTCGCCGAATGACAGCAGCGGAGCTGCGAGACGCCACCAGCAAGATGGATGCGGCGGACTACAGGGGACAGCGGTTACATCGCTGGCTCCTGTGTCAGGTAAGTGACACATAATGGGCTACTATGCGATGCATAGTACTCCATTATGCTTTGCCTTTGCAGGGAATGAAAGAGGAAGTAAACCCATCAGGGTTTACTTCCTCTTTAAGGCTGTCCTGAGCACATGACAGGGTGGGCTGAAAAGCAGATGAAGGGTTAAGAATTGGCCCACCTGCACACCCTTTTGGTAAAAGTGTGGCTATGGCTATGGTTAAAAATGCAAACATTTTGGGAATTGAGGAATAGGAAGAGGAAGGGAGACTTGTAGGGCATGTTGTACTTTTGGCATGGCATCAGCAGGTCCTCGATGGTGCCAAAAAAGTAGGATCATTAGTAATATTTTGTTGGGTCTGTGGGGTTCTGTTGCAGGGGTGATCAAGAAGTTATGAGATGACAGAGCCTGGAAGATTACCTCTCAGGAGCAGACAGTTTCGGCTGCAAAGTTGGAGTATGTTAAAATTATCATTTGTGAAGGTATAGTTCCAGGCAACTGGATTTGGTTTTGTTAGAAAAAAAACAGAAGAAATTATTGTACCAGAAACAAGGACTTTTTGAATATGGGAATAAGAATAGTAAAATCCTGGCATATCTCTGCTGCACTGAATACCCCCCTTCCTCTATTTCAGGGATCTATGATAGCTCTACTGTATACTGTACATGGAGGGAGGAAATTGCCAGTGTTTTTACTAGCTTTTATACTGACCTATATAGCTCCAAAGTCATGTATAATGAGGATGAATTGATTTCATATTAGCATGATGTTTCATTAACAAGAATGTCTGAGGAGGATGCCACTACCCTAGATTTGCCCATTACTAGAGAATAAATAAATGGAGCTATATCCACGTTTGTTGCAAATAAGACCCCTGGTTTGGATAGGTTCTCTATTGACTGGTATCGCTCATATTTATAGTATTTTTTACCCTCAAATTACTAGATATATATTCTAAAGCCTTTGAACAAAATGTATTACCTGCTTTCTTACGTGAGGCATTGATAGTCTTAATTCCAAAGCCGAACAAGAACCCTAAATATTGTAAATCTTATTATGCAATATCCTTGATTAATTTTTGTGAAAGTGTTGGCTTGTAGACTGAACATGGTAATTGCCAAAATTATCCATCCTGATCAAACCGGTTTTATACTGGGCCGTTCCACGGCTATAAATTTACGTTGCCTGTTTACAAATTGACAGGTCCCCTCAGACTCCCCAGATACAAGAATTGTGGTTTCGTTGGACACACATAAGGCATTCAATTCCATTGAATGGTATCACGTACCTTATCCGAGGCCAAGATGCTGAGAGAGGCTCCCCTTGTGGCTAAGCACAGTATATCCCTGAAGGTGGAACAGTGGTTATAATGTTCAAAGAAGCATGGGTTGCCAGCAGGGTATGGAAGATTTGAGCATATGATCATAGACAGCTACTTGAGGTTGTAGCAGGTGTGCTGGTGGAAGTCCTTTGTAAGCAGAGACTGAGCACAGCAGTCGGCATCGAGAAAACTCAGTAAATGCCTGCAGAGGGTCCAACACTGGTGATCAAGTTGATAACCTCTGCAGGGAGGATTAGTGAGACAAGCCAGGGTCATTCATAGAGAAACTGGCAGGGTGAGGCAGAAGCAAAGTCCTTGAGGCAAGCCAGGGTCAATCACAGGTAATCAAACATGGTCAGGTAGAAGCAAAGTCCTTAAGGTAAGCTGGGACCAGATCCAGGAGAAGAGCAGGTCAAAGAACAATCCGGGTCACAACAGGAAACACAGGGAGCAGATGTAGGTTCAGGAATACAGGGGAAGCTTAAAACAATCCAGCAATGGGAGGGGATCCAGTGCAGCATTTTATAGGCCACCAGGGAATTGGCTTCTTTCACGCTATGTGCAAGCCACCGCAGACGCCTGTACCGCACTAATCCGTTGTGCATGCTCCAAACCACCATTCTTCTGCGCATGCATGCACAAATGTGTCGGGAGTGTCTGTTAACTCCTCTGCCATTGGTGCCATTTATGTTCCCCAGACAAATGGCCGTATTAGTTTGTGGTCCTTGAATGGCTTGGTTTTGGTCCTAAATTTATTAGATGGGTCAAGTTATTGTATGCTTACCCACTGGCATGAATTTGGGTCAACAATCTCATTAGGGACCCTTTTCCAATTTACTGTGCATTCGGCAGGGGTGTCCGTTGTCACCCCTGTTGTTTGCCTTGGCAATAGAGCCCCTGGCTACACTATTGAGGCAAAATACACATATGAGGTTGTAGAATAGGTACTTTGGAGGAAAAAACATCATTATACGCAGACGACATTCTTCTGTACTTGGCAGATTCCAATTCCTTATCCATTGCCTTGCAGACAATTGAGCAGTTTGGGCATTTTTCAGGTTTTAAATTCAATTGGAGTAAGTCGGTTATATTCCCCTTTGACGCCCAATACAGCGCAGGGCTGCCCCCCAGCACTTTACAGGTGGATGCTAAATTTAGATACCTGGGGGTGGAAGTGCAACAACCTTTACAGTCCTATTTAAATAATAATATCTCACCACTGGTACAGAGACTTAAACATACCCTAGCTATTTGATCTAAATTGGCCCTGAATTTATTGGGGAGAATTAACATAATTAAGATGATCGTTTTTTGTACCAATTCTGGCAAGCCCCAGTTTATCTCACTAAGGCTGGATTCACACCTATGCATTTTTTGTGCTTTCTGCATTTTGCAGATTTGTAAAACAGAAAGTGTTCCATAGGAAACCATGGTAAATGGACTGTAGTACAAATCTGCAAAATGCAAAAAGCACTAAAACTGCATAGGTGTGAATCCAGCCTAAGAAACTTTTTAAGTCTAGATGCCCTTTTCTCCTATTTTTTATGGGGTTCAAGTCCTGCTAGAATTTCCTTGGCTACTTTGAAGTTGCCCACTCGGAGGGGGGGGGGGGGGGGTGGGTGTTTGGCGATGCCTGATTTACAGTCATACTGTTTGGCAGCCCAATTAACAGATATACATGCTTGGTTCTTCCCGGATCTCCCAAATGCTGCGGTTACAACCCAGGCAGCATTAATGGGATCTTATAAGGCCTTAATCAATTTTCTTATATAGAAATGGCCGTATCCCTCTGAGGGGCCGGCAATCCTGAAATTCTCGTACAAAATAGTGCATATGTGCAATAAAAGGAACATCTTATAGTATTCTCTCCTTATGTCTAGCTCCTAAACACAGATGGATAAAATTAAGCTCCAATGAAGGTCTGACATGCAGAATTTAGATGATGTCTGGGAAGAGGTGGGGGGGTCCCAACTTACTGGGGTTATAGCGGCAGGAGATAAATTAATCCAGTTTAAATATTTACACACAATCTATTACATGCCTTGTAGACTATATAAGATGGGAAAATCGTAATCTCCAGACAGAGATGTCAAGCTGCTGTCGGGGATTTCTTCCATATGGTCTGGGAGTGCCCTAAAATACGTAATTTCTGGAATGAATTGTGTGCATTTATTGAGGAGAAGCTGGCTCTCCCCAGCATGTACTCCTGATTGATGTTTACCGGGCAACCTAGATGAGGAGGAGCTTAGAGAATCCCAAATGTCCCTACTCTGACTTCTTTTTTTTTATGCTAAAAAATCTATTGTACTGCAGTGGAAGAGGCCGGATCCTCCTAGTCTATGGGGCTTGGATTAAGCTGATGAGGCTTTACTAATGTACGAATTGCTGCAGCCTGCATGCAAACGCAGAAGGAAACCAGCAGCTGGGCGGCTGCCTAGTTTGCCTAGTGGTAGCACCGGCCCTGGGTCTAATTGAGGTACTCTGATGTTCATTCTAAAGAGTTTGGTTTATCTTGTAGATACAGTCTACGCCTTCTGGAGGCGTAGACTGTATCATCTATACTCTGTTGTAGTAAGTGAAGCAAAGCACCAGCTGGTTATTGGTTGATTTCTTGTTGTGTATCAATGTGCAAAAAAAATAAAATATGTATATCCCTGTATTGAATGATAAGCTGCACCAATATGTCTTATACATTGAATATGTAAAGTCTACACAACCCTGTCAAAATCTCAGATTTTGTGATGTAAAAATATGAGATGGAGATAAAAATTTTCAGAACTTTTTTCACCTTTTTAATGTGAACTATAAACTGTTCAACTCAGTTGAACAACAAACTGAAATATTTTAGGTGGAGGGAAGTAAAAAAATATATATATATCCCATTAATACTTTGTTGAAGCACCTTTTTGATTTTTTTACAGCACTCAGTCTTTTTGGGTATTAGTCTATCAGCATGGCACATCTTGACTTGCCAATATTGTCCCACTCTTCTTTGCAAAAACACTCCAAATTTGTCAGATTACGAGGGCATATTTTGGAAATAATTGGCAAACTGATCTGCATTCAAGAATCCGTCGCTTCACCATAAATTCAATTGCTTTAGAAAAGAAAAATTACCTAATATTGTATCTAGTGGTTCCAAGAGGAAGATCCCCCCAGACACTCCCTTGGGAGCATACTGTGTCACTAGAGGGGAGCCCCCCTCCGCCCCACTCTTAGTCAAACGTTAATGTATCAATAACAGATAGCATATGTATAGATATACCCAGTTTGGTGGTTCTTGAAAGCATCAACAAAACTAAATAAAAGGAAATAAGGTAACAGGAAAAGATTCAAGAGGAAAACTAATCAAGCAAAGCAAGCAAACTTGTTTTTGAACTTGCCCCTAATGGGCTTTGGTGAAGCTATTCCATGGAGACCAGTTGGACTCATACGCTCGGTAGGTACCGTCTCTCTCAGCAATCATGTTCACTTTAACTGAAGCATCAATTATTCTGGGGATTTCACTGGACTTCCATTTTCCCATTATTGCCGCTAACAAAATATGGGTAATTATGGATCTAACGGTGCTAGGGTGATCCACTATGTTTAAGCTTAAAATGGCCTTCTCTATATTAGGTCTAGTAAAGACCCCTTTCACTTTTAATAGTAGGTTAAATACGTCTGACCAAAATTTATGAAGAAGAGGACAGGCCCAGACCATATGTGATAAAGTGCCTACCTGACCACATCCCCTCCAGCATAAATTGGAATTATCCCTTGAGAATTTAGCGATGATGTAAGGAGTGAAGTATCATCTCAAGATGAGTTTCTGACTTAGTTCCTCGTAGTTCTAACATCTGGAGTACTTAAAGTTACATTTTATGGCATTTTTCCATTGGAGATCTGAGAATTCCTTTCCTATTTCTTTTTCCCACTTCAGTAGGGGGTTGTATTTATTGAAAACGTCTTTAGAGTTAAGAGAGTTGTATATTAGAGTAATACCCTTAGAATGGGGGTTACAAGACTGAAAGAACTTCCATACTTTCTCTACTATCGGGAGATGTGTTGCTTTCATTTTTTGAAAAAAGGAAGCTATCTGTGAATATGTGAAGGATTCCGTTTTGGGGATTTGAATGGACACAAGGACATGTCCGCTAAGTTTAGTATTTTTCTCTCAAGCCATTTGTTTAACATTATGGTAGGGATGGACCACCTAATAGATTCCAAGGGAAAAGGGACATTGACTATTGGATAGTGTGCGTTACCCTTCAAACTAATCTCGGGCCAGGCCCTACAAGCTGCTTGGATTGTAGGATTGCTTTGAATTGGCCAACTGCAGTGATGGCAGAAGCCGTAAGGAGAGAAAGGGGTGACAGTGTACGGAGTCTAGCAAGTTCCAATTGGCACCAGGGTTTGATAATTGGTTTTGTGAGCCAGTGTTTAATCTGGTCAATGACTACTGCTGTGAAGTAGTCCTTTAGTATCGGTAGGCCCATACCCTCTGTTGGTCTATGTTTGTTCTGTATGAGAGGAGAGCAACGCGCTCTGCTTCCCGCCCACACAAATCTAGACAGTTGCCGTTGCATTATCGTAAAGAAAGTTGCCGGAATTCGTATTGATAGTGCTCTAAAAATGTAAAGTATTTTAGCCAATATTAACATTTTATATGCTGCCAGCTGACCTGACCAGGATAAATAATATTTTTGGATTTTGGAAAGTTCTCTGTGACACTTGTCAATAAGTGGGACATAGTTTACTTGGTAAAGATTTGAAATAGGAGATGTGAGTTCGATACCTAAATATGTGATGGACTTTGCGGTCCAAGGGTAAGGGAATATTTTTTGTAAGTGCGTTTCTACTTTTTTGTCTATTGCTATGCCCAGTAAGTTCGATTTTGTTGCATTCACCTTGTAGTAAGATATTCTACTAAATAGTTGAAGGATATTGTGGGCAGCAGGCAAGGACGTTGTTGGATTGGAAAGTGATAGAATTACATCGTCAGGGAATAACAAAATCTTATGCTGGTGTGATTGTGATGTAATGCCTTGTACATTGGAGTCGTATCTCATTTTCTCCGCTAAGGGTTCCATCAGTAGTGCAAAAATTAGTGGTGACATAGGGCAACCTTGCCTTGTTCCGTTCGAGATATAGAATTTTTTTGAAAACATTCCCTCTGTAAATACATGTGCTGACGGAGAGGAATATAGGGCCAGCATTGCATCTCGTATCGGACCAAGGAGTCCAAATTTCCCCAATACACATTTGAGGTACCCCCAATGCACTCTATCAAAAGCCTTCTCTGCATCCAACAGGAGCAGAGAAGGCTCTCCCCTTTCTTCCACCATATGGTAGAAGGTTGATCATTCGTCTAGTAGCATCTGTCGGCCCGACACGAAACCCACCTGGTCATAATTTATCAATTGGGGCAATATATTGGTCAGTCTGTGTGCCAATAATTTGGCAAATATCTTTACATCCACATTGAATAGGGAGATGGGTCTAAAGTTTTGAAGCAAATTAGGTTCTTTACCTGGCTTAGGTAGTGTAATTATGGTAGCGGTAAGCATTTCTGTAGGGAAGCCAGCAACAGCTGTAGCATTATCAAACACTCGTTGAAGATGTGGTGATAATATGGTGCTAAATAGCTGATAGTATTCTGACGAATAGCCATCTGGGCCTGGGGACTTGTTGTGGGGAAGAGTCTTTATTATTTGTTCTATTTCCTGGGCCGTTATTGGTTGATTAAGTTTGTGTAAGTCTGTTTGCGAAATGGTGGGTAGGTTAGGGTAATCTCTTAAGGGTTTGTTATTTTCATTTTAGTTTTTGGATTGAAAATATAGGATATTCTCTGCTTAATGACTTTCTGGGCGAGTTCTTAATTCTTGCCTAGTAAGGAATAGGTCTCTCTGTTTTTTTGGGTGGACTGCTTATTGAGGGTTTCTAGGTGATTTATTTCAGTAAGTCGTTAAGCTTTTTTGACCTCTGCTTTTTATATTTAGCGCTCATCTGTATGAGCAGTCCTCTAATGTACACCTTATGCGCATTCCACAGTGTGAAGGGATCATCTACCGAAGGGGCGTTAATGGCAAAAAATTCAGTGAGTGCTGAACGTATTGTTTCTAAATTTTGTAGGTTGGGATAATATGTAGATATCATTACGCCACCCATTTGCCCTAGTTTAGATTCAACAATCCCCCACATCTATGGAAATTGGCGCACGGTCAGACCATGTAATGCAGTGTACGTCTGACTTGACAATCTTTTGTAAGAGAAATTTGTCCACTAAAAACAAATCTATGCGAGAATAGGGGATTTACGTACATTTGAAAAGAATGTAAAGTCCTTTTCTGATGCATGCTGACATCTCCACACATCATATAAGCCCGACGTGAAGATGAAGCGGTCCAATGAGGCTCTACGATGTTGAGGAAACTTTTTTTACAAATTTTTGGCAGAAATTTTAGTTGTTTTGTATTGGGTAGATGGACATTAACCACAGTATATATAGTATTATCCATTTCACACACTAAAGCCCCATACACACGAGCGGACTTTTCAACATCCAAAGTCCGACGGACTGATTCCGTCAGACTATTCGATCGTGTGTGGGCTGCAACGGACTTTTGACTCGCCAAAGTCCGAAGGACTTTAGAATATGGAACATGCTTCAAATTTTTCCGAAGGAACTCCGTCGGACCCGGTCCCTTCGAAAAATTCGCTAGTGTGTATGCTATTCCGACGGACTAAAACCGACGCTAGGGCAGCTATTGGCTACTGGCTATGAACTTCCTTATTCGAATCCAGTCGTACGTCATCACGTTCGAATCCGTCGGAGTTTAGTGTGATTGTGTGTGGCCAAGTCCGCTCAGCCGAAAAGTCCGTCAGAACTCCGTCGGAACTCCGGCAGAACTCCGACGGAACTCCTTCGGAAGTCTGTCGGACATAAGTCCTCTCGTGTGTACGGGGCTTAAGATTATATATCTACCCATACTATCCAGGTGTATATCCAGTTCTTTGGATGGAGTCTTTAATAGCAATCGCTACTCCCCCTTTTTTTGGGACCGTTAGCCATGTAAATGCGAGGAAACCTGCGATGCCTAAATGTGGGAGGTTTGAGAGCACTAAAATGTGTCTTCTGAATACAAAAAATGCTATGAAGGCGCTATGAAGTCTGATAGCTTCCTTCCATGCCATCTGTCTTTTTTGAGGGATATTCAGCCCCTTAACATTAAGAGAGGACACTTTGATGGGCATCTTGGGATACAGAATAAGCTGTGTTAGTGTGGTGCGATTTACCTGTCTGTAATGTTCTGGTCGGTGCTGAGTTACAGCTTGTTGAGTCTGGGTGGAAAACGTTGTTATTTCTGCTGGAACAACTTGTTGTAAATGGTCTTAACGAGAAGCACAAAAAAAAAACAAAAGAAATAAAAGAACCGTATAAAGAGAAACAAAATGGAGACAACACAACAAAGATACAGGTTGCGATTCCAATTAGAATCTGTGCGGTAGAACAACCGCTCGACTTGGGGGTTCAGGTGAAGGGATAAATTAACACGACCATCCCCTGGGCCAACAGAGCTGTAAATGGTGAAGGCAAGTAAGCCAAAGTGTTACCCGTGTGTGCACATCTGAGTCTTCTTGGATTGATACAGGTGTTTCGGCATGGTTCTCTTCTGCACTTTCCGGAGGAATGATTTGCCATTCTCTCATGAGGTGCAATCCCTCTTTAGATATCAACAACTTTGCTGGGTAAATCCATCTGTATATTATCTTATGGTTGTTCAGTGGTTTTGTGATGCTAGCCATTTGTCTACGTTTTTGCATAGTGAATGCCGAAAGGTCAGTAAAAAAGGAATGAGCCTGCAGGTCAGAGCGCAGGGTTTCAAGATGTCTAACCTGAGCCATGAAGCGGTCTTTGGTATGAAAAAAATGTATTCTGACTATGGTATCCCTGGGCAAGTGTGATGCAATATGTTTGGGCTTAGGAAGCCTGTGGATGCGATCCACAATGAGCTCCTCCAAAGGTGCGTCAGGGAGTATTGATTTTATGACATTGGTAAAGTACTCTTTTAGGTCAGGTGGTTTAACTGATTCAGGTAGTCCCCTGATTTTAATGTTATTTCTCCTCGACCTGTCTTCTAAATTTGCCAGCTTTTGTTGTATCTGTAATATGTCATCGTCTCTGTCATTGTGGGCATCAACCAGCTCATTAAATGTTGAGGCAAATTTGCCCATTTTTGTTTCCACGTGGGAGACCCGTTTATTAACTGCAGATATATCTGATTTAAACTGGCTAGTCAGGGCCATTATGTCAGCATGTAATGTAGATCTTAATAAAACTTGCATATCTTTCAAAATGGTGTCCAGGACAGGTTTGTTAGCTGTGGGGAAGTCAGATATAGAATCTTGCAGTTGCCTGGTGTCATCTAGGGATGAGTCTAGGCTTTCCTCCAGGCCGTTCATTTCAGGTGCATTGTGCATCTTCTGCTTACTCTTGGCTGGGCTAGATGATGCAGATGGAGGTGAAGGTGAATTCACTTTCCCCTGTACCTGATTGTTGCGATCAGGGTAGGAGCCTGAAGGCGCGCCGCGCTGCGAGGAGGAGCCAAGTGTGTTCCCCGCTGCCTGCTGCCGCCATCTTGGTCCTCGCCTCGGAGCTGCATAGCGAAGAAATCGGGCATTTTCCCCCGGTTGTTTTACTCACTTTCTTTTGCGAGATGACATCTCAAGGGTTCGCTGAGCCTTGTGGTGCCTTCCGTTTGTGGAAACGAGGCTTCTAGCCGCTGTATAATCCTCTGCTGGCCCGCTGTGGAGACGAGCTGTATCAGAAAGCAGCCATCCGCTCCGCTGGCTAGCCGCACCCCCAGCCCGCCTACATGTTTTAAAAAACAAAAGGCTAGACTGCATCACACACCAGCCACTGTGTTACAATGCAGTGGCGGTGTAAATGAGCCCTTAGACAAAGGGATAATTTAATAGGAAAGCTGCCTTCTGTTGACAGTGGTGAACAGTTATTAACTTCTTGCTGCCCACCCACCGTCAAATAACGGCAGTGTGGTTGCTAGGACATGGCACGACCCCGATCTCTGTAAAGAGCCGCGTCCACAGCTCTTTAACCATGTGATCGGCTGTGTCCAATCACAGCCGGTCACATGTAAACAAGGAGATGCCGGTAATGGGCTCTCCTCGCCTCACACTGACGAAGTGTGAGGAGAGGAGAGCCAATCAGCCACATCTCCTCACAGAACATCTAGGGATGTAATCAGGGCACTGATCATCAGTGCCCTGATTACAATAAATAAATACAATGTCAGAAAACAGTGCCTACAATTGCCCACCAATGCCAACATATAGTGCCCACCGGTCGAAGCAATCAGGGCCCACCACTGCCTACAAGTGCCACCAATCAGTGCCCATTAGCGATGCCAGTCAGTGCTGGCAATCAGTGCTGCCCATCACTGCTGTCGATCAATGCCCACCAGTGTCACCCATCAGTGCAGCATATTAGTACCTCCTCATCAGTGCCCATAAGTGCCACATTATCAATGCCCATCAGTTCAGCCTATCAGTGCCGCCTCATCAGCGCACATCAGTGAAGGTGAAAAATTACTTAGTTACAAAATTTACTGCCAGAAAAAAGTAAACTTTTTTTTTTTGCAAAATGTTTGGTCTATTTATTTTTTTGTAAAAAAAAATAAAAAACCCAGTGATTAAATTCCACCAAAAGAAAGCTCTATTTGTGTGAAGAAAATGATAAAAAAAATTGTTTGGGTAGAGTGTAACATGACCACGCAATTGTCATTCAAAGTGCGACAGCGCTGAAAGCTGAAAAATGGCCTGGGCAGCAAGGGGTGTAAGGCAGGTGGTTAATATTAGTATGGAGAAATTTCTCCCCCCCCCCCTTTTTTTTCCCTATCCGCTTTTTACATGCAATGCAACATTGGCCCCAGTTTACAAGCTGCCCAGCTAATCAATCATTGTCCTGCTGCAGTCCACTGACACATGCACATTTCCACTCCGCCATCTTCTCTGATATCATTGGGAGCCCAGCTGTCTGTTCTGAGTTCAGGCAGCAGGCCTCTGCTAATTTCACACATTTCTGCTCTGTATCTCTGCTCTTGTTGTTTCCTCTAGGATATGTGACAGGGATATTCCAGGAGATTGCAGGAGCAGGGGCATGTCATTCTTACCTAGGAGAGAATGTCAATAGGTCACAATACTTTATTTTAGAGGGGTAATGTCAGTAACCATAATAGTACTCGCACCAGGGTGCCCTGTGATTGCTGTGTGCATTGGACACAACAGATCACAGAGCGGGATACAAGGCCAATAAAATTGTTGTACCATGTGAATTGCTGTATGTATCAGCCAGCACTCTGTTTCCTCTCTCAGCAGTTGGCAGTGTGATTTGGAGGAGGATTTTTAATTTATTTTTTTATTTTTTTATGTATTAATGTGTCACCAGAGCAGTCAGCTAGTGTCCCTGATTGCTAGCCACACCTGTATCACCATACCAGTGCAGCCAGCCACATTGTCCCCCCACCACAGGTAAATGTGCAGCCAGCAACAGTATTCCTGATCACCACCACACTAGTACCAGTATCACTAGACCAGTGTAAGCAAGCAACAATGTTCCTGATCACTGCTACACCAGTTCCAATGTTGCTAGATCGATGTAAGCCAGCACCAGTGTTCCTGATCACTGCCACACCAGTACAGTGTTGCATAATCAGTAAAATCTGGTAACAGCGACACCAGACCAGTGCAGCCATCAACAATGTTCCTGATAATGGCCACAAAAGTACCAGTGTCACCAGGCCAGTGTAAGCCAGCACAGTGTTCCTGATCACCACCACAGCAGTGCCAATGACCCAAACTAGAAAAGCCAGCAACAGTGATCCTGATTGCCATCCCACAAATGCCAGTGATCACCACTGCACTAGTTCCAGTGTCGCCAGCACTAATGTGCCTGATTTCTGCCAAACAAGTGCCAGTATCAACACATAATGTGCAGCAAGTAACAGTGTTCTGATCACTGTCAAATGTTCCTGATTGCCAACACACCAGTGCTAGTGTCATCAGACCAGTGCAGTCAGTAAAAGTGTTCCTAATCCCCACCACACCAGTTGCAGTATCAACAGACCAGTGTAAGCCAGCAGCAGTGTCATTGATCACAGCAACACCAGATCTAGTGTCGCCAGACCAGTGCAAGCCAGCAACATTGTTTGTGTTTTCTACCACACCAGTCCTAGTGTCACTATACCAATTCAGCCAACAACAATGCTCCTGAACACTATCCACACCAGTGCCAGTGTCACCAAAGCCTCTGCAGCCATCAAAATTATCCCTGATTGCCACCACATTCACATAGTGTCACCAGACCAGTGCAGTCAGCAATCATGTTGTCTCTGCCTGCCCTGTACCAACCCTGGCCTGTTTATTGATCATGTTTCTGTTTGCTGCTTGGACCGATCCTTTACCTGTTTGCTGACCACATCTCTGCCTGCAACCCTAACTGACCTATCTGCAGGTCCTACTGACTGTGTTCCTGTGGGACACCAGTCTCAGCCACCCTCTGCGGACAAGTGTAATCATATGTAGCACATATGTAGCACAGGCTTAGTATTGCCTCTGTAATATATGCAGAATATTGCTCTCTGAAACATTGCATTGCATTTTCTGGCTAAACTGATAGCTGCAGGATTGAAGACAGATTGGGTCCTGCTGTAGCTAAGAAAGAAGCCCAGCGTGCTGGTTAGTAAATGCAATAAAACTGTACAGTCCACTCAAATTAGGTAAAGATGAATAGATAAATATTTAGATAAATAATTAGTAAAACTATCATGAATCAATCAATACTAAATAGTGAAAACTACTAAAAGTGCTTGTGACTGTGATTGTAGAACAACCAAATGAATGGACACAAGGGGAACAATCAAAATTATATAAACGTGAATACTGGTGGGATGGTGGGTGTGAACACACTGTGTCAAATCTCAGAACATGCCAAAAATGTCACAATATGAAAATAGAAAAAATAGAAATAATAGAAAATTAAATAAAGATAAAAAATGAATAAAGATAAAAAAATAAAAAATTAAAAAATTAAGTTCAGAAAGTAAAAAGTAAAAAAATCTTGCGGTGACAAGTCAAATGTGAAAGTCCAATTGAGTAAAGTTTAAAATTAATATTTAAACATAAAACGAATATTTGATGGTGAAAAAGGTAAGTGAAGAAAGTGACTTCGATATTCGTTCGCAGTGAACGTTTGCAGTGAACGTTTATGGATTTTGCTCTCACCAGAGATATGACCCCGTCCGGGGTGGATCAGCCTCCACAGTATAAGCCACTGTGTCGCTTCTTGGGCTGTCTCTGCTATGCTGCTGGGGAGATCCCTCGTTCTTCCGTGGGGATGTTGTACCTCGTTTACATGTGATAGAAAAGAGGACTGCCCATGGTGTAGTATGTTTGAAACTCAGTTTATTTGAAACAACCTTAAAAATACTCACATTTAGTACGAAAACAACACGTATTGTATTAAAAGCGTTCGGAACATCCACTCGGCTGACACGCCGTTTGTGCTGAAGGTGTACGTATCTGGCCACGCCCTACGCGTTTCGTCATTCAGACGTCATCTGGAGCGGCCATCTTCATACACCTTTCCACTTTTATAGGGTATAGTAACCAATCGCGCATGTGCGGGGTCCCAGCCGCCATGTTTGCTAAGGGCATTATCAATGTTAAGCCTATTGTTATGCCGGCCCAGCCGCCATGTTGGCTGAGGGAATTGTCAATGCTAAGCCTATTGTTATGCCGGCCCAGCAGGCAGTATATCATTGTGCCTGCTGCTAGTATAATGTTGTTAAACGCAGATTGGGCACTATTCCTACCTAAGTGGAATATATGTTATTATAACACCTTTATGCACACACGTAAATTGATGTAACCATAAAATTAAAATTAAAATAATATAACTAAATTATCTAGCCATTACAATAGTTTGACAGTATTTATGAGATTACAATAGTTTGGCAATATTTATAAAAAATTAAAAAATTTAATAAATTTAAAGTTGTATTGACAGTATCTAACAAAATTACCATAAAAATCTATAAAAAGAATCTATAAAAAGAAGACTGAAAATTAAAGGAGAAATTTGAAGGAAGGAGGAATACTAAAAGGGGAACCAGTCTATGTGTATGTGCCTTATTATGGAATCTGAAGGTAAATTAAATCGGTAATGCCTAAATTGAAATTAAAATTAAATTTATGTTAGACTTCATCTCAAATGTGAAGGAGGCTAGTTGGGTTCCAGAAATGTTTGGATAGAAAATTTATATTTGACGGACATTGTCTCCAATCTGGTATATTACTTTTAAAATATTAGACTAATGCTATGTTACCCAAGGACTAGAATGCTTGATACATTTAGAGGAAGAGAAAAAATCTCTTTCGTCCTCAGTTGTGATGGCAAAGTTTCAATAAGGGAATGTGTACAAAATGTACGTAAATAGGAATATATGGAATATATAAAATATGCGTATGTATAAAAAGCTATCAATATATGAAACATATATATTGAAAAATGTATATATTAAAAACATGTATATTAAAAAACTTATATGTTAAAAAACTTTTATGTTAAAAAGGGGACACTAAAATGGTAGAATAGAATATGGTTAACAATAAAAATAGGAGTGTTACTATTTTTGCGTTGGGTAGGAGAATTAAAGTATTTGGGACATTAGGATAATGGAACATAAGTTTTTCGTTAAAGACCTCGTTGATTGTGTTGCATTCGATCTCCACACGATGTGTTAGGACGGAAGTCGGTTAGAAATTGGTTAAAAAGCAATTGAGGTCCAAGTCTATGTTCATTCCATCAGGTTGCAATGTTTCCATATTAAAAATCCATCTGGTTTCATTTTGGGAAATTTTCTTGGTCATATCTTCTCCCCTCCAATGTCCTTTGATTTTATCAATTGCATAAAAAATCATCTGTTTAGGATCTTGATTGTGAAAGTCTCTAAAATGACGTGAGACACTATGTTTGTCATATCCTTTCCTGATATTCTTAATATGTTCTTTAATTCTTACATGCAATTCTCTTGTGGTTCTACCCACGTATTGTTTATGACAAGGACATTCTATAATGTACGTAACATGCGTACTTTTGCATGAAATGAGTTCCTTAATGTTGAATTCTCTCCCATTGGTAGTTGAAGTAAATTTTGTAATTTTTCTACTGGTCTTTTTACTTTTACGGCAGGGAAGACATTGGCCACATTTAAAAAAGCCTTTAAGATGTTCGGCGATTTTGATTTGTCGTGGGGGGAAACAATTGCTAGAGAGCAAAACAAATACCAAGAAGACCAGGAATATGGAAACCGCCTTCCTGACAGGTTTCAATAGGCAACACAAAGAGATAGAAGAGATTATCAAAAAACGGTGGCCTATTCTAAAAACAGATGACGTACTAAAACAAATCTTGCCCAATAATCCCTCTTTCATATACAAAAAAGCTCCCAACTTAAGAAACAATTTAGTGAAAAACACGATTGACCCCCCACGACAAATCAAAATCGCCGAACATCTTAAAGGCTTTTTTAAATGTGGCCAATGTCTTCCCTGCCGTAAAAGTAAAAAGACCAGTAGAAAAATTACAAAATTTACTTCAACTACCAATGGGAGAGAATTCAACATTAAGGAACTCATTTCATGCAAAAGTACGCATGTTACGTACATTATAGAATGTCCTTGTCATAAACAATACGTGGGTAGAACCACAAGAGAATTGCATGTAAGAATTAAAGAACATATTAAGAATATCAGGAAAGGATATGACAAACATAGTGTCTCACGTCATTTTAGAGACTTTCACAATCAAGATCCTAAACAGATGATTTTTTATGCAATTGATAAAATCAAAGGACATTGGAGGGGAGAAGATATGACCAAGAAAATTTCCCAAAATGAAACCAGATGGATTTTTAATATGGAAACATTGCAACCTGATGGAATGAACATAGACTTGGACCTCAATTGCTTTTTAACCAATTTCTAACCGACTTCCGTCCTAACACATCGTGTGGAGATCGAATGCAACACAATCAACGAGGTCTTTAACGAAAAACTTATGTTCCATTATCCTAATGTCCCAAATACTTTAATTCTCCTACCCAACGCAAAAATAGTAACACTCCTATTTTTATTGTTAACCATATTCTATTCTACCATTTTAGTGTCCCCTTTTTAACATAAAAGTTTTTTAACATATAAGTTTTTTAATATACATGTTTTTAATATATACATTTTTCAATATATATGTTTCATATATTGATAGCTTTTTATACATACGCATATTTTATATATTCCATATATTCCTATTTACGTACATTTTGTACACATTCCCTTATTGAAACTTTGCCATCACAACTGAGGACGGAAGAGATTTTTTCTCTTCCTCTAAATGTATCAAGCATTCTAGTCCTTGGGTAACATAGCATTAGTCTAATATTTTAAAAGTAATATACCAGATTGGAGACAATGTCCGTCAAATATAAATTTTCTATCCAAACATTTCTGGAACCCAACTAGCCTCCTTCACATTTGAGATGAAGTCTAACATAAATTTAATTTTAATTTCAATTTAGGCATTACCGATTTAATTTACCTTCAGATTCCATAATAAGGCACATACACATAGACTGGTTCCCCTTTTAGTATTCCTCCTTCCTTCAAATTTCTCCTTTAATTTTCAGTCTTCTTTTTATAGATTCTTTTTATAGATTTTTATGGTAATTTTTTTAGATACTGTCAATACAACTTTAAATTTATTAAATTTTTTAGTTTTTTATAAATATTGCCAAACTATTGTAATCTCATAAATACTGTCAAACTATTGTAATGGCTAGATAATTTAGTTATATTATTTTTATTTTTATTTTATGGTTACATCAATTTACGTGTGTGCATAAAGGTGTTATAATAACATATATTCCACTTAGGTAGGAATAGTGCCCAATCTGCGTTTAACAACATTATACTAGCAGCAGGCACAATGATATACTGCCTACTGGGCCGGCATAACAATAGGCTTAGCATTGACAATTCCCTCAGCCAACATGGCGGCTGGGCCGGCATAACAATAGGCTTAACATTGATAATGCCCTTAGCAAACATGGCGGCTGGGACCAACATCCCCACGGAAGAACGAGGGATCTCCCCAGCAGCATAGCAGAGACAGCCCAAGAAGCGACACAGTGGCTTATACTGTGGAGGCTGATCCACCCCGGACGGGGTCATATCTCTGGTGAGAGCAAAATCCATAAACGTTCACTGCAAACGTTCACTGCGAACGAATATCGAAGTCACTTTCTTCACTTACCTTTTTCACCATCAAATATTCGTTTTATGTTTAAATATTAATTTTAAACTTTACTCAATTGGACTTTCACATTTGACTTGTCACCGCAAGATTTTTTTACTTTTTATTTTTTACTTTTTATTTTTTACTTTTTACTTTCTGGACTTAATTTTTTAATTTTTTATTTTTTTATCTTTATTCATTTTTTATCTTTATTTAATTTTCTATTATTTCTATTTTTTCTATTTTCATATTGTGACATTTTTGGCATGTTCTGGAAAATTTATATTCACTTTGCATTTCACTATTTAATAAGGATTAACCCCCAGCACTTTATCATTTATTGATTTTATTATTGATTTTACTATTCAGTCCATCAAGGTTTCTCGCTGGTTTTAAAAAATATTAGCCAGCAAGCTGGAAAATTTGTACAATTTTATTTTATATTATATTATTTTATATTTTATATTTTTTAGTGAGTCTAATAAGGTATAGCGCCACATCTATTCTCCTTCTTTCACCTATTTTACTGTTCCATCCATCTGGATAGAAACACAATAGAGGCTGCTCTTACCTATATTACACTATATACTCTCTGTATAACAGATTCCATAGCGCACCCTATCCCTCTGTTTTAAGAAAGAAGCCCACCCCTAACAACAAAAACAATGAAAGACAGGATTGGATAGCTACTCAGGAGAGCTGTGATTGGGGGAGAGGGAGGAGGACACAGGAGGAGAGACAGACTGGCATGGTGGCAGGCAGACACAAGAAAGTATCCCATGTGTTTAACTCTTGAACACTTCCAGGGCCTGTGACTCTCCTAAAGGAAGGTGCACACTTGAGAGGGGAGTTTGCAGTGTGTTATTCTGCCTGATTACTGAAGATGTGCTAACAGTGCAGAGAAATCTAGAGACCAATTTCAGTGCTGCAGCAATCATCATCATTATCCTGTTTGGAGGTTTCTGTGGCATGTGTTGCTCCCATCACCATCCAGTCAACTGAGACAGCGATCAATCTACCAATTGCTGGAAGGAAGATATATCAAGTGCATCTAATGGTGAGAGATCTTCTGCCATCCTTGTGTATGTGGATCTAGCTGCTAGGTCCTATTTACTGTTAATGCAGCTTTATCTGAAGGTTGATCTCCACATCTGTTAATCTTTGTGACACTTTGTGAAGATATCCCTTTCCATTCTGTGGATTACAAATTGACTTCACAAAAGTCTGAGTACTCAAACACAGGATTTAAAGGTCCCCAACGCTGGCAGACTCTGTGTGTGTTTGTGTGAATAGAATTCCCACTGGCCAGTGGTTAGCTAGAACCTACAAGACCTAGGTAGGATCTTATAGTCAATAATATCACTTTTGGAAAATTGTTGAACATTATTCTTTGTATTGTATTGTACAGTTTGTTCACTACTTGTTCAGTGCATTTCAGGCAAGGCCTCCCACTGGCGGTTAAAGTGAATGAACACAAATCCTGTTTTCCTTTACTGAAAAGTTGTAGTATATTATTGCACTTAAAGAGGGATTCCACCTACAAAAAAAATATTAAAAGCCAGCAGCTATAAATACTACAGCTGCTGACTTTTAATAAATGGACACTCACCTGTCCCGGGTTCCAGCGATGCCGGTGAGGGAATCAGGAAGTGAAGCGAACCGGCTTCACTTCCCGGTTCCCTACTGCGCATGCGCGAGTCGCGCAGCGCAATAGGAATTGTCCGCGCTGTCTCTGAGACCCGTGTGTGTCCCAGCAGACAGTGCGGCAGGACAGGAAATGGCGTAGACTCCCATGGGAGTCTATGCCCAGAAGTGGGTGTAAATACCTGTCTTTGACAGGTATCTCCACCCCCCTCCCCCCTGAAAGGTGCCAATTGTGACACCGGTGGGGGGGAGGGTTCCGATCAGCGGAGGTTCCACTTTAGGGTGGAATCCCGCTTTAATATTTGTATTCTGTTAATCAGTTTATCTCTTTTCAGGGCTTTTTTGCTAGTTCTAATAAAGCCCAGCTAAAAGTTTAAACAGTGTTTTGGTGTTACTGAGATCCTGGGGAGGGTGAGTCATCACTGGTGTGGGACAGAAGACCCGTATATTACAGTGGCCCTTGCGGGGGTGGCGCTACACATACACCCTTTGTTTAGCTTCCTTTACTTCCCAGACAGTGAGCATAGCATTCCTAGGGGCAGACATGTACCAGTAAGCTAGGCTTGCTTGGCTTATTGGTGTGGGGACTAGTACAGGTGATGCTACACTGAGCTACATTCCCTGACCACTCATGAACATTTCAGTACATGGTTTTTAATACAATGTTGGTTGACACTATGTGTAATATATATATATATATATATATATATATATATATATATATATATATATATATTTTGTTTTTATTGAAAAACTTTTGTAACATACATTGACATAGAACAGAGAACATAGAGGTTCTGTATGAAGTTTACATTGTTAAGCTTGCAATACCCATTATCAGGTCACATTAACCACTTAAGCCCCGGACCATTTTCCAGCTAAAGGACCAAGCCCCTTTTTGCGATTCGGCACTGTGTTTCGATTTAACTGACAATTGCGCGGTCGTGGGCAATGTGGCTCCAAAACAAAATTGACGCCCTTTTTCCCCCTTTTTTTGATGGTATTTGATCACCCCTGCAGTTTTTAATTTTTGTGCTATAAACAAAACAAAAAACGCATTATTTTTTACATTTTGCTATAATAAATATCCCCCAAAAATATATAAAAAAAATGTTTTTCCTCAGTTTAGGCTGATATGTATTCTTCTACGTATTTTTGCAATAAGCGTTTATTGATTGTTTTGCGCAAAAGTTATAGTGTCTACAAAATAGGGGATAGTTTGATGGCATTATTAATATATATTTTTTTTTACTAGTAATGGCGGCGATCAGAGATTTTTATTGTGACTGCGACATTATGGCGGACACGTCAGACAATTTTGACACATTTTTGGGACCATTGACATTAATACAGCAATCAGTGCAATTAAAAATGCACTGATTACTGTAAACATTTCACTGGCATTGAAGGGGTTAACCTCTAGGGGGCAGTGTAGGGGTTAAGTGTGTGTTTTTTTTAACTGTAGGGGGCGTGGCTTGGCATTTGACGCTACCGATCGTCTTTCCCTATAACAGGAAACAGACGATCAGTGACAGGCTCAGTAGGAAGCAGAGTTGTTTACACTTACCTCTCCTTGTTCTTCAGCTCTGTGACCCGATCGCGGGACACCAGCGGTGACTGGGTCCGCGGGTCCTGCAGCCATGGTCACGGAGCTCAGGATCGGGTCACGAGTGCGCCGGTGGCGGCGCGATCGTGACCCACTGCTGGGCACTTAAAGGGCAACGTACCTGTACGTGCTTGTGCCCAGTCGTGCCATTCTGCCGACGTGCGTTGGTGGGAGCCGGTCCTTAAGCGGTTATTGATGCTCTCATTAATAGCATACATTCCAAAGTCTTAATTGAAACCTCATTGGAAGGGTAGGTATTGCAGGAAAGAAGAAAAAAAAAGGAAAAGGAGCAAAAACAAAATTGTGTAACTTAAGACTAGAAAGGATAGTCTTGCCATCTCAGTAAAGTATTAAGCTGAAAGTTGCTTGATGTGTTAAGAATTACTCTGATAACCTTCAGCTATAGGAACCCCATCAGGCACCAAGTAGATTAACATCTTGTATACAATAACTTTGTAGTGATGTAACTCAAATATAGACAACAATATGTGCAAAATTGTGTATAGGCATAGGCATCTCCAGGAGCTATATCCCTGTGTATTCAGACTGATTCCCTTATACTCATTGTGATTTTGTCCAAGACATCAATAGCTTCCAGTGGTAATCAAATTCCGTTTGGTGCCTTGTCTGCATGCCAATATATTCTCAAATGTGAAGTTATATTGCACCATGCTGATTACTGACACACTGGGAGCTAGGTTTGTCTTCCATTTCCTTGCTATGAGCATTCTTGCGGCTAAAAGAATATGAGTATCTATTTTACCACAGTCAGGAGGGAATAAATCTATTCCAATATGGAGTATTGCTAAGGCTGCCGTGGGAGGGGTGAATATTTTAGTTATCTCAGAAATTATACAGAACAGTTTATTCCAAAAACTTGTCAAATGCTTACATGACCCGAAGATATGTATAATCTGCCCCACCCCTCCACAGTCTCTCCAACAGAGTGGGGAGTGTGTTGGGAGAAACCTAGAAATTCTATATGGTGTAAGGTACCATCTTAAAGCGATTTTGTGCGACAATTCCCAATGGTTGACACATTTAGAGGCTTGATAGGTTTAAAGCTGCTTTCCATTGGCAGTGGTAAATGTGGTCCCCAGATCTGACTCCCATTTCACATATGGTGCAGACTTATGGAAGATAAATTTGTTTTGTAGGAGATTATAAAACAAAAGTTCCTTTCTTTGCACTGACTTCACTTGTGAGGTATTGCCAGCTTTGCCTGTGTACATGAATGTCTGGGGAGATGAGGGAGTTTATAAAATAGGAGATCCGAACATGTGTAAAGCTTTCTGTGTTTGGTATACTAAATTCGGCTTGAAGTGTCCCGAAGGGCTTGAGAGATCTTCCTTGGAGTATTTGACTTAGATCAGAAATTCCTTTTTCCTTCCACTTGTGGAGAGATTGGTTCGGGATTGACATTTCTAGGTCCTCTAACGGTATCGGAATTTAAGTCTTTTGTGGTAGGGGAGAATTTGTCAATTGAAATCGTCTCCAGGCTTCTATGGAGGCTTGGGTGGTGAGAAGTGATTGTCTCAATGAGCCAGGTCTCCAAGTGTCCGCTATTAGTAAATTCTTGAGAGACGGAGTGGGGATACAGGATTTTTCGATATTAACCCATCTTTTATCTGTGTATGGTAAATATATATATTTGCGCTTATCCAAAAAGTTATTAAAATAAGTGCTGCTGCTTACAACCACTTAAGCCCCGGGCCATTTTCCAGCTAAGGCCCCGTGCACACGAGACGCCGGTGCAAACTCTGCTGGACACATGTCTTTAAAAGCTGAAACCGGCATTTAGAAACGCCAGTTTTGCCGCGATTTTTACAGCGATTTAGCAGCGTTTTACCACGTTTGCGTCTAGAAGCGTTTAGTTAATCTAACATCATAGACCCTCCCCAGGCTCAAAAAACTGTATTATTAGCTATTTCAGCCATTTTGTGAGACCAGAGTGAGTAGCAGAAGCTGTGAGAGCTGCTGTGTACTTGTATTTAGCGTGTCACTTGCCACGTCACCTGCCACAAGTTGTGGATTGTCCACTTGCCACGTGACTTGCCACATGACCTGCCGCAAGTTGTGGATTGTCCACTTGCCATGTCACCTACCACGTCACTTGCCATGTCACCTGTGACATCACTTGCCACGTCACCTGCCACAAGTTGTGGATTGTCCACTTGCCACGTCACCTGCCACGTCACATGCCACAAGTTGTGGATTTCCACTTGCTACGTCACTTACCACATCACCTGCCACATCACCTGCCACAAGTTGTGGATTGTCCACTTGCCACATCACATGCCACATCACCTGCCACAAGTTGTGGATTGTCCACTTGCCACATCACCTGCCACCCACCCAAGCACGACACTAACTGCCTGGAGTTTGCATGTTCTCCCTGTGCCTGCGTGGGTTTCCCCCGGGAACTCCGGTTTTCTCCCACACTCCAAAGACATGCAGGTAGGTTAATTGGCCTCTGTCCAAAATTGGCCCTAGTATATGAATGGGGACCTTGGATTGTGGGCTCCTTGAGGGTAGGGAGCGATGTGAGTGTGTATTGTACAGGGATAGGGACAATTGTAGACACTCACTCAGGTTGAACTGGATGGGCTGGTGTCTTTATTCAACCTTACTAACTATGAAACTTGCCACATCACCTGCCGTGTCACCTGCCACAAGTTGTGGATTGTCCACTTGCCACGTCACCTGCTACATCACCTGCCACAAGTTGTGGATTGTCCACCTGCCACGTCACCTGCCACAAGTTGTGGATTGTCCACTTGCCATGTCACTTGCCACATCACCTGCGACACGTTGTGGATTGTCCACTTGCCACACCACCTGCCACATCACCTGGCACAAGTTGTGGATTGTCCACTTGCCACGTCACCTGGCACAAGTTGTGGATTGTCCACTTGCCACGTCACTTGCCACGTCACCTGCCACAAGTTGTGGATTGTCCACTTGCCACATCACCTGCCAGGTCACCTGCCACATCACTTGCCACATCACCTGCCACGAGTTGTGGATTGTCCACTTGCCAGGTCACTTGCCACGTCACTTGCCACGTCACCTGCCACAAGTTGTGGATTGTCCACTTGCCACGTCACTTGCCACATCACCTGCCACATCACCTGCCACAAGTTATGGATTGTCCACTTGCCACGTCACTTGCCACGTCACCTGCCACATCACCTGCCACAAGTTGTGGATTGTTCACTTGCCACGTCACCTGCCACGTCACTTTCCACAAGTTGTGGATTGTCCACTTGCCACGTCACTTGCCACTTCACCTGCCACGTCACTTGCCACAAGTTGCGGATTGTCCACTTGCCACCTGCCATGTCACTTGCCACAAGTTGTGGATTGTCCACTTGCCACGTCACTTGCCACCTGACATGTCACTTGCCACAAGTTGTGGATTGTCCACTTGCAATTGCAATTGTTTAAAATATTTTTTAATGGTTTTTCATCATTTGCCATCATTTTTGAGATGTTTAATGTAAAAAAAGGTCACTTTTAAAAACGCTTATAAATGGTACCGCATTTGCCGCGTTTTGCGTCTGAAACGTGGAAAACGTTTGCGTCTGAACTCATTTTTTTGCTTCTGGAAAAACGAGGTTAAACGCAACTGCATAAAAACGGCAAAAAACGAGACTTCGTAAATGGACACATAGGATAACATTGAATAAGTTCAGGGGCAGTTGAAAAAAGTGTCCAACAGCCTCTGAATACATGTTTAGGGGTTAAGTGTGAGTGAGTGTGTGTTTTTTTTTACTGTAGAGGGGTGTGGCTTGGTGTGTGATGTCACTGATCCTCTTTCCCTATGACAGGGAACAGACGATCAGTGACAGGCTCAGTAGGAAGCACGGGGAGAGGTTTGTTTACACTTACCTCTCCCCAATCTTCAGCTCTGTGACCCCATCGCGGCAATCGGGTCCGCGGGTCCTGCGGCCACGGTCATGGAGCTCAGGACCGTCACGTGACCCACAGCTGGGCTCTTAAAGGGCAACGTACCTGTACGTGCCTGTGCCCAGCCGTGCTATTCTGCTGACGTATATAGGCCTGATGCGGTCCTTAAGTGGTTAAGATAGCCTGAATACTATAGCGAATGGTAATGTGGGAAAAATATAAGCGCACTGCCCAGTATTCCAGTGCAAATAAAGTGATTACAAGCAAATTAAATGCAGTTGGATCTCAAATTATAGATCAGATGCGCTCATGCAAATGATAGCCAGCGCGAATAATGTTATCCTTGAAATCCTCTGCACACCGCTCCTCTCCAATGGGACCGGGCTGTTTGAATAAGGATCTTTCTTGCATATGGATTGTCTGTCTCCTTATTCAAACAACCCGGTCCCGTTGGAGAGGAGCAGTTTGCAGAGGATTTTTAGGAGAGGATTATTCATGCTGGATATCATTTGCATGAGTGCATCTGATCGACATCTAATATTTTGTGGAGTTCACCAGAGCTTCACAAGTTGCCACTATAGTCCTCTTCCACGACGACATCACGGAGCTGGTGGATGTTAGAGACCTTGCGCTCCTCCACCTTCTGTTTGAGGATGCCCCACAAATGCTCAATAGGGTTTAGGTCTGGAGACATACTTGGCCAGTCCATCACTTTTACCCTCAGCTTCTTTAGAAAGCCAGTGGTTATCTTGGAGGTGTGTTTGGGGTTGTTATGTTGGAATACTGCCCTGCGGCCCAGTCTCTGAAGGGAGGAGATCATGCTCTGCTTCAGTATGTCACAGTACATGTTGACATTCATGGATACCTCAATGGACTGTAGCTCCCCAGTGTCGGAAGCTCTCACGCAGGACCATAACACTCCCACCACCATGCTTGAATGTAGGCAAGACACACTTGTCTTTGTACTCCTCACCTGGTTGCCGCCACACACGCTTGACACTATCTGAACTAAATATTTTTATCTTTGTCTCATCAGACCACAGGACATGGTTCCAGTAATCCATGTCCTTAGTCTGCTTGTCTTTAGCAAATTGTTTGCGGGCTTTCCTGTGCATCATCTTTGGAAGAGACTTCCTTCTGGGACGACAGCCACGCAGGCCAATTTGATGGCGTGTGTGGCGTATGGTCTGAGCGCTGACAGACTGACCCCCCCACCCCTTCAACCTCTGCAGCAATGCTGGCAGTACTCATATGTCTATTTGCCAAAGACAACTGCAGGATATGACTCACGTGCACTCAACTTCTTTTGTCGACCATGGCAAGGTCTGTTCTAAATGTAACTTGTCCTGTTAAAATTGCTGTATGGTCTTGGCCACCGTGCTGCAGCTTAGTTTCAGGGTCTTGGCAATCTTATAGCCTAGGCCACCTTTATGTAGAGCAACAATTATTATGTTTAGATCCTCAGAGTTCTTTGCCATGAGGTTCCATGTTGAACTTCCAGTGACCAATATAAGAGAGTGAGAGCGATTAACACCAAACTGAACATACCTGCTCCCCGTTCACACCTGAGACCTTGTAACACGAATGAGTCACATGATACCAGGGAGCAAAAATGGCTAATTGGGCCCAATTTGGACATTTTCACTTAAGGGTGTACTCACTTTTGTTGCTAGTGGTTTGGACATTAATTGCGTTATTTTGAGGGGACAGCAAATTTACACTGTTTTACAAGCTGTACACTCACTACTTTACATTGTAGCAAAGTGTCAATTCTTCAGTGTTGTCACATAAAAAGATATAATAAAATAATACATTTGCTTTCCCCTCACATTTTTGGAAATTTTATTATATCTTTTCATGTGACAACACTGAAGAAATGACACTTTGCTACAATGTAAAGTAGTGAGTTTCCAAAAATGTGAGGGGTGTTCTCACTTATGTGAGATACTGTATATACTAAAAGACCCCTTTCACACTGGGTCATTTTGCAGGTGCTGTTGCGCTAAAAATAGCACCTGCAAATTGACCTGAAACTGCGGACCCTCATGTAAAGGAAATTTCTGGTGTAAAGAGGGGGAGCTCCGGAGACCACCTTGCACTATAAAAGGGGAACCTGCAGACTCTGATGTAAGGGGGGGAATGCTGTGTTGGGTTATATTAACCTGACCTTTCTGTAAGGGGAGAAAATATGTTTTTTGCCTTATTCTTATACTTTAACCACTTGCCGCCCACCATATAGCAATATGACGTCGGCAAAGTGTTTGTAATCTCCTGACCGGACGTCCTATGACGTCGTCGGTATATCAAGCCTCTGCGTGCTCCCTGGGGGCATTGTGATGATCGTTGTTGCAGTATGTCAGTCTGACACTCTGCAACTCCGATCTAGGTAAAGAGTCTTTGACAGATGTGATTTACCAGAGGTGATCAAATACCATGGGGGAACAAAATTATAAAAATGTAGTTTGGGTACAGTGTAGCATGACCACGCAATTGACATTCAAAGTGCGACAGCGATGAAAGCTGAAAATATGTCTGGGCAGGAAGGCATATAAGTGCCTGGTAGGCAAGTGCTACATGTTTGTAGCCTAAGTATTGATATTTGCATTGTTTTGCAGTGAAAACAGTCATTTTATGTACTTTTATGAAGTGTCAGTAAATTTCATGATTTGTGTTAGTAAAAATTGGTGCCGTCAGTTAATTTTTGGTGTCCTGTCAGTAAATTTCACTTAGGGAATTTGCCAACACTGGTACCATAGCCAGTCTGAAGTGCATAAACTGGTGGTATATATCGTTTTGGCATGTGTGAAAACATTTCTAGACCTCCATAACCAACAGCATTTTTTTTTTTAAACAGATGGTAAGGAGATACAGGAAATTGTAAAAGGATTCTAAAGCTCCATCTGCTGGTTAAAATTGAGAATGTATATTAATTTGCAATATTTAATGTTTACATGACAAATACTATTTTTAATCAAAGGTTTTAGTCCTGACATCATGCTGTACGTGCATAAATACATACAGAAAATGTATACAAACCATGAAAGTCAGAATGCATTGTAACCATGTATAATGCACTTTACAGAAAGCTGAAGCAAGTGGAAAATCTTACTGTTTTACTATATAAAGCATTTTATCACCATGGGTGTGTTTATGGGATTGCAACTTTTCTATCAGAATAACATAACTTCTGAGCGTAATACAATAGTCCCAAAAAAGCTAAAATAATTTTAGAATCTTCTTATAAACTAGTTATCTGAGTCTAAATGAACTGATAGTAGAGAGAGAAAAAAAATCCTGTTACTTTTTAACATATATTTACTGGGGTTTTATAACGGTGTGTTTATTATAATTGGTTTATAGATTTATTGTCTCTCTTGAGCCAAGTATAGATAGCACTTTTTATCTTTGCTTAACTCTGTACAAATCTATGTAAAGTCATTTAGAAATAGAATGTTGTTTGGTTAAAAACCGTTATTAGTGTGTTTGAAACTTTCTTCCATTCCAAAGCATGAAACTGCTGTATGTAATTTTGTTTATTTTAACATAAATGCTTTAATATTTGTGCTAGGTGTTAAAACTACTTAATAGTTTGTATTTGTCAGTCAGCTACAAGAACAAAAATAATAATGCAGATTGAGACACTTTCTACAAAAAAGAAAAAAATTATGTTTTTTATTGTTAAGGATTATAGTGTCACACACAGGACAAGAAGGAATCTAGCCATAAAACTATAACCACTTGCCGACTGCCTAACTGGGAAAATACATCATTACTTTGACGTTTAATGCCGGAGTTATGGCTGCAGCTAGATGTCATAACCGTAGTATTCGTTTTTTCCATCAAGCTTTCTGCTAAAAGTGATCCGAGGGGCGGATTTGCAGCTGGATTACTTTTAGAAGCGGCGGGAGGGAAACGCTTCAGCGGCTGGTCACAAAGATGAGCGAAGAAAATATGGCCTCCACTCATTTCTATGGCCTAGGAGGACTGGAGCGACGTCATGATGTCACTTCTGGTTCCGGCCCCATGTATACCATGCCTTTTTCTTTTTTTTTAACGCAAAAGATCAAAAACATTTTTTTTTAGATCGTTTTGCTTTTAAAGGTAGGGGAGAGATTTGGAGTCTTTTAGATCTCTCCATGAGGAGGACCTGTGAAGCTGTATTGTTATCTCAGGGAATGCTTATTTATTGCGATAGCAATAAAAGCCATTAAAATTTTAAAAAAAGGGTACAGGGTAAGAATAAAAAAAAGTATTAAAATAAATGTAAAAAATGTCGAAGAGCCCCTGTTCCCCCCCCCATGCTCACGTGCAGTGGTGAACACAATCGTAGATCACGCCCACATATGTAAATGGTGTTCGCAATACATGTGAAGTATCTCTATGAATGTCAGAGAGAGAGAACAATAATTCTAGCACTAAACCTCCTCTGCAACCCTTAACTGGTAATCTGTAGAGATGTTTACAGCCTCGCCTATGGAGATTTTTAAGTACCGTAGTTTGGTTTTGTTCCACGAGTGCATGCAATTCTAAAGCATGACATGTTGGGTGTCTATTTACTTTGTGTAACATCATCTTTCATATTTTACAAACAATTGGGGGTATATATTGTGTTTTTTTTTTTTCATTAAAGTGTATTTAACCACTTCCCACCTGGCCAATGCATATATACGGCCGGGTGGGAGCCGTCTAATCCTGATAGGACGTTCAGGAACGTCCTTCAGGAGTAGCGGGATCGCGCGCGCGCTCGCGCAGCGGCGCGATCCCGATGTGCTCGTGTCACCCGGACACGGCACATCTCAGATCGGCAGGAGGGCTCTGTGATTGGCCCTCCTGATCACATGACGGCCGTGTCCAATCACGGCCGTCATGTGATGTAAACAAACAGCCGGTTGCTAGGCAATCGGCTCTCCTCTCCTCACACGGAACTCACCGCTGAGGAGAGGAGAGCAGAACGCTGCAGCCGGCTGATGATCAGTGAGTATGAGCTGCTTTTTACAGCTTTTTACTCACTGATCATCAGTGTAGTGTAAACACACAACACACCACACAGTACAAACACAGTCCCCACATATGTCCCCAAAACACACATGTCCCCAAAACATACATGTCCCCAAATAATAAAAACACATGTCCCTAATAATAAAAACATGTCCCCCACATATGTCCCACTAAAATCACATGTCCCAATGATTATCTGCACACATATGTACGTGATCACCTGCACACATATGTACATGATCATTTGCGTACATATGTCCGTGATCACACAAACCAATTATTATACACTTAACGGAATTTTTTTTACCAAAAACATGTAGCAGAATACATTTTGGCTTAAATTTATGACAAAATTTGATTTTATTGGATTTCTTTTCAAATAGAAAAAAGAAAATATTGTTTTTTTCCCAAATTTCCGCTTTTTTTGCGCTTATATCGCAAAAAAAAAAAAAACGGAGTCGTGAATAAATACCACCAAAATAAAGCTCTATTTGTGCGAACAAAATGATAACAATTTCATTTGGGTACAGTGTAGCATGACCGCGCAATTGTCACTGAAAGCGCTAGAGCGATGAAAGCTGAAAATTGGGCTGGGAAGGAAGGGGGTGAAAGTGCCCTGTATTGAAGTGGTTAAGAAAAAAATGTGTTTGAAAAAACGTGTGACATAAAAAATTGCAATGGCCTTTATTTAATCCCTAGGGCCTCTGCTAAAAGTGTATATAATGTTTGGGGGTTCTAAGTAATTTTCTTGCAAAAAATATAGATTTTTACTTGTAAACAAAGAGTGTCAGAAAAAGGCCTGGTCAATAAGTAGAATTAAAAGGCAAAACATTTTTTTTTTCATTCTGGAGAGAGTTCTAACCCCTGCCAGGTTTTTTGTCATCCATGTCTTATTGGAAAGATTTACCTTTACTCATTGTTCTGTAGCCAAAACAGGAAGTCCCTGCAAATTAAGGGAATTCCATGGGGCTTCCCAGAATCACCAGAACTAGTGTCACCATTGATAGTTTTACCCTCTGACTGTTCTGGGGACAAGCCAGAATTTGGGATTTTATTTAACTTTACTTTTAATGTGCAGTGGTGTGAGCATAGCTTGATTTAAGGAATCCCTCTGCTGGCCTATAAAAGGCTGTTCATGTTCATGCCAAATTGCTGGATTGTCTTTCAGCTCCCCTGTGTTCCTGTATCTGCATCCTGTTTGCAGTGTTCCCTGTTGTGACCCAGATTGACCTTGACCTGCTCTGATCTCCTTTCCTGTGCTTGACCCCACCTTGCTTAAAGCACTCTGCTACTATCTAACCTTGCCTGCTCACCAGTGTATGACCCCCGGCTAGTATTAAGGACATTCCTATTGCTTCATCTGCCTGATTACCTGTGCATGATCCCGGCGAGCTTAAAGGACTTGTTACTACTATACCTGGCAGATTACTTGTGCATGACTCTGGCTTGTCCCACGGACTCTCCTGGAACAGTTACCAGTTCGATCATCCAGGTTGGATCATCAGCCAGGCTTCTTGCTGAGCATTTCATAAGCACTAACCTCTGTACAGAGCTGCAACTCACTCAGGACTTATCTCCTCCTTCCTGCTACTCCTTCAAGTGGTCTCCAAGTGATTATCACTCAAGATCTGCATACCTTGCTGGTAACTCATGCTTCTTTGTGCCTTATACCCTCTTTACCACCTTCAGGGGTATATTGCACTTAGCCACAAAAGGATCCTCTCTCAGCATCTTGATAAAAAAGAAACAAATACAATTAAACGCAAATTATGTGATACACAGTACACTAATATATAATGAAAGGAATGTTTCAATCACTAATCACTAATACAGTTTGTGGATGCGGGGGCCAGTCTGTGGATGCCGGGGCCAGTCTGTGGATGCCGGCGCCAGTCTGTGGATGCGGGGGCCAGTCTGTGGGGGTCAGTCAGTCTGGATGTCAGAGGGGCACCAGATGTAAGGAGGGGCTCCGCTGATGGACACAGATGGGAGGAAGGTACCTCTGATGGGGCACCTGATGTAAGGACAGACTCTGCTTAGGACACCTGATGGCATCTGGTGGCAGGCAACGTGGCGCGCTCATGGCTCCCACTGATTCTGCATTATGGTGAGTTGAATGATTATATTTCATATTACAATGTAATAATAGAAATAATGAGCTTCAATCATCCTGACACCATAACAATCAAGGCACCTGGATGATTGAAGCGCTAACACCAGGTATTTGGAGTATCTTTATCTGCTGATTGTCAAACTCTGGCAAACACATATTGCTATTGTGGTGTAGGATCGGGGGGCTGCTGTCTCTCCTTTCCCTCTCCCCCCCTCATTTCCCTCTCCCCCCTTCATTTCCCTCTCCCTCCCTCCTTTTCCTCTCCCCCCCGAATCTCAGACTCTAACCACACCCATTTGAGCCATGCCCACATGTAAGACACGCCCACTATTTAACGTAAACCACGCCCATATATTTTTCACCTTTTTATATGACACACCTATAACCGCATGCCCCACCCCCTAATTATAATACAACTCCACCTACTGCCAAAAAAGTGTCCCGAATTTATTTTTTTACAATGTTGGCAACTATGTATGAGCAACCTGTTATCTGCACCTGTGTGATTGAGCACTTCAGCCTGCATCCAGTCTCCCTACACGCTCCAGAATTTCCCTCTGAGTCCAGTATCCCAGTGGTGCTACAAAAACTTGAGCTAATGAACGGGGACGGCAGCCGCGATGTCTGCCGGCCACCTGCGATCGCTCCTTTAGAGACTGAATGGGGATCTGCCTATGTAAACAATGTCGATCCCTGTTCTGACAGGGTAGTACAGAGAGATCTGTTCCTAGTGATCAGGAACAGAGATCCCTCTGTACTCCCCTCCAGTTTGAAAGCACCTCCCTAGAACACACGTAACCCCTTGATCACCCCCTAGTGTTAACCCCTTCCCTGCCAAAAAGTAAAAAAATATAGTTTTTTTTTCAAAAATAGTCGCTCTTTTTTATTTATAGTGCATGAAATAAAAAAGAAAGCTCTATTTTTGGGGGAAAAAAGGACATCAATTTCATTTGGGTACAGCGCTGCACGCCCACGAAATGGTCAGTTAAAGTAAAGCAGTGCCGTATCGCAAAAAAGGGCCTGGTCATTAACAGCTTGCTGACCGCCGCACTCAGATGTACGTTGGCAGAATGGCACAGGCAGGCAAATGGGCATACCTGTACGCCCCTTTAAATTTGCTGGCTATCAGGCGCACCGCACGAGCATGCCCATGTGTCCCGGGAACTCGATGTTCACCGACGGCCTGCGATTGCGGTGTGGAGAGGAAGAACGGGGAGATGCCTTTGTAAACAAGGCATTTCCCTGTTCTGCCTTGTGACATGACAGAGATCCACTGCTCCCTGTCATGTCAGTGGTAGCCCACTCCCCCTACAGTTAGAACACCTCCCTAGGACACACTTAACCCCTTGATCGCCCTCTAGTGTTTAACCCCTTCCCTGCCAGTGTCATTTACACAGTAATCAGTGCATTTTTATAACACTGATCGTTGTATAAATGACAATGGTCCCAAAATAGTGTCAAAAGTGTCCGATTTGGGGATATTTATTAGAGCAAAAATCTTTAAAATTATCAGCTAAAGCAATGCAGTGCTGAATTGCAAAAAATACTATGGTCAGGAAGGGGGTAAAATCTTCTAGGGGTGAAGTGGTTAAGGGGGTAAATCCTTTCAGGGCTGAAGTGGTTAAAGGATTAAAGGAACAGGATCCATTTTTTTTTTTTTTAAGGGTATCAAGCTTTAACAAATCTTCCCTCTGTTGCTTTGAAAAAAAAATCAAAGAGCTTTATTAAAAACATATTATATACTCGCAAAATAAAATGTGAAAGAGCCCTTTTTTTGAAAGCTCAGACCAGCTTTAAAAATTCTAGACTTTGATTGGATGTAGAGAAGAGAAAGCTGAAGACAAAAACTTCCAAAATTGAAAAAAACCTGATTTAGACCAACTCTCCTATTTAAAAAAAAAAACTCAAATCTAACAAAACCAAAAAAAAAATAAAAAAAATAAAGAAATCATAAGCAACTTCCTAGACTAGTTACAAAAGTGCTATACTTTGTTTTAAATTTGATATATGTAATAATTTTACACTACACACATACATACTAAAACCATATGCTCCTTCTCATATGCCACCTCTCTCAAGCATAAATCACCCATATAAACAATATGTATCTCCTATACCAGGGGTGTCCAAACTTTTTTCAAAGAGGGCCGGATTTCATGAAGTGAACATGCATGAGGGCCGACCATTTTGCCTGACTTTTTTTGAACCGTTAAAATGAAATGCAAATTAAATTTTTAACCAAAGTTTATTGCAAACGGCATACTTTTCATTTCGTCACATGGATGACAAATCTACATAG